>NW_016804379.1:1248508-1327696 GCF_001698545.2 Rhinopithecus bieti
TCATCAGTCAATCTTTTCATTTCCAAAAGGATCAAATAACCTATAGGGCATAATAGGATCCATTCTTTTAATGTCTTCAAGGAACAACCAGAGCATTTTAAGCAATTTTCAGTATGATGATACAAATAATTGAAACAATTTTCTTTCAAGTTTCCTGTCTAACTGGGTATTTCAAACAAAAATGCTAATATTGCTCAAGTGAGTTGATACAGGCTTTGAAATCCCCACATCAATTGACACCTCTGGGACATTTAAGTGGCCTTCATATTTCAAGCTCATTAATACCAATGGAAATCACACCTGGAATAACAGAGATGAACTTTCAGTACATAGGAACCTGGCTGTCCATCACTGATGAACAGGGTGTAATAGAATGGTGACTCTAGGCTGTATGTGAGTTGTAATTCCTGTCATGTAGTTTTGTTACACTCAGCCAGTCATATACTTTTTTTTTTTTTACCTCTTTTGGGCAACAATAGAATTTGTGAAATGGTTTTTGTGGAGTCAAGAGTAAGTCTGTGGTTGGCATTATGAAGCTTTCTGATGCCATGGCCAGAATCTCTGTCTACCTACTTTCTCTGTCTAAATCAGGATACGTCTATTATTGTATCACTGTAAAAAACTGAGACAGATCATAGAGCTGAACATAATCCAAGATACACATAAAGCTATGAGTAAAGTTAATGTACAAAGTGTATATGGAGTGTACAATGTGTGTACAGTGGTAGAAAATGACCCACAAATTTGGCTAGGACCTAGAGATTAGCAAAAGCAAAGAGACAAATATAATCAGTTATAAGTCAGTGCAGACGACTAGCATGAAACAAAATTTTCATAAGGAACAGTTTTCCTGGTATATTAGTTGTTTTCACACTGCTATAAAAAATTCCAGGGACTGTAGGCCAGGTGTGGTGGCTCACACCTATAATCCCAGCACTTTGGGAGGCCAAGGCAGGTGGATCATCTGAGGTCAAGAGTTCAAGACCAGCCTGGCCAACATGGTGAAGCCCTATTTCCACTACAATACAAAAAAAATTAGCCAGGAATGGTGGCGCATGCCTGTAATCCCAGCTACTCAGGAGGCTGAGGCAGGGGAATAGCTTAAAGCCAGGAAGTGGAGGTTGCAGTGAGCCAAGATCGCGCTACTACACTCCAGCCTGGGCGACAGAGTGAGCCTCCATTTCAAAAACACAAAAACAAAAACAAAACCTCAAGACTGGATAATTTATGAAGAAAAGAGGTTTAATTGGCTTACGGTTCTGCAGGTTACACAGGCAGCATAGCGTCTTTGGCTTCTGGTGAGGCCTCAGGAAGCTTCCAAACATGGCGGAAGGCAAAGTGGGAGTGAGGCTTCTTGTGAGGCTTCTCGTGAGACATCTCACGTGGCAGGAGGAGGAGCGAGAGAGCAAAGTGGGAGGGTGCTGCATACTTTTAAACAACCAGGTCCGGTGAGAACTCACAATCATGAGAACACTACCAACGAGGACGGTGCTAAACCATTCATGAGAAATCCACTCCCTGTGAACCAGTCACCTCCCACCGGGCCTCACCTCCAATGCTGGGGATCACAATTCGACAACAGATTTAGGCTGGGGCACAGATCTCAACCGTATCATCTTGTATTAAATCCAGAGAGATATTTGTGCTGTGGGTCTTTATAAAACTGAAAAATGTATGACAGAGAACAACGTTCTCAAAGGCATCCTGGCAGTGAAGTACAATAAGTAGCTAGTTTCCTAGGACTCTTTTTTATGACATACTTCAACGTAGGTTGATAGAATTATGTCAAAGAGGCTGGGCATGGTGGCTCACACCTGTAATCCCAGCACTTTGGGAGACTGAGGCGGGCATCTCTACTAAAAATACAAAAAATTAGCCTGGTGTGGTGGCGCATGCCTATAATGCCAGCTACTCAGGAGGCTGAGGTGGGAGAATCGCTGGAACCTGGGAGGTGGAGCTTGCAGTGAGCCAAGATCACTCCAGCCTGGGTGACAGAGCGAGACTGTCTCAAAAAAAAATTTTTTTTTCAAATTATGTCAAAGGGCAATTTCATTAAAGTAATTTTTTTTTTGAGACGGAGTCTCGCTCTGTCGCCCAGGCAGAAGTGCAGTGGCCGGATCTCAGCTCACTGCAAGCTCCGCCTCCCGGGTTTATGCCATTCTCCTGCCTCAGCCTCCTGAGTAGCTGGGACTACAGGCGCCTGCCACCGCGCCCGGCTAGTTTTTTGTATTTTTTAGTAGAGACGGGGTTTCACCATGTTAGCCAGGATGGTCTCGATCTCCCGATCTCGTGATCCGCCCGTCTCGGCCTCCCAAAGTGCCAGGATTACAGGCTTGAGCCACCGCGCCCGGCCTCATTAAAGTAATTCTACAAAAAAACAAAATATATTGAAATTTTTCCTAACAAAATATCTTGACTATGCAAGAGGAAAATGCAGGAGAAAACCCACCGTAAGTTCCTACCACCAGCTCTACCAGTGCCACAGATGCCACTTTTCTCCCTGTGGCTGCTCCCTTGCCTTCCCTACACAGTGGGAAGATTAAGTCAGTGGTTCCCCAGTCCAGTTAGCACAGGAACCACCCAGAGGGGTCAGAAGGGAGCCAACTGGGGTGAGAGAGTATCTGAGTTTCCTCTAAACACTGCTCGACTCAGCTCCCTCAGGGGTGGAAGCTGCTCTCATAAATAGTAAGTACATCTTTGGTTGGCAAGGCCCCGATGTAGCTTGGAAACCAGACCCCCAGCAGATGGATGCCCTCCGACACTTAGTGCTGACTTGGAAGGAATTACAGATTTGACAAAAATGTGATTCTGTCACTCACTGCTGCCCTTCTGTGGTGGAGGAAGCATCCCTTTTCCTTTTGTCACATCACACAAGATGGATGCTGTTCACATGTGAGAATTACTCCCAGGGGAGTTCCTGCCAGCTGTAACTCATCCCCTCCCACTCAAGAATGCCTTAGGTTTTGCAAGCCCGGAAGTTATGCAAGGCAGGGGCTCATTGTGAATCCATGGTAATTTATAAAATTACTAAGTTACTGCAAAGCCTCAATGTTTTATTAGTAACACATTATTTGTAACATAGTTCTCAACAAATTAAGTCACCATATTGTCTTCCAGACTGAGGTTAAAACTCTCAGACATCTGTGCCTACCACCTAGACTACACTACCCTCTCAAGTTTGTCCCTAACCAGCTCCTAAGGGACTGGGAGAAAACTCCAACTGCATTTCAGGCACGCAGCACATTTATTTGAGGAAGGAAGCAGTTTGGCAGTTTGGTTCTTTCCTTTGGTGTGAGGCCACAGGACATAGTGGTTAGGAACAAGGCTTTCGATCAAACAGCGGCCCCAGGCGCAGCCCCTCTTCTCTGTACCTTATTAGCTAAGTGGCCCTGGGCAAGCCATATAATCTTTCAAACAATGGGATTAAGATTAGTACAATTACTATTAACTCACAGAAATAATAGAGCAAGAAATGCAAAGTGCCTGGCTCACACCAAGTATTTGGTAACTACTAGTTATTTCCATTCATGTCACCTGTCACCTCCGCCCTGTGGCAAGCTCCTTGAGGAGCTTTATCTTGTTTGTTTCCTTATGCTTAGCACAGTGCTTGGCACAGGATTGTTCTGTGTAGGTTGCTGAGTAGATGAATCCTTCCACACTCATCCATCCAGGTAACACGTATTGAGCAGCTAAGTGCCAGGCACTGTTCCCCTTACTGCAGACGGAGCAGTGAACAAAACAGCAAGGTCCTGGCCTCTTGTTGCCTATGTTCTAGTGGGGGAGAACAGACAAGTTAAGCGTGTACTGGGAGAGACGGAGAGAAATAGAGCAACCAGAGCAGAACTGAGGGGGCCTAGGAAGGCTGAGGTGGTGGGGGTGGGGGGCTTGCTCTTTTATATATCACAGAAGGTCTCCCTGAGGAGGTAACATCTGAGCAGAGGTTTAAAGGAAGTCAGAGAGCAAACCACAGGATTATCTGCAGAAGGTGCTTCAGGCCCAGGGAACAGCATGTGCAAAGGCCCAGAAGCAGGCACACAGATGGCATTTTTGAAGAAAAGAAGGCAGGTGTAGCTGGAATGGTATGAGTGAAAGGCGTTGTCTCTTTTTCTATCTTAGTCAAAATGAGCACACAACACAATCCAGAAATTGAAAAAGATGTATTAAAATATTCACAAAATACAACTGAAGATCAAAAAACAATAATGAGCTTGATGGTTTTCCCTAGCTGATACATTTCCATTGAAAAACTATAGATAGTTTGAAATTTCAATCTCTAAGTAATGTCTTTTGCATGCTTCCGTACAGAATTAGCGCATGATTTTAAGAGGACTCTTTTTGCCACGACAAAGACACGGAGAGGGCAGATCTGCCCTTTAGGCAACCCCAGTTCGTTATCTGCAGCCAGGCAAGGAGTGCTGAGGCACGGGGAAAAACGTGAGCCAAAAGGGCTGCAGGGGTGGGTGTGCGGGGCTTGGGAAGAGGTCCTGCCCTGAGAGGCTCATCTCAGTGTGAGCAGCTTCCTTCAGGGAAACCCGTCCTGGCAGAGTGCCAAGCTGGCAGCTTCCCTTGCCTAGGGAGAAGGTTGGTGAGAACTGGTGAGGATTCTCTGCCAGAATGCCAGGGCACTGACAGAGTTTGAGGTGTCTGGTTGGGCAGGAGGCCAAAAAGTCAGGCTGGGGAAGGGGGTGATCAGGGAGGAAAAGGCCTCCAGGTGTCATTCGAGTGAGCGGCCCCCAGAGCACCAGCTTCACCAACACATGGTACCAGCACTGCAAGAAGAAGTGAGGGCTCTTGCTCCCAGGGAGCACCGAAATGTTTCATTTATTCACAGGAACTGTTGAGAAAGGAGTGAAAAAACAACGCCCCTTTTCTCTGTAAAAAAACGACTGTAAGGAAACGTGACACAGGCCTGTCTACAATATGTGTCCTCTGTACCTCAAAGCACAGCCTTGGTCAGCTATGTGGTTTTCACGGTGGCAAAGGCTCACCATGAGTCTCGGCTTGAAGGATGGTGACAATCTAACACCCTTCCCCTCCAAACACACGTAAGAAGCCTTCCAAAGTCTCCCACAGTTTTCAAAATAGATGCCCAAAAAGTTTTAGGATGCAAGGCAGAGTTGACCACTTTGGGAAAATGTCTCAGGGCCAGCACTATGTCACTGTGTGTCACTCTCTCGGGCTGGGCTTATGAACATGGAAGGCAGCAGGGCAGGCATATTTTTCTCCATTCCACACAGAACAAAGAGCAGACGCTGCCCAGCTTCAGATGTGTGTGGTGACCAAACCTGATCCCTGTTGACTCACACGGATGTGGCATGTAAGGTGGAGCGTTACAAGAATAACAAAAATAGCTCCTCAAAAAACAAAAGGCTTCATGTGTGGGACAGAGTTAGTTTTGAAGCTTATATGCCCTTTATCTTATCACCTTGTGCACACCTCTAAATCTCAATCTTGTTTTATTCCCTTTACAAATTCTCTTAGAACTCAGCCTTCAGGCCGGGCGCGGTGGCTCAAGCCTGTAATCCCAGCACTTTGGGAGGCTGAGACGGGCGGATCACAAGGTCAGGAGATCAAGACCATCCTGGCTAATACGGTGAAACCCTGTCTCTACTAAAAAAATACAAAAAAACTAACCGGGTGAGGTGGCGGGCGCCTGTAGTCCCAGCTACTCGGGAGGCTGAGGCAGGAGAATGGCGTAAACCCGGGAGGCAGAGCTTGCAGTGAGCTGATATCCAGCCACTGCACTCCAGCTTGGGCGACAGAGCGAGACTCTGTCTCAAAAAAAAAAAAACACAAAAAACTCAGCCTTCAAACATCCCCAGAAGATGACAAGATGAGAAGAAAAAGCAGCAGTTCATAGTGGACTCCAAACTAGAAGGGAGAAAAAGTAACATTGCCCCTCACTCCCACTTACCCCAAACACGTTCTGCAGACCATCTAGACGGTATTCTTCTCATAACTGTGGGCTTTAGGACAATTTTAAAAGGGGGGAAATTTAAAAAAAAATCCAGAAAATGGGAGAAATGACAACGTAAGTGTTTAATGATCTTCACCATGCTTTCCATTCCCAGTAAAAAGGAAAAACTCATAGATTTTAAGTGGGGTGGGGAGTAGTGAATGCGAGAAAACAAGTTGCAGGAAAGGACAGCCAAAGTATCTAATCTAGGCTCTCATTAACCTCAACAGTCTTTGAGGCACCATGAAGCTGTTATAAAGCCATGACTGATGCTGCTTTTTGCTGGAAGCATGACTGACGCTTTATAAAGAAGGTGACTCTTGCCAGCTGCAGTGGTGCAACTATAGTTCGTTCCAGCTACTCGGGAGGCTGAGGAGGGAGAATCACTTGAGCCCAAGAGTTCAAGGCTAGTCTGGGCAACATAGTGAGACTCTACCTCAAAAAAAAAAAAAAAGAAAGAAAGAAAGAAAGAAAAAAAGAAAAAGAGAAAGAAAAAAAGCAATAGAATGTGATTGTCTAGAGAGCACGCTCTGGGATATTGGAGAGTGGCCGAGTGGCAACATAATGATCCCATTTCTGCCTACTTAGAAGGAAAGAAACTCCTCTCCTTTAGCTGTATGGTGACTGTTATTTCAAGCAGAAAGGACATCAGCAAAGAACAAAACCGATACCTTTTACTCTCTCCATGTTACAAAAGTTCTCAAGCAAAGCTTGGATTTTCTACTCAATCAGTATTGATCTAACAGTATCCAGAATGAAGTGACCTTCGGCATTTATCCTTTGCTAATCTTGCATTATGAATCCAGAAATTGATAGGACACATTTCAAGGGTGCAACTTAAAGTAAGTCTACACAACATGTAAGGCTAAAAATTGCCCCATATTTTAGTGAGAAAAACATCAAACTTCTCAAATTGTTTTCAAGTGGCATAGCCAATGGGTATTTTTTAAAAGCTGCAGACAAATAAATGGTACTGATACTGTGTTAAAGGCTCCTGGGTATGCTTCCATCATAGCATCTCCATCCTCCAACTACAATAAATGCTAAGACTGATTAAGCCCTTAGATTAAAAGGCCATGTCTACTGCAAATACTACGGGATCTGCTATTGTCTCCATTAAGGCAAACCATTTCTAAATGATGGTGAAAGGAATGTTTCTGAAATCTCCCAATTGTAAATGACCTGAAAAGAAAGTACAAAAACAGCAAGACAATGGGTACATATGTAGAATCATGTCATCTTTTCTTCATGCAACACTGGCTCCTCACATCAGGAAGATTAAATAGAATATTTATACGCATCCTTTGTACACATCTTTCTCTCCCTCCGTGAGTACATATGTACTTGTCCTTGCCTGGGTCTCCAAGGCTGCATGTGCAATGGGCTACATTTTCTGCACAAGAGTCCAGTTTGGTTTTGTTTCTTGCTGAGGATATGTTCTAGGTCTTCTCTTAATTTTTTCGGATATCCGCATACACCACAGACTCTGACTTGTTAATCTTGTCACTGTGATGTCCGCCGGAGTGGTCTAACTGTGCATATATGACTGGGCCCTGGAAAAGGGATGCAGAAGAATTAGAGGTTTGAAAAAGCTGGCAGTTCCTTCAGCTACAGGCATAGAAGCAATGATTAACGTGATCACATAAGGGTTCCAAAGCAAAGACTTCCCTCTTTTGAATGTCTTCAGGAAGACTTCTTATGGATGATATGTCCAGGACTGACTTTGAAACAAGATTGGACATACGTTGACAATAGTTAAAGCAGGTACATGGGGCTTTGTTACATTATTCTTTCAAACCTTTTATTATATTTCATTTTATTTATTTATTTATTTATTTATTTATTTTTGAGGTGGAAGTCTCGCTCTGTCCGCCCAGAGCTGGAGTAGCAGTGGTGTGATCTTGGCTCACTGCAAGCTCACCTCCTGGGAATCATGCCATTCTCCTGCCTCTAGCCATCCCCGAGTTAGTTGGGGACTACAGGGCCCCGCCACCACGCCCGGCTAATTTTTTGTATTGTTTAGTAGAGACGGGTTTCACTGTGGTTAGCCAGGATGGGTCTGCATCTCCTGACTCAGTGATCTGCCCACCTCAGCCTCCCAAAGTGGCTGAGATTCACAGGCGCCGAAGCCACCGTGCCCGGCCCTCAAACCTTTTTGATGTTTGAAAATTTCCGTAATAATATAATATTCCTTCTTAGGAATATCTCTTATCTTAATAGCTATTACAGAATTCCTCACCTCTTACCATTGGGGTAAGAGTCTTAAGGACTAAGATGGGAACTTCCACCCACCTGAGACCCACAGAAATCATGAGCTTCAGAATGATCAATCCATGCAAGAAACCAACATATTTGATGCCACCCAAAGATACAATCAATTTAATCTGGTCACATTATACAAATATGTATAGTTTTAAGTAAATAGTTTAAAAGCATTTCAAATATTCTTTAATACAACTACTTACAGCATAATTCTTTTAGTCTGAGCCTATCGTGACCAATACAAATATTGCTTCCTTGATTTCTCATATTAGATAACTGTTCTTCCTGTTTTAAAATAAAATTAAAAAGAAAAAACAAAAAACCACAATCTACACAGATATAAAGAAAAACCCTAAATAGAGTAAAGTAGAAAAGATCCTCTTCTTAGCTTCAGCAGTAAGGAAGAGATTACAATTCCAGGGAATTGTCAGGGTCCCATCCAGGAAAGCAAGGGAAGGTTGGGTGGCCTGGGGGCAGAGCGAATTCCCTAACTGTTAGGGGAAGAGGTCAGATAGGTGGCTGCACTTCATGACTCTTTCAGTCCAGACTCTTAAAATTGTAAACAACAACAAAATAGCCCTGGTTTTAAAAGAAAAATTTAATATTACCCAATGTCAACTCTTCTCCCAATCTAGGGGAACTCTCCTTGAGAAGTCTAATAACGTGCTTAAGCTTTCACTTTTGAAATCATAAGCTCAGTAGCCAAAAGCACATGGTTTAAAATAAACACACTTGCCCTCATCCAGGAGCCCTAACAATCTGTGTCCTTAGTATGTAACCTGGGGTTCTGTGGAGTTCAGGTACTCCAACGTCTACAGAAGGGACAGGCCCAGTTGTAAGGGCTATACAATGGTGCATCTAAAAACAGAGTTAGAAAATAACCCTCGAGGACTAGATCTATTTGAATGTTGGCAGATCTGCAGTCTGAATTACGGTATCATCTTTGTTGAACCTTAGAGAAGAGCACTGGTCATGTGGTCCTGGGCATATTTGTAAATTTCTAAGCACAAGTTTCTTCATCTCTAAAATGGTATTACTAATAATATCTACATTTTTGTTTTTTGTTGTTATGAAAATTAAATAAGATATATAAAATTAAATAAGACACTACCTATAACTTAGGCAATGTCTCACAGATAGCACATAATACATGTTAGTTATTATTATGAACGTCTTGTTACACAAATACATTTTAAAATGCACTAAGGTAACTGATCAAGTAAATTAACTGATCAAGTAAACAAACTCTGTGTGTTTATCTTTAGTCTACAATGGCTGTCATGGGTAATATTAACAGATCACATGGTTAATAATCATACAGACCCTCTATATTCATCTCAGAAAGCTGCAAGTTAAATGCTAACCCCACCAAAAAACAAAAGGAAGTTAAAAAGACTGTTTTCGGCCGGGTGCGGTGACTCACGCCTGTAATCCCAGCACTTTGGGAGGCCGAGGCAGGCAGGTCATGAGGTCAGACCATCCTGGCTAACACGGTGAAACCTCGTCTCTACTAAAAATACAAAAAAATTAGCCAGGCGCGGTGGTGGGCACCTGTAGTTCCAGCTACTAGGGAGGCTGAGGCAGGAGAATGGTGTGAACCCGGGAGGTGGAGCTTGCAGTGAGCTGAGATCACACCACTGCACTCCAGCCTGGGCAACAGAACGAGACTCCGTCTCAAAAAAAAAAATAAAAAAAAAGACTGTTTTCTACTAGGAACAGAATGAAAACTAACTGTTCCCTGGTAACAGCTATTTCAAAGAATAGGACAGACCTCCCAACATTAAATTATATACATTTTTAGATAATAAAACTCCGTATCATAATTCCTAAAAACTCACCAAGAATTTTAGGGTATGTTCATGGGAGAAGGGGTTTACAATGTGTGACTGACTGCACAAATGGCTACAAACTCTTTCCTTCACTGCATCTTACTCTTTGCAACATAATGCTGTAGGTCCTTCCATCAAGAGTAGAAATCTGTTTCTCTACCCCTATTGAATCTGGGCTGATCTTGTGACCAGCTCCGACTAATAGAATGAGGCAGAAGTGACGCTGTGCAGCTTCCACACCCAGACCTCAACAGACTTTGCCGCTTCCACTCTCTTACTGATCTTAGGATCCACATAGCCACTATGACCATGTGAAGATGCCCAAGTTAGCCTGACGGCTGATGAGAGACGCATGGCCAAGCTGTCCTCTCTCTGCCTGGTCAACAGCCTGCCAATGGTTATATTAAGTGAGACCACTGTAGACTGTCCAGCTACCATTCAAGCTTCTAGCCAACTGCAGATGCACAAGTGAGCCAGCAGAGATCAGCTGAACTCACCCAGACCAGAATCTGCTCAACCAATCCATAGAATGGGAAGCCAAATAAATGGTGGCTGTTTTAGGCCACTGTATTTTCAGGAGTTTGTTATGTGGCAGTAGATAATCGATACGCTATGTGAGTAGAAAAGAATGAGAACAGAGAAAGTAAAGAGGAAAAAGAACACAGAATTATCTCTTAGTCTGTAAATGTTAAAATATCAATGAGGTCTTTCATGTGAGACAGTACTGTCTTTCATGTCAAAAGAATACAACTATCTGTTGAAAGTAAACAGGAAAACACTGAAGAAATCCCTTCCTGCTGATGGACTTGGTATTCTTCAAACTGTTTACCACTGCCTGTTATCCTCATTCCTCTTCCCCCTTAGAATATAATAAGGTCTTAAGTCAGGAACTTGCTTAACTTCCTAGAACTTGACAGAACGTAGGTGCTAGATGAAGGGATGGATGGAATAAAGGATGCAGAGAAATTGCGGATGTAGGTTGAGATTCGGGTCTGCTGACAGATCACGCTTGATCTAGAACACCTCCATGAAGTCTGAGTCTGAGTGCCCTTTAGAGGTGGAAGCAGCCCTGAGTCTCTATGGAACATGCCTCAACACCTCGATTTTGAGGGCAAATTATGCTGCTGAGGACTTCAAGAGGATCCTCCGAACCACAATCAACTTTGAAATGAACCCACCACTGCTAAGACGTTCATTTTTGGGTATGCAAGAATAAAAAAGGAAAACAACAACAAAACCTACATTAACCTAGCTGTTTTCACTCTACCTCTTGGTACTCACCCTCCCCACCCTCCACTTCATTTATTTATTTATTTTTGCTTTTACACAAAGAATTACAACAATAAAGTGGAAAACTGCTCTGAATACGTTTTCAACTACTTTCTACATGAATAGGCCTGAGCTACTGAAAATGTTTCAAGAAACACATTGCTTAATATAGGCCTATTATTTTAGTTACAACTAGAGATAAAATTACCTCTGAAGTTTCCTTGTACCAAAACTAATTATTTATTCCAATAAAAAACCATACTGGTGAAGGCTGGGGGAGAATGTCCAGGAAGAAAGGATTCTAGAAGAGCGAAGAGACCTGCTTCTAGATACAAATTAACTGCTCAGGAGTCATTATGCTGCGTCCTGTAGTACACCTTTCATAGTCTCTGTAGCTTGTAGCCCCATTTAATTTGATTCTAGTCCTTCAGGTGTTAGAGGAATCATTCCCAATATCCTAGCATGAATCACTAAGAGAGAACATCTGCTTTTACCATATGCTCATTGACTATTGACAGAACACCTATTTTTTAGTATTTATTTCACTGTTTTTTAAGTAAAATATAAATATGAAACACAGCTATGTATTCTGACTTTCTTTGAGATAAATGAGACAAATACTGACTATCAAAGTGGAGGTGAAAAAAATTGGACAGGATAAAATATACACGTGCCTTAGAACCAGACAGATCTGGCTCAGCCACTAACTACTGACCTTGAGCAAGTGACTTGCCTAACTAAGCCTCAGTTTCTTCATATGTAAAATAGGGACAACAAAAGAACTTACCCTGGAGGACTGTTGTGAGGACTAAAGGAAAAATGCACAAAACTACTTCTTGAAACATTACCCTATCTATGCTATGCACTATAGTTGACAAATACATAAATATTCCATTCAGTCACTGTTTAACAACATAACCCAAAAACCTACCTTCTGCATACAAAGCATCAACGATATCCAGAAAAGGATCTGGAAAACCAACTATTCATCAAATACATATACAAAAATTACTTTATACCAATCTCATTCAAAACTAAGCTTCACAAAGAAAAAAAATTTTCTTATCTTTTCCCCAATGCCTTAACACTCTAGGTAGTGCCTATCTAACACAACACCTTCCCAACCCAGCCTCCCACTCCACTTTGCTGGAAGACCCCTAATTTGGTTCTGGTCTTTACTCTCCCTTTGCTCAGGTAGACCCCACCTTCTTCTGCCCTAGGAGTGAATCAGAATGGCATCAGCTTCTAAGCCACAATGCTGGAAGCCAGAACAATCAGCAATGCCTCAAAATGCTGAAGGAAAATGATTTACAACCTGGAATCCTACCCAACCTGATTAGCAATCAAGTTTGAAGGAGGAGAGTAAAGATAATTTTAAAGGTGTTAAAAACGTATTAATTATCTCACAGTTTTACAGGTCAGAAGTCTGAAATGTGTTTCACTGTGCTAAGATCAAGGTGTCAACAGGACTGCGTGCCTTCCACAGGCTCTAGGGGAGGATCTGTCTCCTTGCTTTTTCCAGCTTCTGGAAGCTGCCTGTATTCCTTGGTTATGAGTTCTTCATCTTTAAAGTCAGCAGTATAGCATCTTCCAGTCTTTCTCTGATGCATACCTTTCTGCCTCCCTCTTCTAATGACCTTTATGGTTACCATGGAGCTACCCAGATAACCCAGGAAAATCTCCCTTTCTCAAGGCAATTTAATCACGTCTGCCAAGTCCTTTTTGATATGTAAGGTAACATATCCTAAAGAATCCAAAGATTAGAATGTGAACCTCTTTGTGGGGCCATTATACAGTCTACCATGCAAGGTCTCAAAATTTTTTTACCTCCTGTGCATTTTTTTTCTCACAGGCACAGGCAGAAGAAATACAAATCTTCTCATGAGTAAATGTATTTTAAATGAAGACTCAATCAGTTTATACAAAGTGCCAAGAACATAAGTATAGTCTTCAAACTATAAAACCCCCATGAGATGAGAAAATAGCCACCATTGCCAAGAAATACAGAAACAAAAACTGTAGTCAGATCAATAAAGACTACAGATGGCCGGGCGCGGTGGCTCAAGCCTGTAATCCCAGCACTTTGGGAGGCCGAGACGGGCGGATCACGAGGTCAGGAGATCGAAACCATCCTGGCTAACACGGTGAAACCCCGTCTCTACTAAAATACAAAAAACTAGCCGGGCGAGGTGGCGGCGCCTGTAGTCCCAGCTACTCGGGAGGCTGAGGCAGGAGAATGGCGTGAACCCGGGAGGCGGAGCTTGCAGTGAGCTGAGATCTGGCCACTGCGCTCCAGTCTGGGTGACAGAGCGAGACTCCATCTAAAAAAAAAAAAAAAAAAACTACAGATATTGAAATTATCAGTTCTGAGGTATAAAATAAGAATATTTAATATGCTTACATAAATAAGATAGTTGAAAATATAATGAAGTTATAAGGAACTATCAAAATTAGTCAGGTATATTTAAAAAAGAACCAAATAAATTTTCTAGAAAATAAACCTGTAATATGAAATTGAAGTTTAAAAACTTTAAAAAGGGGCTAAACAGTAGACTAGTCACAGCTAAACAATTAGTGAATGAGGGCAGATGAAGAAATTACGCAGAAAATGGCAGAAAGACAATACGATGAAAGATATGCAAGACAGGCTAAGAGATTTAGAGCACAGAGGCAGTACAATACACATATAATCAGAGTTCCATAAAAAGATAAATAGATAAAATGCAGAAAGGAAAAATTCAAAGAGATTGTGACTGGAAGTTTTTTAGAATTTATTAAAGATATCAACCTTAAGACTCAGGAGGTCCAATGAAATTACAAGCAGATGCAACAAGGAATAATTTATAATTAAATAGTATATAAAATGCAGAACACCAAAGGCATAACGAAGATCTGAAAAGCAGCCAGAGAGAAGAGACAGATTACCTACAGGGAACCAATGAGAATGTCAGCCGATTTTTCCACAGCTCTTCTCTTTATAATTTCTATCTGTTTATGTTGGGTGTAATTTGCTCTTCTTTTTCTGCTTTCTTCAGACAGAAGCCTAGATAATTAGTTTTAGAGCTTCATTTTTTCTAATATAAACAGTTAATGCTACAAATCTTGAAAGCACTTCTTTAGCTATATCTCGCAAATTTTGATATGTTGTTATTTTCACTCAGTTCAAAATATTTTCTAACTTTTCTTGTAACTTCTTGTTTTACTCATGGGTTATTCAATTTTGAAATATTTGAGACTTTCCAGGTATCTTTCTATTGTTCTCTGTTTAATTCCATTGTGGCCAGAGAACATACTCTATATGATTCCAACCCTTTTAAATTTAATGAGAATTGTTTTATGGCCCAGAATATGGTCTATATTTGGTTAATTTTCATGTGTACTTAAAAGAGTAAAATTCTGCTCTAGATGGAAGGAGTGTTTTACAAATGTCTATTAGCTCAAATTGGTTTCAATGTTAAGTCTTCCACATCATTTTTGATTTTCTGTAAATTTGTTCTAACTGCTAAGAAAGGAGTGTTGAAACCTCCAATTATGATTGTGAATATGTCAATTTCTCTTTTCAATTCTCTTAGTTTTACTTCACTTACTTTCAAGCTCTATTATTAGAAGTATAAACATTTAGGATTAAGTTTTCTTTATGAGTAGATCACTTTGTCATCATAAAAAGTCTATCTTTATCCCTGGTTGTATTTCTTGTTCTGAAGCCTACTCTGATACTATTACCAACCAGATTTCTCTTGATTAGTGTTAATGTAGCATATTATTTCCATCCTTTTACTGTTTAAAAAATGTGGTAAAATATACATAACATAAAAATTAGCATCTTTACCATTTTAAAGTGTACAGCTTAGTAGTGTTAAGTGCATTCACATCCTTGTGCGACCAATCTCTAGGATATTTTTGTCCTGCAAAAACTGAAACTGTACCAATTAAACGACTCCCTATTCTTCCTTCCCCAACGACTACCACTCTACTTTCTGTCTCTATGAACTGCAGGGTATGGGATATTAGTAGAATCACATAGTATGTCTTTTTGTGGCTGGCTTATTTCACTTGGCATATCTTCAAGATTCATCCACGTTGCAGCATGTGTCAGGACTTCCTTCCTTTTAAATACAGAATAATATTCCATTGTGTATATACACCGTATTCTATTTATCCACTTGGATACTGATGGACTCTTGGGTTGCTTCTGTATTTTGGCTCTTGTGAATAATACTGCTGTGAACATGGGTGTACAAACATCTCTTCAAGACTCTGCTTTCAATTCCATCCTTGTATGACTATTTCTAACCTACCTGGATCTTTTTATTTAAAGTGGTTTATTGTGGACAGCATATAATTGGTTCTTGCTTTTCTATCCAATTTGTCTATCTCCATCTTTTAATGGTGTGCTCAGCCCATACACAGTAATGCAATCATCAGTCTGGTTGAGTTTAAATCTACCACTTCATTATTTGTTTTCTATTTGCCCCATCTACCCTTTGCTCATTTTCCCCTCCTCTCCTGCTCACTTTTGAATTAACCGAGTATTTTAAAATTATTACATAAAAGTTTCTTGTTGAAACCTCCAACTATGATTGTAAATATGTCCATTTTTCCTTCAATTCTCTCAGTTTTACTTCACGTATTTTCAAGCTCTATTATTAGAAGTATAAACATTTAGGATTATGTCTTCTTTGTGAGTAGGTCACTTTATCATCATAAAAAGTCCCTCTTTATCCCTGGTTCTATTTCTTGTTCTGAAGCCAACATTGATACTATTACCATCCAGCTTTACCATTTTCCATGTTGTAGCATGTGTCAGAATTTCATTCTTATCAGTATTGCCATTTGGAGATACAGCTTGTTAGCTGTATCTCTTTTATTTTTTTTCAGTGTTTGCTCTAGAGTTTGCAGTATGTATCTTTAACTTAACACAGTCTACCTTCTAATTATAATTTCATAGATAATATAAGGACCTTACAACAGTATTCTTCCATCCTTCCACCCCATCCTTTGTACTACTGTTGTCATACATTTCACTTCCACATGTTATAGATAGCCTCATAAAATGCTGTCATTATTTTTGCTGTAAAGAGTCAATTTTTTTTTTTTTTTGAGACAGAGTCTCACTCTGTTGCCTAGGCTGGAGTGCAGTGGCGTGATCTTGGCTCACTGCAATGTCTGCCTCCGGGGTTTAAGCAATTCTCCTGTCTTGGCCTCCCAAGTAGTTGGGATTACAGGGGCCTGCCACCACGCCTGGCTAATTTTTGTATTTTTAGTAGAGACAGGGTTTTACCATGTTGGCCAGGCTGGTCTTGAACTCCTGACCTCAAGTAATCCACCCTCCTTGGCCTCCCAAAGTGCCAGGATTATAGATGTGAGCCACTGCACTGGACCAAAGATATTTTTTAAAAAATAATGATAAGTATTTTGTATTTTTCACTTATTTGCCATTTTCAGTGATCTTCATTCCATTGTATAGATCTAAATTTCCATCTGGTGTCCCTTTCCTTCTGCTTGAAAACTCTTAACATTTCTGACACAGCATGTCCGCTGGTGATAAATTCAGCATATATATATATATACACACATAGGTATATACATATGTGTATATATATATAAGATATTTTTGATAGGCAAAGATTCTAAGTTGATCATATTTTTCTTCAGCAGTTTACAAGTGCTGGTTCCATCATCTCTAGCCTTATGGTTTCTGAAGAGAAGTCTGATGTCATCCCTACCTTTGCTCCTCTATAATGCTCTTTTTCTTTTCTGACAACATTTACCATTTTCTCTTTATCAGTGGTCTTTAGCAATTTAATTACAATATGCCTTAGTGTGGTTTCCTTGTTTCTTCTATTTAGGGTTTGTTGAACTTCTTGGATTTGTGTGTTTATGTTTTTCATTAAATTTATTAAAAATTTCACTATTTCTTTACATTTTTTTCTCTCCCTTTTTCTTCTCGGATTCTAATTAGATTGCTTGATATTGTCCAGTGGCTCACTGAAGCTCTGTTCACTTTTTTTTTTTTTGAGACAGAGTCTCGCTGTGTTGCCCAGGCTGGAGTGCAGTGGCATGATCTCAGCTCACTGCAACCTCTGCCTCCCAGGTTCAAGTGATTCTCCTGCCTCAGCCTCCTGAGTAACTGGGACTACAGGCGCGTGCCACCACTCCCAGCTAATTTTTTGTATTTTTAGTAGAGATGGGTTTTTACCGTGTTAGGCTATGTTCACTTTCACCTCGCCATCTGTCTTTCTCTTTGTGCTTCATTTTGGATAGTTTCTGTTGCTGTCTTCAAGTTGACTGACCTTTTCTTTTGCAGTGTCTAATCCGTTGTTAACACCATCCAATTTTTTTTTATTTCCACAAGTTCCACTTTGGTCTGTTTTAGGTATCTATTTCTTTCCTCATTATATTCAAGCTTTCCTTTACATCTTTAAGTTTACTAATAAGATTTATAATACTCATTTTAATTATTAAATTATTTCTTTTTTTTTTAATCCATCCATCCATCCATCCATCCATCCATCCATCCATCCATCCTTCCTTCCTTCCTTCCATCCATTTATCTGAGATAGGGTCTCACTATACTGCCCAGGCTGGTCTTTCACTCTTGGGCTCAAGCAATCCTACTTTAGCCTCTCAAGTTGCTGGGACTACAGGTACACACCACTATATTTGGCTTATGTGTTTTATTTTTTGGTTTCTTTTTATGCCTGGTAGTTTTTGGTTTTTTTTTTTGTTCGTTTGTTTTCTGAGATGGAATCTCACTCTGTTGCCCAGGCTGGAGTGGAGTGCAGTGGCACGATCTCAGCTCACTGCAACCTCCACCTCCCAGGTTCAAGTGATTCTCCTGCCTCAGCCTCCTGAGTGGCTGGAATTACAGGTGCGCACCACCACGCCTGGCTAATTTTTGTATTTTTAGTAGAGATGGGGTTTCACCATGTTGGTTAGGCTGGTCTTGAACTCCTGACCTCGTGATCTGCCTGCCTTGGCCTCCCAAAATGCTGGGATTACAGGCATGAGCCACCGTTCCCGGCCATGCCTGTTAGTTTTTGATTGGTGCCAGATATTGTAAATTTTACATTGCTGGGTGCTGAATTTTGTTGTAGCATAGAGTGTTGGATTTTGTTGTAAAATGCAACTAAATTACTTTTGGATTAGTTTGATTCTTCAAAGGCTTCCTTTTAAGCTTTGTTATGGTGGGTCCATAGCATCCTTTATTCTGGTGCTAATTTGGCCCATTTAGGCATGACCATTTTGAGAACCCCAACCAATACCCTGTGTATTATAAGTCTGTCTACTCTGGCTCTTAGGAACACAAACTAGTCCCAGACCTGTGTGAGCCCCAGGCATTGTGCAACCTACTGCATTTCAGGTAGTTCTTCCCCTAGTTTCAGAGAGTCTTCTCCTATGTGTATACAACTCTGTAATCAGACAAAGACTCAAGGGGACCCTGCTCCAGATCTCTGAAGTGCTCGTGCTCATCCTAGCACGTTCTCTCTATGGTTACTTCTTTGGTACTCAACCTCATAAATCCTAGCCTCCTTGACCTCCCCAAATTCTGATTTCTGCCTTCTCAATTCAGTGAGACAGCTGGGCTCGGTTTCCATTTTCCCCACCTACACTGCAGCGTGGAAACTGCTTCAAGGCGGTATACTGGGGCAATAACACAGCTCACATTGTCTGTTTCCTTTCTCTCGGGGATCACAGTGCTGCATAATCTGTGTTCCACTGTCTTGAAAACCATAGGTTCTTCTTTTTTCTAGTTTGTTTTCAGCAAAAAAGCAACTTCCATAGTGCTTCAAGGGTAGAAGAAAAATGTTACAAGGCTTTTTTAGATGCTATGCCTATGTGTAACTTTCATGTCTTCATTCACAACCCTATTCCTGTTCACAACCCAAATTAGTAGACTGAGGTATCTGACGCATATTATGTAATCTGAGAGAGAGACAGACAGATAGACTGAATAGGAACAAGTAATGAGCTTGATGCTGTGGTAGAGAACATGATGTCTGGACACCTGGGTTCTAGCCCCAGTTCTGTCACCAGCTGGGTGTGTGCTTTTAGTAATTTAACATCATAATGCCTTAGTTTCCTCACCACATATAACAACTATGGAGTAAGACTATGGGCACTTTTCCCACAACACTGTTACTCTCTTTATTTCCTCTAAACTCCATTCCCACCAGCTAACACCTTTTTAGGACAAAGCCGTAACTGGCCAAATTCTTTAGCATGCGTTCTACCCCAGAAGAATCAAACTGAATGAACAAAGCTATGGAATTTTTGCCAAGCCACAATTATAATTAAAATACGATAGCCAAAACACACAAAGCTAGATTATATGCCAGCTTCCAAATAAAACCTGTTTCTCTTCTGTACTTTCCACAAGTAGAAACCAAAACCATTCCTTGTTCCTCAAGCCTATTAATTATTCAGATAAATGCTTACTTTCCATTTTTTCTAAAGAATCTGTAGAAAATAATTTTTGCTTTATTATCAATACTAAGAATACCAACTTTTCCTTGCTAATTTCTTATCTTACAGAGTACCTCAATACAGAAAGAATCTCGATCACTAGATTCATTTCCTTGGGCAATTAAAGAATAATCTTTTACTGACAAGCCATTTCCTAATTCTGCTTGGGGCAAGGAAGCCATATTGTTAGTAAACAATTTATGTTATTGGTGGTTTCATAGAAATCTTTGCTCAAGCAGATTTTTCACCACATACTTTCCTGTGGTATTCCTATGCCAGCCCTTTACTTCCTCACTCCCACCCTTTCTCTTTCTGTCTCTGTCTGTCTGTCTCTGTCTCTCATAGCTCAGTATTCTTTTCCACACCCAGGGAAGTGACAGAGCACCAAGCTGCAGGGAACAGTGCAGTGAGCAGAATCGCAATCACCCATTACCTGGTGAGATCCAGAAGGCAGACTCTTTACAAGACCCTCGGTGTCGGAGGGGGACTTCCGAGGAGCCTGCTTAACTGGTGACAAACTCTCTGATGTACTGCAGCTGAAGAATTGGCAATTTGAAGAACAAGTGTAAAAAATAATAATAATAAATAGAAACAAAAATATAGAAATGCAAGTGACGGCAAGATGAAGCAACAGATACATAAAAACAAAAGACAACGTAACAATGGGTATCAAAATGATCACATATTTTATAACTATTTTCTATTCCTGACACTCACTCATTCTTCTAAGTCAATGAACTCATCACTGGGGGAGGCACAGAAACAAATGTGGTACAACCTCTTCAACCCAGTTTACAAAAATCATATTGAGATTCTGGTTACAGTACACATTTATCCTTTTGCTGTTTGTCTTTTCCCCCTGCCATCAACCCTCCTTTGGGATAAAGGTTTAAGGGAACAAGCTCTATGGTACCTTTTAATAGCTTAATGGCAATTCACTTTTGTTACAATCAAAGGCAAACCCCTTCTGAATGTATGTTTTAAATTACAGATATATATCCAGGCAAGTCTTGGCTTATCTTGTTCTCTCCATAGTTTTATTCCCTACCAATACCGCAATCAAATCCCCCCAAAAACCCAGGAAGTCATGAATGAGAAACTAGGGAATGCCACGTCACACAGGCTGAACCTTTTCACGGGGACAGGAGTCTTTAACAACAAGCACTATCTCATAAATGAATCAGGGGAAGTGAATGCCAGGAAGTAAGCCAGCTGGGGTACAGCGTAGGGATTTCCCAATGAGATATGTCATAAGTACAGCTTAAAGCCTTATGATGTGCACTTTTTAAAACTTAGGAGTTTGGGGAGAATCACATTTAAAGCGTCATTACTAAGACCAAAGCACACCACGTATTCTGCAAACTGTTCCTTCTCTGAAATGGGAGACTACATGCTCTGAACCAAAATTGTTTAATTATTCTAAGACATAATCAGTCAGGATCTTACTTATTGATAACACAATACATGTAAGAAAAAAGAAAACTAATGTACACACACACACATACGCAATGGCATTTGACATGAAGAGCACAAATATTCAGATGTGCATAAAAACTCTATGTAACTTGACAACCCAGTTTCATCCGGATGGTTTGCTCAACATGTTTCCAATACAAACATGTGACATATTCGTGGACAAATCATCATAGCTGTTGGGTTAGCTCAGAGCTAGCTGGTTAGTCATTAACAAGGGAGAGGGGCTGAATACGTACACAGGAATATTAACAGCAACGGGCAATGTGATTAGTTACCATGTGTCTAGTGGGAGTGGAAGAGGAGACCCAGCCCTGTTATAGTCCCAATGTGTCTTCTATGTCAGCTTTTCTTAAGAAGTGGAAGATAAGCAGGATCTGATCCCAGCACACCAAGGTAGAAAAGGTAGGGGAGGAGGAAAAAAACCAAAGTAAGAAGAACAGCAGCATTCACAATGCCATGCAGGAGTCTAAGGAACTTGTTCCTGCCCCTCATTAATCCCAAAGCAAGAACTACAAAGACTGGCATGTCACCACCCTGGATTAGTCTCATGTTGAAAACCAATAGTCCAGCTATATTTAATCATAAAACACTCACCATGCAAGGGGGAGCAGATACAGTCAGCAGAATAGAAGCATTCCAAGCAAGTAATATCTGAATTTGAACACTCAAACTTGTTAAAACACAGCACTCCTAAAAACTCTAGATCAGCAGAGCCCATAGATAGAGGTTCCCACCATTCACCAGCAAGAGTTCAGGACATGCAATCCTTTCACATCAGAGTCCCTTCAGGATGGTTAAAGTTAGATCTGTGCACCTGCAACACTGCTCATGCTACATCAACTTGAATCCAGCCTCTGCTCCCAGTCTTACCACATGAGCTCTACATAGCTTATATGGGTTAGCTTTCCAGCTGGGGTGGGGAAAAGAGAAGGTCCTTTAATGAGATACGCACCCTATGCTTAAACGTGTTCCATTTGAGAAGCCATAAACAAAAAGTCTATTTTTCTTTATTGCTGATATATTTTGCTATCAACTCATTATCCCATTGTGGGTGATTCTAGCTAAGATTGATCAAAGCAATAAAGATACTTAAGCTTGGAGTAGGGTAGGGGAACTACAAAAAGGAAAATCCCTGCACCATCATCACATTGGACTGGGGGAGGTAGTTAATTAAAACCACTTCCTTTTCTTCTTCTTTCTTTCTTTCTTTCTTTTTTTTTTTTTAAAGAGACAGGGTCTTGCTCTGTTGCCTAGGCTAGACTCAAACACGGGGGCTCAAGCAATCCTCCCGCCTCAGCCTAAGTAGCTGGGACTACAGGCGCATGCCACTACTTCCAGCTCACTTCTTCTTAATTAGGGTTTTATATTTCCCAACTGGAAAGAACCACCTTGTGAGTTTATTACCAAGAAATTGAAATTAAACTCTTTCAATTTTAAATTGAACTCTTAAATTGGGTAAGTGACTTAAGACTAAGTCTTAAGTCTTAAGACTAACAATACTAATTGCATAGTGCATATATTGAAACACAGAGCACGAACTGCTGAGCAGCTCATCTCACCAAACCTAAGAAGGAAACTGGAACAAAGATTAGAATCATTCCACATTTCATAGCAGGCCCACTGATTTCTGCTTGCCCATGTTAGAACACCTCCAAAGGAGACTGCCTGATTCTGACATGAAAGAAAACAGTAGTTAATTCTTCAAAATCCTTTTTTCATTAAATACATAAGTTTTTATAAACCCTGATTCCCTCCCTCCACCCCTGCCCTAAAAAACAGTGTTTCTTACCCAGTGTAATCCCGTTTAGAGTTTTTCCTTCTATAGAGGACAGCCAGAATCATGCTGATGAGCAGAGTGAGACCTAGGACCACAGCAGTAACTATGCCCACCACTACCCAAACTGGAAACACAGGCAAATTCTCTAGAGAAAAAGAACAAAATAGTTTTTGTTTTGTTTTGTTTTGTTTTGTTTTGTTTGTTTTGAGATGGAGTCTCGCTCTGTCGCCCAGGCTGGAGTGCAGCGGCCGGATCTCAGCTCACTGCAAGCTCCGCCTCCCGGGTTTGCGCCATTCTCCTGCCTCAGCCTCCCCAGGCGCCCACCATCTCGCCCGGCTAGTTTTTTGTATTTTTTAGTAGAGACGGGGTTTCACCGTGTTAGCCAGGATGGTCTCGATCTCCTGACCTCGTGATCCGCCCGTCTTGGCCTCCCAAAGTGCTGGGATTACAGGCTTGAGCCACCGCACCCGGCCAAGAACAAAATAGTTTTAAGGTACATTGCTACAGAGAGAAAACATGGAATTTTATTAAATTAACAAGCAAGTATTTTCATTTAGCAGTTACTGTACCCTCTTGTATTATACAAACTATGAGATCCCACTGTCTATCCTATTACTATGTAATTCATGACATGTGAATATTAGATAAGAAAAGAATGAACTATGGAACTAAGCATTTCTACACCTACAATCCCTCTCAGTGCTCTGAAGAAAAACTGGAGGTGTGAATTTACCTGGATCTACTCTCCGACAAAGCAGACTTTGTCTCAAAAATGAGACACCAGAACCTGCATTTCCTGTTTGTTCTCAAAATCAAAAGGGAGAAATAACTGTGCTGTTGTTGAAAACTTTCTCCTGGAGAGTATAAAACAGTATGAATCTCCTTCTTTCCCACTGTCCATCACATCCAAACATAATGAATTTGGTCTTTCTTCTGATTAACACTGAAAAATTAATATTCCTGAAATTAGACTAATAGGCTCCAGACGGTAGGAATAAAAATGGAGAATCAGCCACTCTGGGTCAGAATGAGCAACAGTTCCCCAATTCCAAATGTGTTTGGTAGAGCCACAGGATCACGGCAACAGGGAGCACAACTGTATGGCAAAAATCCTCCCTCCAAACCCACCATGAAATGCAACTCTTGTTCTCCATCCAAACATGAGATAAAGGAGACTGCATTATTACTGCGAAAATACTCGAGGAAGTACCTTTTTCTACGACATAGAGCCTAATGTGTCCAGGCTGGACAACGATGTCAGGAGGGTTTTTGACATCACAAATATAGGTGCCATTGTGTACAAACTGCATATTTTCTATGTTGATTGATGCATCTTTCTTGTCAAGGTCTCCAGCCCAGCTGATTCTGTCTTTAAATGGTGGATAATTCCCAAGGTACACTTGCCCTTGGGAGTAGTGGAAAAACTGCAATTAGAAAAAAGGAACACATGAACTATTCTCAAAGGCAGAATTCCTAAACTCTGTAATGTGCATGCTATGAAAGGTTCTTTTAAAGACTTCATACTGAAAGAAATGCAACATCATACTACAAATCACAAGTTATGGAATCTAAGCCAGATAGAAGTTTAGAGATCATGGGACTCAACTCTGCCAGGTTTCAGTGGAAGAATCAGACTCATATGTCATCTCGAATCCTCTCAGTATTTCACTGATATAATTATTACCACCCATAATTTTATAAAAGACAAAATGGAGACTTAAGAGAAGCCATTTTCCCAAGGTCCCAATGATAGTAATTGGGGACTCAGAGTAAAATTTAGACCCATCTGAGTCTTCAAAGTCAATGTTCTTCCAATAACACCATAATTGAGCCCAGTGATTCCTAAGGCTTCAGAAAGCTTAGTGTTCACTTAGCTTACCACTAAGATACACAAAGGCACAAAGGAAAAGAATCCCAAATATCTCAGATCAGCTAATCTGAGTTTCTCCCTCTTCCTTCTGGTTTCCTATGGAGAAGTCATGGGTGTGTGAAAGGAACAAAGTCCAGATAACACAAGATACTCTTGCTGGCTTTTGAAAGTTCAGCCTTTGACCCCTTTCTCTTTCCACTCCTCACTCTCTCCTCAGTCCTGCTTTCAGCAAAGGAACTGTCCTCTCAAAGTAAACCTTGTCAAATTCAGCACCTGGAAGCAGGGTTAAGGCCCAGTGGGAGGGGATCCATCCTCACACTTGGCTCTAATCCAAGCAGCTATGCTGGAGGCCTGATGTCTGGTTCATGGCCCGGGTGATGGTGGAACTGGGGATAGAAACCAGCTCTATTAGCAATGCAAACAGAACATTTTCAGAACTGTTTGAGCATGCTGAAAACGCCAGTGCAGACTCATCCATTCCCATGATGTAATGATCATCTGGATTTTCTTAACTCCCAGACCTCTCATCAATAGCGTCCTGTAAGCTCTAGACTCCTCGCCCAACTGCCTACTCACTTTACCACCTCACTGCCCCCTCCCCCAAGCTTGTCACCTTCTCTTACAAACTTCATCTTCCCGTCTTCATGTATCCCATCTTCACTGATGGCTACCGTTTCTTTCCCAAACCATAAATCTTGAAGTAATCCTTGATTCTCTTTCTTCCCATCCAGTTAATCCCCCAAAATTGTCAATTTGTCTCATTAGTTTCTCTCAGTTCTCGCTTCTCTCTATTCAGTTCCCAATGACAATATCTGTTTTTATGCTTTCATTATCTTGGGCTATGGCCTCTTAACTGGTATGTCTAACTCATCATCTTCCACAATGTCTAAATGATCACTGATAAAGAATAATGGTTATTATTATAACATTTATCAAATATTTACCCTGCAATTCATATGATCTAAATGCTTGTTAAGAACCCTGAAGGGTCTGAGATTTTACCCTACTTACAAGCTAACAAACTTACTTGGCCACATGTTCATACATGCTGACAGAAGACACAGACTCCTGTGAAATCTTCACTCCCATGAAGAAGACTCAGAAACAAAGAACCTTATGAGCAGAAAGCATGTGTTTGTTCCCCTTGCCCCCCAAGTCCCACAGCCATGACATGGAGGGGCTCACATGGATGTTGTGCAGGCAGAGGCATTACATCACAGCGCAGTAACCCCAAGCTCAGGGAACACAAATCTCTTACAAGGGGCAGAACACATGTCTGACTTTAGCCCTGAAAGGAGACACTACCTTCACTATACTCAAGAATAAACAAACCTGTCCTCTGCTCCAGAGGGAAATATCATCTCTGCTTTCCAAGGCTAGTTACTGCACAAAAAAAGTCCAGAACAAAGGCAGCCAGTGCCTTTGCTAGCAAGGTGTGCAAAAAAGTGAAAGACCCACGGAAAACTGTCTCCCAACAATCCTCCAACCCTCACAACCACCCTGCAAGGTGAGATTCACCTACCTGGTATTTCATCAATAGGGAATGTGAGGCTCAGGAAACCTTGGTTACTCTCCCAAAGTCACAAGTTTTAGAGATGGAATTCAAACTCAGCTTTGATTTCAAAGCTTATGCTATTTTCAATGTTTAATGCCTCTCGGGTGAGATCATGTCTTATCTGTTCAAAGTCCTTCACTCTCTCTTCTTCACCAGAAAAATGAACCATAAACTCTCAACTTTGCAAACGAATCCTTCCATCATCAGCTCTCTGCCTTCCCTTCCCACAACATCTCCACATATTCTCTGCCTTACATTTGTGAACCGCGGGGATGAGCTACATGATGCTGTTTCCCAGCACTGGGTCTAAGATAGCTCCCTCAGTCAGGCTCCCTCATTGACTGGGGGCCATTTGAAGGCAGGGGATAAGTTGTATTTATCTCTGTACTCCTTAGCACTTTGCACACAGCCGGAACTACATAGTTTGCTGAACCAAACTGAGGAATAATGCCTTGGTCAAACCTTTGAGAGATGGTAAATAAAACAGTGAAAAATTCACAGAAAAGACTAGAATCATTATCAATCAATATTTTTAAAGTACAAGCCATGGTGCTAAAGCTATGAGGTATACAAAAGATGTAAGATAGGCATGTCCTCTTAAAACACCCATATTCAGGATGAAGAAGAGGAAAATTGTCATATTAAGGGATCTGTTTTACAGGAATGGCCCAGATAAGGGTAGTGAGTTTTAAGGGCTAAAAGGTTTTTTTAAAAAAAGAGGCATTATGGAGGAGACAGAAGGTAGAAATGGGGTACAGCTTAAATGGCAAGTGTTCAGAAGTAGGAAAACAAAGCACAAAGCATTTTTACTAAACTGGAAGTGATGCTGTAAGACAATACAAGCGTGGCTAAAGTGGTAGGCTGGGCCAAACTGTAATGAGCTTTTAATTCTAGACAAATGTTGTCAGCAATAGGTATCTAAGTTTCTGACAACCTGCAGTGAAAAGGTGAAAGAACTGTTATAAGACTACGCACCTGCTGGCGTATGAGGGTTGGATTGAAAGATGAAAACACAGAAGCAGAAGAATAACAAGGGGTTACTGCACGAGACCAGGCACACAGTTAACATTGCTCAATAGACAGCAGAGACACAGGAAGGCTGACAAAAAGCTAGATGCCAGAAACAAAGTAGGAAGAACCAGCAAAGGTTCTTATTTCTTGGGGACAGAAGGGAAGTGGTAAGGGACAGGGAACGAAAGGACAGAAAACACAAAACAAAAATTGATCACAAAACTCATCTCTAGATGAACACAAGTACACAGCCCCCCCGCCCCCAAAAAAAAGCAAAGAAGGGAAACAGAAGGGAGAAAAAATGAGTTCCGTTTCAGATATGTGGATCCCGAGGCCATGGGCCAAAAAAGCCATCTACAGTATGGCTTTTGAATATACTGGGTTTGAATATACTTTTCCTGTAAAACCTACAAAAACAGGCCGGGCGCGGTGGCTCAAGCCTGTAATCCCAGCACTTTGGGAGGCCGAGACGGGCGGATCACGAGGTCAGGAGATCGAGACCATCCTGGCTAACACGGTGAAACCCCGTCTCTACTAAAAAAATACAAAAAACTAGCCGGGCGGGGTGGCGGGCGCCTGTAGTCCCAGCTACTCGGGAGGCTGAGGCAGGAGAATGGCGTGAACCCGGGAGGCGGAGCTTGCAGTGAGCTGAGATCCGGCCACTGCACTCCAGCCTGGGCGGCAGAGCGAGACTCCGTCTCAAAAAAAAAAAAAAACAAAACAAAACAAACCTACAAAAACAAAAAAGCAACCCACTCATCTTATTAAATGTGTCCCGACATTTTGGAATTAAAGGACCCTATGTCAATAACTGAACATGCTGGGATTAACTGCAATCAGACTCGTGTGTAAGTATAAATTCATTAGCTAAAAATATTAATCAGAATTACAGCATGTTCTGAACAGTAAGTCTGAGTTACGTAAACCTTCATGGACCCACATGACCAGACTGTTTCCAGCATAAACGGAACTGTTCTTTAAAAGAAAGTTATTACCTCTGGGTGTCTTCCTGATGACTGCTTCATTTTCTTTGGACTTAAATAATGGCCCTCACACCGACTCCTGCAGAAGACTTCAGTGGGAAATCTTTAAATGTTGAAATAGTTCTTTGGATTCTCCTGAGTAAACTTATGTGTTTAATCTTGCCTCTATGGGAACATTAGTGTATGTTCTACGCTGATGCCGTATTTATGTGAAGCAGAGAATGCCTCTGTATGTCTTCCCATGCTATCTGTATGGATTTCTGTGCTCACCATTATGGCTACTGTAAGGGAAGGCCTCTCTTTATAAAGACCTCTAGACTATGCATTCTCCATAGGGCAGATTCTCCCCCAAGGGAGCAAACACTTGCTCTTGGGTAGGAAGCTTTGAGAAAATCTTACTCTTTTATATGTAAAACAGATACAGAGGATATCTACCATATTAAAATTTCATGGAAGGGGGCAGAGATTAAGAAAAAATGTCAAAAGACCCCTTTTAAAAATAAATTATAAAAAATACTGAGAAGCACTGCCTTAAGTAATCCCTAAAACCTATGAGGCAGTAAATATTATTAGCAGAGTTTTCTACCTGAGAGAGAAATACTATATAAGGGAAATCATACTGTACTGAACTTTCAACAATTCTAACCACTAGTTACTAACTAACCTTTAGTGTGGCGTGGCCACGGGTGAATAATCTTGAGTCAGTGTCTCCCATCCTCCCCACCCTGTCTTCCACATAGAGCTGTGAGGAGTCAATGGCATAGGCATATGACGGGCCCAGCATCTAGGTGGTGATCAACAAATGTAACTCACCATTCAGAAGAAGAATTGGGCATTTCTTTTTTTTTTTTTTGAGACAGAGTCTCGCTCTGTCACTCAGGCTGGAGTGCAGTGGCGTGATCTCCACTCACTGCAAGCTCTGCCTCCCGGGTTCACGCCATTCTCCTGCCTCAGTCTCCCGTGTAGCTGGGACTACAGGCGCCTGCCACATTTTTGTATTTTTAGTAGAGCTGGGGTTTCACCGTGTTAGCCAGGATGGTCTTGATCTCCTGACCTCGTGATCCGCCCGTCTCAGCCTCCCAAACTGCTGGGATTACAGGCGCGAGCCACCGCGCCCAGCTGGGTATTCTTAATGATAGATGACAGACTGTCCTTGCTGAGTACTGACAACCTGAAAAGTGCAACAGTACTAAAATATGTGCGAATATTTGAAGGGCATTCAACATGCTGGGAGAGCAACAGTAACAACAAATTGTGTATATTAGTAACTCAAGAGCTAGACACTTTCCTGAGCACTTGTCTTGTATAATCTTACTTTATCCTCCTAACACCCTTGTGTGGGAGGTTTTATCATCTCCATTTTACAGACCAGAACCAGGATAGTCAGTTCATGTTTAACAAACACCCACTGCATAACCAGCACTCCACTAGTTACTAACTAACCTTTTTTTCAACCCTCTGGTGCTGTATTTCTGTTACATTCTTCATCTTACTCCAAAGTCATCTATATATCCGCCTTCCTCCTAATCATCTCTGGGTGACAGCAAGGATTGTTTTAGACATTTTTGAAGGCCCTACATAACCCACTACATAGTAAGCTCCTAATCAATACTGCTAAATCAGATGGACTATACGCTAAATTAAAAAAAATAATCAAATCAGAAGGTACATACACATATATACATATATAATTTGGTAATACATAAAATGAGTATCAATAAAAATGGGGCAATGAAAGACGAAAAGATGCAGGATAAATCCTGATTAGAGTCAATTAAGATCAATTTCAGAATAGGATTTGATGGTGGAGAGGAACTGAGCAAAGACGAGGAGACCAGCTGCATTTAAGACATGCTGAACTTATTTTATCCTGAAGCAAGATAAGGGCCTTGAAGTCTATAATAGATAATAAATACACTCATTTTAGAAATGAACCATCAGAAAAATGGATCACTAATTATACAGCAGTAAAGAAACCTGTGAGGTAGGAGTAGCCAAGAGCAGTCAAGCATTCTTACCGACACAGTAGTGTCAGCCCCCTCTGGCTGGAAGCTCCACGTGACTGAGGTCAACCCGCCAGTCTTATTAGTAGACTTGAACTTGCAGGTCAGCTTCCCTTGTGTACCATTTGCCACGAAGATTTCTTTTGGTGTATACACTTCCAAGGCTGATACTCCAGCTGTCACTGAAAAGAGAGGAGTAAGGGTAGTTAAAAGTAGGACTTAGCATGAATACTACTGCACATTTTTGCCAGACAAGAAAAGATACAGCAAAGTTACTAGATATATACAGTAATTCACAGCCATTACATATTTCTGGCAGAATATTCTATAGCTAAGTTCAATCAGAATAGTACCATAAACAGAATAATTGCTGATGGTTTAGGTTTGTATTGCTTTTTAGTTAAGATATGTTTATTAGTTTGGCTATATTGAATATTTATTTAACTAATAGACTTTTTAAAAGAGCAGTTTTAGGTTTACAGAAACATTGAATGGAAGGTAGAATTCTCATATTCCCTCACTCCCCCATGGCCATCCTGTTTCTCCTATTATTAACATCTGGCATTAGTGCTATACATTTGTTTTAATTGAAAAGCCAGTATGGTTATATCATTGTTAACCAAAGTCCATAGTTTACATTAGGATTTGCGTTAGTGTTGTAGATCCTATGGATTTTGACAAAGGTGTGTAGTGACGTCTCCACCATTACAGTATCATATAGAATAGCTTCACTCCCTAAGCATCTCCTGTGCTACACCTGTTTATTCCTGCCCTCCTTTCCCCCACATCCCTGGCAAACACTGACCTTATACTGTCTCTATAGGTTTGCCTTTTCTAGAATGTTATCTAGTTAAAATCATGCAGCATGTAGCCTTTTAAGGTTGGCTTCTTTCAGTTAGTAATATGCATTTAACTTTCTTCCATGTCTTTTTGTGGCATAATATCTCATTTCTTTTCATTGCTGAATAATATACAAATTGTATGGATGTACCACAGTTTATTCATTCACCTTCTGAAGGACTTCTTGGTGGCTTCCCTGATGGTCTATTTTTAATGATGTGATGGGCATATTTTTACTCCTTTAAGTAGTTCTGATGTGTATCTATTATGCAATTGTTATCACACTGACCTCTTCTCATCATCCATGTGTAATGCAATTAAAACTATCCTAAGATATAACTTCATTTTAAAGCCACAATTATTATTTAACTGATCCTTTTCTTATAAAGAACTTAAGGAAGAAAAATGCTTATTTTGGTTTTGTTAGTGAAACCATACCTACCATAAGATTTCACTGTGCTAGGTAAGTAAACAGCTGATTACACCGTATATCACATTTTCATTTTACCCATCAAGTTTTGTCAGTTAGCCTGAGCCCAGGAAATAGTAATTAAAATGTATCTACCACTTGGAATATAAAAATGGCTCTTTTTTCAAGATCTGCAATCACAGGCAACTGCAGGAATTGTTAAGGATTGTTGCTAAAAGTATTTGCCAAATTGTTAAAGATCGCTAACTTGAACATGCTGCTATAAAAGCAATGCTTTCACAGATAAAATGAAAGTCAGAAAAAGAAAAAACTTATTTGGCCTAAAATTGGTAACTTAAAAATATCCATCTTCGATATTTTCTAAAGAAATAGTTTGGAATAAATATCTGCAGTGTTGCAATTATTCTTAGAATGTAACAGATGGGCAGAATAAGGAAGAGTATTGTCAGCCAGGACTGATGGTCATTTTCAGAATTTTTTCTCCTTGAAGACTTAACTGACTCTCAGCCAAGGAGAACAAGAGTACTCCCCCATTCCTCCCAACCATCTTGCAAATGTTTATTCTCAGGACACAATGGGCACTTTTGGCTATTCTTTTAAATAAACTGAGAGCCATACTGCATCAAGCAGATTTTTTTTTCTGCTAAAGAGGGTGGATTATTATTACAGGGAACAACAGATTATTATTTGTGGTCCAAACCTCAAAACAAGCATTTCTTTCAGAGGAGATGCAAACAAAAGAGTTCCTTGCTATTGTGGGTAGGCAGAAAAGTAGCCCCAGGGCACTTGAGTTCAAAATGAAGGACAAAGCACAAGACTAGACTAGTGGACCAGCTTATTCCAGGAAGCAGCACTGGCTTGCAACCCTTATTCACTCTGTGTGATTTTGACTAGTTTTCTCCATGGTGATGAGTACTGGAAAGCCACAGTCTCTAAAGTCTATAAATAAGGTTTCTTAAGGATTTTCTCTTTCTTTCTTTTTTTTTCTTTTCCCGAGTCTCAATCTTGTGACCCAGGCTGGCGTGCAGTGGCACAACCTCCGCCTCCTGGGTTCAAGTAATTCTCCTGTCTCAGCCTCCTGAGTAGCTGGGATTACAGACACCTGCCACCATGCCTGGCTGATTTTTGTATTTTTAGTAGAGACGGGGTTTCACCATGTTGGCCAGGCTGGTCTCGAACTCCTGACCTCAGGTGATTTACCGGCCTCGGCCTCGCAAAGTGCTGGGATTATAGGCGTGAGCCCCTGCACCTGGCCTTCTCAGGGATTTTCTTAAACCAGATCCCTTCCTCAAGGCCTGGTTGCGAGAGTTGTCATCCTGAAACATTATTTAAAGATGGAATTAGACCACGCGTCCAAGTTTACAGTCATAGAATTTTGAGCAAAAAGACTAACCAAATTCCCAAACGGATTTTAGGCATCTATTTTAAGACAAAGATTTCGTTACACCAAAGTTAGTTAATAAACAGGTGACTTTTATAAAAACACACAACACTCTTTGGCTAATTTGAATGTGTAGCTCTTAGCCAGGATTATGAAATCCAAAGCTAGCCTATCAGCTAGCTCAAGAAAAAGAAAATGACTCCACACACTGAGAAATTAGCTTCCTTCCATCCCTGGCTATCTACGCTTTTCTCTAATACTACTCTTGTCATCATTTTTGGAGATTTCATCAGTCGTAAGATAAACTTTCTAAAACCTTAGTCTCTTTCTCTTCTCCAACAATCTCGGTAAGATCAGGCCTACCCCAGCCACTCATTTCTACGGTCATACCTGTTCAATCAAATTTAGCCTAAAGCTGCCTCCTTACATATTTTAAGTTCAGCATAAGGGTTTTTCTGTACACTGTGAACTATAACAAGCATAGGTGTGAACAGGCCGTAGCCAATCACCTTGTGCCAATCACCGAGTTTTGGCCAATCAAATGTAGCCAACTGTTCAAATTGTGTTCAAATAAGGCAAATGCCAAGCTATAATCAATGCAGCTGTTTCTGTACCTCACTCCTGTTTTCTGTACATCACTTTCATTTTTCTGTACATAAATCTTCTTCCACCACATGGCTGTGCTGGCATCTCTGAGACTACCTTGGCTCAGAAGGCTGCCAATTTCGCAATTCATTCATTGTTCAATTAAACTCCTTTAAATTTAAATTCAGCTGAAGTTTTTATTTTATCATACCCTAAACCAGGGCTTCTCAACCTCAGCACTACTGACATGCCTTGTAGGATGTTGAGCAGCACCCCTGGCCTCTACCAGATGACAGCAGTATCTCCTCTGCCTCCAGTTATGACAAGCAAAAACGTCTCCAGACATTGCAAATGCCTCCTCAGAGGCGAACCCCCCCCGGCTGAGAATCACTAGCTCTAGACCCTATCATCAGTACCTGCACCCACTCCAGAAGCACAGTTTCAGGCTTCTCTACTCCCTAACTGACCACCTCTTAGCTTTCCAATATCCTCCAAAACCCTGAGTTCATTGATCCCTAAGCTGCATCAAAAACTAAAACCCCAGCATGTCTTCATTTGCTTTACTCAGATTAAACCCCGTAAGTCACCATTATACTCACAGCCTAGAATACACAATCAGCTTTCTTGCCTCTCCCTTCAGGGTCTTCACCTGGCCAAACGTCTATCCTGGTTAAATTCAATTCTTTACCCACTGTGCATCTCCACCAGGGTGGCTGACCACAGCTGGACAAAAGCACACAATCCCACTGACTATTTTTGCCTTAAATTTAGGGTCACTAATCTCAAAGGGACTCAATGCTGTCTGGCAATCCATCCACATTGCCCTAATCCATCTGCTTTCTAGTTCCCTAGAGAACTATTTTAAACCTTCCTCTCTAATCTCAAATTTCCACTTCCTCTGGTTTCTCACTCCCAGCTAATGACTGAGCTGCTTATTTCATTGAGAAAACAGAAGCAATGAGAAGAGAACCTCCCTATGTCCAGATACCATAGCTACCCACCTCCCTGCATCTGTGCCCATTCTGCTTTCCTTGCACTCCTATGAAGAAAGTGTCTGTCTGCATTCCTCTCCAGGATGAACCTCTCTACTGCACACTGCATCTCATCTCTTGCCTACCTAAGGACATTCATTGATCCAGCAATTCTCCCGCTTCTGAATTTTTCACTCACTACTGAATTACCACCAGCAGCAATATAAACATACATATTTATATTTATATCCCAGGTTTAGAGAAAAAAATCTTGACCCTGCATCTCCCTGCAGCTCTGGCCCCTTTGTCCTCCTTTATTTTACCAATCTTGAAAGAACTGTCTGTACACAGTGTCCAATTTCTCTCCTCCTCTGTTCTCTTGAATAAATCCAATTTAGGCTTTCATCTCCGTTACTCCATAGAAACTGTTTTTTGTTAAGGAATGCAATGACCTCTATGATTAATTCTCAAATCTTGTCTTATTGCCCTTTCTGAAACCTCTGACAGTTACTCCCTCCTAAAACTTTTTGTTTTGTTTTTGAACAGTTTAGCTTTTGGAATGCCCCTCCTCCCTCTTGATTCTCTTATCTCATTGACTGCTCGTTCCCTGGTTCTCCTGACCTCTATATGATTAAGAGCCCACATCATTTCTCTGACTGCTTGTCTATTTAACATTCCTTCTCTTGGTGACCTCATCCAGTTTCAAATGCTCCCAAATGCTGATGACACCTGTATACATACACATACACACACACACACACACACACACACACACACACACACACACAGCCTATTCAACTCTGCTTGGATATAACTGGCATCATCTCAAATTTAATATGTCCAAATTAAACTCCTGATTCCCAACCCCCAAAATTCCTTTTCATGGGCTTCTCCAAATCAGTGAATGGCAACACTGGTTTTCTAGTGGCTGAGACCAAAACCCTGAACTAGTTTGTGACTCCTCTCATTTGCACAACTTTCCTCCAAGCCGTCAGCTACACAAGTCATCTCTACTTAGAAACCTATCTAGAAACTGCTCTCTCTCTCTGCCTCATTTAGTGTCACCATCTTGGTCCAAGTCACTGTCATCTTTCACCTGGATTAAGTATTGATAGCTTCCTAATTGGTGTCTGCCTCCTCCAGCCTTCCCCACTTCACAGCAACTAGTCCACAGAGAGGCCAAAGAGATCTCGTTAAAATTAAATTCCAGGTTCCCGCGGTTTGGGCCGCGGTGGTTTCAAGCCTGGTAAATCCCAAAGCACTATTGGGGGAGGGCCCCGAGACGGTGGCGGGATCAATGAGGTCCACGAGAATTATGAGACCCATCCTGGCCTAACACGGTGGAAAAACCCGTTTCTTACTAGAAAAAAATACAAAAAAACTAGGCCCGGCGAGGTGGGGCGGCCCGCCCTGTTAGCAGGCCTACCCGGGAAGGCTGAGTAGGGATAAGATGCGCCGTAACCCCGGAGGCCCGAGCTTGAGTTGGAGCCCCTGGAGACCGGCCCCACTGCAAACTCCCGCCTGGGCCCCACAGAGCCCAAGACTCCGCTAAAAAAAAAAAAAAAAAAAAAAATTTCTATCACTCTTCTACTGAAAATCCTCTAAGGGTATCCCATCAGCCAGATCAGGCCAGTCCTCATGGGGCCCACAAAGTCCTACATGAGCTAACTCCTGACTACCTCTCGGACCTCACTGCCTACCCTAACCCCCCTCAAATATGTTGCAGCAGCCACCCTGGTCACCATGTTTTTCCTCTGCCTACGGTGAGTGTACCCCAGATAGAGAATGCTATGGACAAAGAGACCAAAGGTATCCTAGGAAATCACGACGCATGGCCAACTGTGTCAAATGCTGAGAGCTGGGTGCTCTACGTAGCTGACGGTAGGGAGAAATTTCAGTGAAGATCCTTGCTTAAAACTACACTACACATGGTTTCCTTGCACACATCATCTAAAATTCAAATCAACTTTTGCCAAGCACAGAGCAGCAGTTTCTGAGCAACTACGACGAGCACGAATGGCATCTTGTTAGATACTGTTCTGCGTGGCTCAAGAGAGAAACGAAATCACAGGTTACGCTCTCAGGCTGTATTCCAAGCAGTCCGAGCAAGGGATGTGCTCACTGGTTTCTTAAACAATTGGGAATGGTTTGCTTTGTCCATTCCCCTGCCTTTTTTTTAAATGACTAGGAGTATTATGGGAATACATAGTAAAATTATTGTTGAATTCAGACAGCTCATCCGCAGAGTCATAAAAGAGAGTTTTTAGGGGCTAGTTAAAATGGCTAAAAATGCAAATGTAAAGACCATTGAGATATACAGAAACTATTGTTCTAATCTATATTCCATGTCACTAAAGACTAGAATCTCAATCTGAATAAGAGATTAAATAGGTTTCTTTGAGGCCGAAGATTTATAATTACGGCATAGTGGCAAAAATGGCTGTGAAACATTATTACTACATTTGGTTCAAGCTTTGGTTCAAAACTCATAGATGGATTTTAAAAAGCCTGTTGATTCCTGAATAAAATTGCTTTGGGAATAAAAACACAGAAATGAAATAAAATAAAATAGATTAAATGATATACAAACGTTTTCATATCCTGCCAACTTTGGATTCTGAGCTCCACATAAACTTGCATACAAACATCAACACGGAAATGAGAGCTGCTGTGCTTACTTTCTCTCTGGGGAACGGTTCTATAGGGAGCAGAGAATCCCACTGAGTTATGCTAGAGTTTAAAGGGCAAGAATACAAACAAATAAAATCCAAATAACCCTTCTCTTAGAGTACTCTGGGGAATAAGCTTTCTAAAAGGTACTGCATTGCTCAGAGGTATCATTTAGCAATGAAGTAAGTGATATACTGACCCTCAAAATAGGAGATCAATTCAAATGAAAAAAGCCCACAAAGTCATTTGACAAGTAATCAAAAGGTCTGTGGAATCATCTGACTAGAGGTCATTTTTACAATAATCAAAGGATATTCAAAATGTAATATTCTTACAATTTGGATGGACAACCAGAACATTTCAGAAAGAAAAAAAAAAGTAAAGATGGAAAACAAAACAATATCCATCACAATCACAAAGAAAAAGGCAAATTCAAGAATGGTTCACCTAACAGGCTATTTCCTGACATGACTGACCTATTTCAATATTCTGAATTACTGAAACAATAGTGTAAATAATGTCTCCCAATTACATGCCAAGATGATCTTACTCTAAGTAAATTCAAACTCTCATACCATACAATCATTTGAAATACACTGTGGCAGCATTATTAGGAACAAATAAACACGTTCACAGCAGGAAACACAGGCAAACTGAAGCTGTTACTGGTTGAAGCAATTCCATGTCATGTTACTACTGGGTCCATTTATAGCATACCGGTTTGTAAAAAACTTTATCTTTTTTTTTTTTTTTTTGAGACAAGAGTCTTGCTCTGTTCAGGCTGGAGTGCAGTGGAGCAATCTCAACTCACTGCAACCTCTGCCTCCTGGGTTCAAATGATTCTCTGGCCTCAACCTCCTGAGTAGCTGGGACTACAGGTGTGCACCACCACACCTAGCTCATTTTTCTATTTTTTTAAGTAGAGACGGGGTTTCACCATGTTGGTCAGGCTGGTCTTGAACTCCTGATCCACCCGCCTTGGCCTCCCAAAGTGCTGGGATTAAAGGTATAAGCCACCTCACCCGGCCCCTAGAAACCTTATCTTTTTAACACACCGCGTTAAGGTTTTCCTTGTAATTGAAAAAGGCTTTTGTTTTGAATTTTTTTAAGCACTTTGATGTTACCAGTATAAACTCCTGCTTAAAAGAGTACAATCAAGCAATCTATTTAAACAGCGTTCTGACCTATCTCTTGTTCTCTGTTGGTACACAGCAAGAGTCTGATATTGTAATATCTCCTAGTAAGCAAAAATATGACCTTTTAAAACATACTAAGAGAGAGGAACAAAAGAGAGTACTAAATACAAATTCAGGGTAGTAGTTACAACTGGAACAGGGTGGAGGAGGCAGGAAGTGAAAGGTACACACTATTGGTAATGTTTTATTTCCTAGGCTGGTCATGAGTACATGGGTGCTCATTTTAATACTGATAGTGTAAACTGTACACACATACACTCTTTGTATATATTTTACTTTTACAATAAAATTCTACAAAAGAGACAGGAAGACATTAGTAAAGCAATAAAAGATTTACTTTTTAAGTTTCAGAATGCTCCAGTGAAAATTCCACACGATTCCCTCACAGTGTCTACTGTGACTTCTACAATCAGGCTGGATAAAGTAAAGCTGACTCAACGACGTGTGCTGTGGAGATAACGCATGCACAGAGCTGCCTTGCTGCCACTGTGGGGTCAGCCTCAAATCTCTCCTGGGAACAGGCCCACCCTGCAGCTGAAGTGGGATCTTTCCTCCCGCGAATCAGGGCTGCTACTGTAGACCTCTCTCGGCTGGATGGCAAAAAGTAGGGGAGGGCTGCAAAAGTATACTCCATTCAACAAGCCCTAAGTATTAATAAACTAAGCTTTTCATTAGTCAGGAACACACTCTTCTGCACTCTTTGTATAAAGTTATGCTTCAGGCCTTAATCTCAAGGGACTTCCTCCTAGCGTCTGCCCCACACTCCCCACCCTGTGCTCCCAGGCATCCTGTCCTTTCCTTGTCAATGCTCTCCTCACACCCCACTTAAATGACTGGCTGTCTGTCTGCACCCCTCAGAGGGCAAAGGGCTGTGTCTACCTTGTTGACCATTATATCCTCATTACCTGACAAATGCCTAGCCCTTTCACAATGTGTTCAACAAACATTTGTTTGAATGTCAGGAAAAATGAATGAATCTATAAAGAATACAATATATCAAACTAAACTCAGATAAGCTCAGCCATAAAAATCAACTTGCTCTACAACAAATGGCTTCAGCATAATGCCCAACATAAAAAGTGTCTGAGGAGATGAGTTGGGCTCAACTTTGAACGCTGACACTATCTTGGAGGATGCTTAGATATGTTTCCTCCAAGAATCACCTTTCTGTGTGAGAGAATCATCCCAAAGGAGACTCACCTTTTGAAACATTTGATTACAAAAAAACAAACAAAAATAATCCAGCCAGACAAGGTGGCTCACACCTGAAATCCCAGCATTTTGGGAGGTGGAGGCAGGAGGGTGGTTTGAGCCCTGGAGTTCAAGACCAGCCCTCGTCTTTACAAAAAAATATTAGCTGGGCATAGTGGCTCAAACCTGTAATCTCATGATCTCAGCTACCCAGGGGGCTGAGATAGGGAGGATTGCCTGGGCCTGGGAGGTGGAGGCTGCAGTGAGCTGTGATTGTGCCACTACACTCCAGCCTGTGTGACAGAGTGAGACTGTCCAAAACAAAACAAACAAAAAAACCATGTACTTTTACTAACACACAAGATTACCAAATCCCTCTCAGAGTCAATTCCTTCCGCTCATGATCGATGTCCAGCTGGCCACATATCTATCCTTAACCTTTTTTGTACCAACAAAGATCTTTCTGTTCCTCAAATGAGAAATGCTCAAAGGGTCCTGAATCAGGCCAGTCATTGAACTAATCACTTGACTTTTTAAAGCCCTGGGATTTCTTCTTGCCCTCCTCTATATATGTACTGTTCATCTCTCTCTCCTGCAAATGGTCTCCTTTCTTCAATCAACCATTCATTATTTCAAACACACACTGAGACTCAGCCTCTACTCGAATGTACTGACAGTCTAGTGGAGACAAATAAACAAACATCTACAGTGCGGCTGCAGAAGCACCGTGCATGGCCGCTGGGATGCACAAAGTGCATTAGGAGATTTTCCACAGCGCAGGGCTTCCATTAAATACTAAAGGCTCAAAACACGAAGCAGCCAACACAAATGCCCCAGTTGCACTTAGCTTGAATTGTATCATCTGCATAAAGCATCCAAACATTTCTCGGTTCTTAGCAAGCAGATAAAAATAAGGAACTTTTGGTAGGAACAATCAGATTTTACCTCTGCTAGAGTACAGTGGACTAAAATGCTTAACATAAAGAACATGTTGAAAGCTCTGGAGGCATAGCTGATAGATAGGAAAATAACACTCTCACATATTTTACACTTCCCAGGTGCTGAAATGGCATATTAAAAATGCTCTTCAGGAAAAAGACCACTGTACCTTAAATCTGCCTTTCTGAGCTCTCAACTCTTATCCGGTTTATAGTATGTTTGAAGATATATGAACCAAAATTTAACTGAAACCAGAAAAGGCCAATACATTATTACTACAAGGACAGAACAAGAGATTGGAAAGAATACACCTATGGTTGATGGCAATAAGAGTATATTCCTCTCCTCCAAAACACAGCAAACTTTTTTAAAAATTTAAAAATACTGCCTACTGAAAAATATTAAATTACTCTATATGATATCATAATAATAGATACATGTCATTGTACATCTGTAGAAACCCATAAAACGTACAACAGAAATAACGAACCCTAAGATAAATACAATGGTCTTTGGGTGATAATGATGTGTTATCATCATTATCCAAAAACTTCTCTAAACAGTCTAAGTCTCAAAAGAATAGTAGTGCCTGGGTCCCACCCCTACCTCCAGGAATTCTGATTTAATTGGTAAGGGGGATGGCCTGGATATGAGGAATTTTAAAAGGCCCCCAGGTGATTTGAAACATGCAATTACTACCCAGCACACAAATGAGATGTTGGGACTTCACTTATGATGCTATTATACAATAAGACCACACCTGAAGCAGATGAGCCACGCCTTGCCTGGCATTTGACGGACTGCAGGTATAGGTATGTTCACTTGTAAAATACGTATTAGTGCACATGCATGAACCTGAACTTTTCAAAATACCAGGGCAGTGCTCTACTCAGCTTCTTAATCAATAAGTTTCCATGTCGACAGAGAAAAATTACAAAAATCTACTTTATTCTGAAGACTGCACTGGCAGCCTGAGTTAACATGACATTGGTGTCCAAAGTCCACAAATTATACACAAAACCACGCACAAGTGTGTGTGCTATTTTTTATTGTGATTTTAATGGTTTAAAATGTACTCAGGAAACAAATGAAATATGCACTAAGCATTTGGAAGCTCTGAAGCGCAGCTGTGCCAGGTGCGGTGGCTCACGCCTGTAATCCCAGCACTTTGGGAGGCTGAGATGGGTGGATCGCTTGAGCTCAGGAGTTCAAGACCAGCCTGGGCAACATGGTGAAACCCCATCTCTACCAAAAATACAAAAAGTTAGCCGAGCCTACGGCGCACACCTGTAGTCTCAGCTACTTGGGAGGCTGAGCGGGGAGGATCTCTTGAGCCCAGGAGGCAGAGGTTGCAGCAAATGGAGATCAGGCCACTGCACTCCAGCCTGGGTGACAGAGTGAGACCGTCTCAAATAAATAAATAAAGCTCAGCTGCTAGAATCTACTAAAGAGAGCTTGAAAATCACTGTTCTGCTTGGTTTTAAGAAATTCAAAGGCCGGGCGCGGTGGCTCACACCTGTAATCCCAACACTTTGGGAAGCTCAGGCGGGTGGATCACCTGAGGTCAGGAGTTTGAGACCAACTGGACAACATGGTGAAACCCCGTCTCTACCAAAAATACGAAAATTCGCCAGGTGTGATGGCAGGCGCCTGTAATCCCAGCTACCTGGGAGACTGAGGTAGGAGAATCGCTTAAACCTGGGAGTCGGAGGCTGCAGTGAGCCAAGATCGCACCATTGCACTCCAGCCTGGGTGACAGAGCGAGACTCCGTCTCAAAAAAAAAAAAAAGAAAGAAATTCAAGTTTATTTCACGGTGTAAAACCAGTCTGCTGCAGCTGGACAAACGGCCTAACCACAAACCAATCACCTAGGGGAAGGTAAATTAAATGGAGAAAGAAATACTTCGCCTTTGTTACAGCTGTGAGTACTTTCAAGATGTGTTTACTGTAGAGTTATCCTTTGGACACGTTCTTAATGAGATCTGAATTTAACGCAGATTTGTCCATGACAATTTCCTATTGAAAATACATTTAAAAGCTCCTCCATTGCTTCATAAAGTCCGTAATTATCAGCATGGCACACTAGGCTTTTCAAAGTAACCCTCCTTTTCCTGCTTTACATTTGGCAAAGGCTGTTGGTGGTGAGCTGGTATCAGCTTGCTCTCACTTCCCTAACATGCCATGCAGCCAGCATATCTCGGGGCTGCACTAACACAGCTTGGAACGAGGCCGACCTCTGAAAATTTACAGAATTTCAAGACTCCACCTGAACGTCATTTTGGTAAAGCCCTCCCTGATCTCACCACTTCTTCTTCTGCCACACTCTTCAGTATTTCTCACACGACTCTGGCTGCAGTCTACTGAAGACACACCTTTCAGTGAAAAGCACAATCTCCCCTGCAATTAACTCCAGCTCCCATGTTAGACTCACAACTCCTTGAGCCATGGAACTCCACCTTAACTTGCCTTTGGTGTGCCCAGCACCTACTACACTTCCTGGTGGTCAGAGAGCTCTCAAAGAACATTTCAAAAGGAGTGAACAGATAACACCGAATTTTTTGGTTCCCTGTAAAGTGAAGTTATAATTAATGAAACATATACGCACTATTTTTTTTCCTAAAATAAGGAAACCAACCTGCCCTTAAATGGATGCCTAACTCTAGTCAAGCTCTCTCTGGCTCCTAGAAAAATCTGGCAAAAAAGTACAGGTTAATCAGCACTGATTCGTCACTGCCAGAAAGAGTTCAAAGGGTAAACACTCACCCTTGAACAGAAAGTAAAATATGAGTAAGGAAGGGAAACATCTGCCCCTGCTTCCTATTGAGATGCTGGCTTTATCAGAATTTTTAAAAGACAGTATCAATTGAACAATTCATTTATTGAATAGATAATAAATCCTAAGTTCTGAGTGGGATGAGTCTCATTAGATACTGTACACGGAAATATACACAACAATGTATACAACAAACTTTGTGTCCCTACAGTATGCAGGGTATGGCACAGTGCAGGGCATGGGAAAATGGCCCTCCAAGCAGGCAGTCGGCACTGCCTGGTCTGTATCTTATTGTTTATGCCACCTTACCTTCCCTAAGGTAAGTTCCTACTAAACTATCCCCCTAAAATAGCAATCAGACTATAGGTAGCTAATTAAAGTCAAAATTTGAAAAATGAAGAGGTCAGGGAATATTTTATGAAAGATGCACTTGAACTTTATCTGGTATACTGAGAAGACTCAAAATAGATTGAAAGGGCATTTTGCAGAGACAGAAAAACGTGAGATGATGTTTAAAGATGAATTATGGAGATTAAATTGGCTAGAATAGAGGAAAAGTTTTAAGATGAAAAGGTAGTCTGAATTCAGATGAGCTGGAACTTGATCCTGTAGGAAGTGGGCACCACGAAGGATTCTTAAGCAGGCTTGATATAGTAACAGTGGACTTTTTGGTTGAGTCGTAAAGATACACAAAAAGGGAGGAAAAGAAGAGACATTTGGAATAATTATTGGAAAATTTATTGGAATAATTTTTTCCCAAAGGATTTTGTTAGTTTCATTCTGCCTCCAATACTGGAAAATAGAAAATTTCCACGAGTTGACTCATCTCTAAATCTTTCAAAACAACACTACTAACAAATGAAATTATTTTACATGTATAAACTTGCAAACTGACTTTAGATATGTGAGGGATATTTTTAAAAACTTAAGTATTGCATACATTTACTTTCTTTTTTTTTTGAGATGGAGTCTTATCCTGTCGCCCATGCTGGAGTACAATGGCGCCATCTCGGCTCACTGCAACCTCTGCCTCCTGGGTTCAAGCGATTCTCCTGCCTCAGCCTCCTGAGTAGCTGGGATTACAGGCGTGAGCCACCACGCCTGGCTAATTTTTTGTATCTTTAGTAGAGATGGAGTTTCACCATGTTGGCCAGGATGGTCTCGAACTCCTGACCTCATGATCCGCCCACCTCAGCCTCCCAAAGTGCCAGGATTACAGACGTGAGCCACCACACCCGGCGCATACATTTAATTTCTAATAGTAGGTAATTCTACATGATTATATTTGTCAAATAACTACTCCATGTTCCTTGAAGTTATTTTTTTAAACACCACAACCATTTTGATGGGACTCCTACTAAAATGTTATTATTTTCCTTCTGTCTTCATAAACAGATAATATTGTGAGTGAAAGATTAAGGAGAAACATGGTAGTTGCCTAGTTTCAAAGAATTACCCACAAGATAGTTATTAATTACAAAGGGGAAAAAAAACAGTTACTTTAGAGTGGAGAAACATGGCAGACAACACCTTAACCAAGGATCAAAGTCAACATCACCAGTAGTGGAGCAAATGAGCAGCACCTTTCTCCTTAGGTCAGGCACTGAGAAGAACAGAATGTTACTTCCGTGGTGTTCCTGCCAAACATGGATAGCCTAAATCATCAGACACACCTGAATGAGGGGCAATCTACTATGTAAGTAACTTATATAATAGAGATTAAAAATATTAATGTAAAACTTTAAAGAAAACGACTCAAGAAATGCTGCAGACTAAAGGTGATGAAAGAGACATGACGGCTAAGTGAATTACATGATTCTGGACTTTCTTCTGCTCTAATGGACATTACTGGATCAATGGGCATCATCCAAATAAAGTCTACATATTAGATAACAGTACTGCTACTGTTTCAATAGTCATGTCCTAATTTTGATAATTACACCGTGGTTATATAACATTATGTCCTTAGTCTTCAGGAAATACATGTTAAATTATTTAGAAATAAAGGAACGGCATTTTTACTGCTCTCATGTGGAACAGAAACAGATATACAAGGTGGGAGGGGGAGGAAGGGGAGAGAAAGATTTAAGCAAATGTAATAAAATGTTAACATCTGAAAAACCTGGGTGGGCTGGGCACAGTGGCTCACGCCTATAATCCCAGCATTTTGGGAGGCTGAGGCAGGTGAATCACCTGAGGTCAGGAGTTCGAGATCAGCTTGACCAATATGATGAAACCCTGTCTCTAATAAAAATACAAAAATTAGCCGGGTGTTGGTGGCATGTGCCTGTAATCCCAGCTACTTGGGAGGCTGAGACAGAATTGCTTGAACCTGGGAGGCGGAGGTTGCAATGAGCCAAGATCACGGCATTGCACTCCAGCCTGGGCAACAAGAGCGAAACTCCGTCTCAAAGAAGAAAAGAAAAGAAAAGAAAAACCTGGGTGAAGGATAGATAGTATTCTTTGTGTTCTTTCTGAACCTTTATGTAAGTCAGAAATTTTATCAAAATAAAACTGCAAAAGAAAGAACTACAGTATTCCATTTAACCTTTATTTGGTAGCTCAGAACTTGTGTGGACATTAGGAACATAATGTAACTTAGTGTGCCCTCTGGGGCCACTAAGGTATGTCGGACTATTTGCTTCTAGCCAGATGTCTCCAGCCATGATTATTTTTTAACTTTTGTAAATACTTTTAACATTCTTATTGTCTACTCCATGCAGATTAGGCCAGGCCACTGCTGATTGCAGCTTGCCTCGAGTAGCCTCTATTTCACCTCTAATTAATTGTTCTGTTATAGGCTTGAAAATTCATCTAGTTCACATTCATTTTACAGATGAAAACACTCTAGCTCAAAAACGTATTGAAGGTATCCAGATCATAAAGAACAGAAACAGGATTTAAACAACTCTGAAGTTCTTTTTTTGTGATATCATACTGATTTGATCGGTGTATAAAATACAAATAGTCTCTTGGCGAAGAACTGTTTACAGGTAAAGCTCAAGAACTTGAAGGAATGGGTTTTGCCATACTAATCTTAGGTTCCTATTAGCCTTTTATTTTGGTTTACTTTCGAGTGGCCAAATATGCCTCTGCAGATTAGTAAAGTGTTGATGTATTTCAAGATTTTCCCCTAAGCCTGCTGTTTAACAAAGAAACCTACATGTTTCATAATCTCTGGATATTTTACATCTTACTGAGTTGGCTGCCTGTATTGCCTGAAGTTTAGATTACTACTCGCTTTGATTTATATACACAGACAACAATCCAACAAAAGACTAAAAGAACACATGCCATTAAGTCATCTGAAACTGACTGTAGCTTAGAATGTACAACAAAATTTTGGAGCACCTTGTTCCTCCAAAAGTATTTTTCCATATATTTTCAGATAATTGAAAGAACTTTTTACTTCCTGACTTACTGTAAACATTTAATGGAATGAAATATCTTGAATTCCTTGGGGTCATTCTACCCAAAGGACTGGGATTTATTCCAGGGTTTCTGAATGGCAAGAGTTGCCTGGAACAGCCAAATCCATGAAATGGTTGAAACTGCATTTTAAGAAGGGCGATATGAAACAACTTTCAAGCCACAATGTCATTTTGAGATAATTTCCAAACCCAAATGTTTGTGTAAATTTCCATCAATGAGGGACTGTTTAAAGTAGCTATAATACATCAACATAAGAGAATACCACAGTATCATAAGACAAACTGAGGAAATTCTTTAGTGCTGGTATAGAATGATCTCCCAAGACATTATTAAATGAAAAGTACAAAATACAAAGCACATCATATACAAAAATTCAAATAAAACACAAACTTAAATGTAAGATCTAAAACTATAAAACCCTTAGAAGAAAACATAGGAGTAAGCTCTGTGATCTTGTATTAGGCAGTGGTTTCTTTTTTTTTTTTTGAGAAAGAGTCCCACTCTGTCACTCAGGCTGGAGTGTAGTGGCTGGATCTCAGCTCACTGCAAGCTCCGCCTCCCGGGTTTACGCCATTCTCCTGCCTCAGCCTCCCCAGCAGCTAGGACCACAGGCGCCTGCCACCTCGCCCGGCTAGTTTTTTGTATTTTTTTTTTCAGTAGAAACGGGGTTTCACCGTGTTAGCCAGGATGGTCTCGATCTCCTGACCTTGCGATCCTCCCGTCTCGGCCTCCCAAAGTGCTGGGATTACAGGCTTGAGCCACCGCGCCTGGCCTTAGGCAATGGTTTCTTAGATACCACACCAAAGCATGAGTAACAAAATAAGTAAAAGGTAAACTGGACTTACCCAAAATTTAAAACTTTTCTGCTTTAAACTACCAAGAAAGCAGGAAGACATCCACAGAATGGGAGAAAATATTTGCAAATCATATATAAGAGACTTGTATTCAGATATATAAAGAACACTTATAAATCAACGATGCAAAGATTAAACAATTTAAAAATGGGTACTGTACATGAATATCATTTCTCCAAAGATATATATAGCCAATAAGCACTTAGTGGTGCTCAAGGATCACTAAGTCATTAGCAAAAAGGCATATTGGAACCACAATGAAATACCACTTCATACTCACTAGGATGGCTATATCAATAAGATAGCACTAACCAGTAGCTGGAGAGGATGTAGAGAAATTAGAACCCTCTACATTGTTAATGGGAACAGAAACGATGCAGCCTTTTGAAAAACAGTCTGGTGGGACCTCAAATGGTTAAACACAGAGTTATGATGACTCAACAGCAATCCTAAGTACGTACACAAGAGAAAAACATGTCCCTCATCTTATAAATGGATAAACAAAATGTGGTATATTCACACAACGGAATATAATGGCTATAAAAAGAAATGAAATATTGATACATGCTACATCATTAATGAAAACTGAAAATGTTATGCTAAGTGAAAGATGCCAGACAGAAAAGGCCCATATTATCTGATTCCATCCATATGAAATTTCTAAAACTTGGAAACTCACAGATACAGAAAGTAGATTAGTAGTTGCTAGGGGAAGACAGACTAAGCCCTAATGGATGTAAGGTTTCTTTATGGGGTGATGAAAGTGTTCTAATATTATATAAGTAATGATGGCTGCACCACACTGTGAATACACTGAAAAACCACTGAATCCCACTTGAAATGGGCGAATTCCACAGTACATGAATTATATCTCAATAAAACTTCTGTTAAAAAAAAAAAAAAGCAACTGTAGAACCATGTGTATGGGATGCTATCACTTACGGATTTGCTCACATCTCCATAAAATATCTCTAGAACCATACACAGGATACTAACATTGGGTTCCTCAGCACAGGGACAGGGGACTAGGAGGAAGACTTTTTATCATGTATTCTTCTTTAACTTTTGAACTATGTCTACATACTACTCTCTAACATTTTTATTTAAATGTGAAATATAAGACCTGGTGTGGTGGTTCACTCAGCACTTTGGGAGGCTGAGGCAGGAGGATCACTTGAGCCTAGGAGTTCTAGACTAGCCTGGGCAACATAGTGAGACCCCTGTTTCTACAAAAAATTTTTAAAAAATTTGCCAGGCATGGTGGCTCATGCTGTAAATTCCAGTTATTTGAGAGACTGAGGCGGGAGGATTGCTTGAGCCTGGAAGGTTGAGGCTGCAGTGAACTGAGATCGCACCTTTGCACTCTGGCCTAGACGACAGAGTGAGGCCCTGTCTCAAAAAAAAAAAAAAGGGAATGAAATTAGAAAATGTTTTTAACAGACTAGTTCTTTCTACTGGCTTAGCAATGCAAGGCTCTATGCAAAACAATACACTTGTGGGCTGCAAATGATAATGAGTGTTAAAATTAGGCTGAAACAAGAGAAATACTTGCACAATTTTCTTCTTCTATTGTATAATTCTGGTTCCATTAATGTTTCCTGATGATCTTCTAACTCTCTATATATCTCACTGGCTCTCTGATGAACAAATTTTCTGTCTCTTGTTTGGAGACCCAAACTGAATAAATTTTTGCTATGAAGGATCAAATTCCCAAATTTCTTATAAAAATAAAACCACAGCAAGAATAACAAACCTATTTTTTCTTAAATTTTGTGATAAAGCTTCTCTCTACAAAAAGTTGTATTTTAGAGGAAACTAAGAATGGTAAATCACCTTTAATTTAAGAATATAAAGCCCTAAGGAAAAAACAGCTTAGAAACACATGTTCCACTCCTAAATTTCCATCCAAATGAATTAATATTGCCCTCTGAAAGCCATTCCTCATTTTTCAACAACTTTGTCACAGAGCTTGCCCACAAACAGGCTTCTAAAACAGGCCACTGAACCCCACCTCCACTTACAACAGGGGCAGAAGGAAATAGCACCCCCTTGGTAAAGTTCTCCCTTCCATCTGATTCCAGGGTGCAGCCCTTTCCATTTTGGAGAGCTCTGTGCTGGAGATCTTATTCAACGTATGTACTGTCTTCACTCTTCTGTTATTGGTGCCGATGCTGCCCACCCCTTTGCTGATGCAAACGGGGAGGCAGAGCTGCTTTACAAGGCTGCATAACTTGCCAAGACAGCCTCAACTCCCTCGCACGGCACACAGGGCCTTTCAAAGGCTGGCACCAGGTTACCATTCCAGCCAGTCTATCGTTCTCATCTCACCCCAGAGCCTACATTTCTGCCACATCAAACTTCTAGCCCTTTCCCCAACACAGCACACTTTTTATAATATGCTTTATATGCTATCTCTCAGTCTGAATGCCTTCTCCACCAACCCACTCCCGTTGGGCCAACTCCCACTTTTCCTTCAAGGCAACTTCAACGCAATCACCACTGCAAAGTCTTCCCTAACTCGTGGTCTCATCATAGATATTTTTTCTGAAGTATAAAGGAATTTTTTATTTTAAAAGACTTATAAAGGCGTAAAAATTGGCATAGTTCATGTAATCGAAGACACCACTGATGGTAACACACATTATTTCCTGTGTTACCAAGAAATAAAAATGCTGTCTATGACTTGCCGACAATTGTAGGGCAGAGCCCAATGTCAGAGATATTAAAATGTTAAAAACTGTGTCCGAATTAATGAAAGCCAGTAAACCACAAACCTGAAAGGCATGTTGTCTTCCAACTATCAGTTAACCTATAACACATCTCAATAATTGTTTTCCAGCGTCTCCCTGGCTTCTGGCATCTAAGACTCTGAATTTTACTCAAATTTGGTTCTTCTGTCTCTCGGTTCTTAGCTCAGAACTTAAAACCCAGGATATGCATAGTAAAATGAGTCCTATTTATTAAGTTTGAAAATAAGAGTGCCCATTTATTCAAAACATGTTTAATAAAATACAAAAAGAATATGATAAAATATAGAAATCAGTAATATCATGAAACTAAACAAAAACAAAAAAAGCTTCTTTACCCATAGTGACCCAGGCGATCAATATCCAACATTTCAGCATCAGTGTTAACCCAAACATAATAGAGACATTAAGCATTTTCAGTGTTTTTAAAAGACAACACAGGATATACCCTGTGTTCAAGGTTCCAAAAACATTCTTGACATTAGTCTGCTGAATCTTCTATTCACACTACTCGTGACATGGTGTTTAGTACAATGCAAGGTTTTTGCCCCATAACATAAACAATGACAAGCACTTAAAAATATATTTGTGGCCAGGCACGGTGGCTCACGCCTGTAATCCCAGCACTTTGGGAGGCAGAGGCGGCGGATCACGAGGTCAGGAGATCAAGACCATCCTGGCTAACACGGTGAAACCCCATCTCTACTAAATATACAAAAAATTAGCTGGGCAAAGTGGCGGGCGCCTGTGGTCCCAGCTACTCGGGAGGCTGAGGCAGGAGAATGGCGTGGACCCGGGAGGCGGAGCTTGCAGTGAGCTGAGATCGCGCCACTGCACTCCAGCCTGGGCGACAGTGAGACTCCGTCTCCAAAAAAAAAAAAAAAAAATATATATATATATATATATACACACACACACACATTTGTAATAAAGAGTCTGACATCATTTTTGATATTTGACTGCCAAGAGCTTTCAAGCTGTACCCCTTTCCTCAGGGCAAGCTAATAAGAAAGGCCAGGTGAGCCATCCTTTGGAACAGGTGGGAAGTTCAAACCAAGACCTGGCTGAAGGGGCATATAAGGACCTTCACTCCAGACTCAGCAACTCATCACCATAAAAGTAGAGCCAGTCTCCTTTTTCTGCTTTCTCAAGCCATTCTTTACGTGCATAGGAAGACTGCCCTGCTCTCCCCAGAAAGCCACAGTAAGTGAGTCATAAACCCTTTTCGTACCGTCCTGGTACACATGTGGTATCATCAGTTTCCGTATCTTAACCAAATTTTGCAGTAGAGGGGAGAAGTAGTGGATCCATCCACCTCTGCAGAGTATTTGTTCTTAAACTGATGACAGTAAACATTATTCTGTTTTGATCTTATTCCTAATTTAATGGAAATAAATTTAATGAAACAAGTGGATAAAAATATTTACTAGTTGTTGGAGTCTGTAACTTTTATTAAGGTCTATATGTGAACTTAGAAGGAGAAAATGGGCAAACCGCTGTCTATCTGGAAGTTCCTGTTTTTTTTTTTTTTTTGAGACGGAGTTTCGCTTTTTCACCCAGGCTGGAGGGAAGTGGCGCGATCTCGGCTCACTGTAACCTCCGACCCCCGGGTTCAAGCGATTCTCCTGCCTCAGCCTCCCTAGTAGCTGGGATTATAGGTGTACAGCACCATGACACGCTAATTTTTGTATTTTTAGTAGAGACGGGGTTTTGCCATGTTGGCCAGGCTTGTCTCGAACTCCTGACCTCAGGTTATCCACCTGTCTCGGCCTCCAAAAGTGCTGGGATGACAGGCACGAGCCACCGCGCCCGGCCTTTATTTGGTTTTTAAAGAACACTTAGACTCTATTTGGACATACTTCCTAATTGTTTTACACATCAAAAGTTGTCGCCTTAGTAAGTTTTTAACAAGATGTCTAGAAAGGTTTCCTGAAAAACTTCCAGTGTGACCATGTGGTCTGCAACTATGTGAAACACAGGGTTACCCAAGACAAGAAAGAATGATGTGGGACCTTGTGCAAAAAGTCCTCCATGTCTCAGTTTCTCATACTTTTAAGTTTATTCTAATAGTAATGACTTCAAAGAGTTATTACAAGAATGAAATGAGTTAATATTTGTAAAGGGCTTAGAAGAATGCCTGTCCATTACATACCTCAATGTAATAAAAGTCATCTATGACAAATCCACAGCTGGATAACAAATAGGGAAAAGTTGAAAGCATTCCCTCTGAGAACTGGAACAGGACAAGGATGCCCACTCTCACCACTTCTCTTCAACATAGTACCGGAAGTCCTAGCCTGAGCAATCAGACAACAGAAAGAAAGAAAGGGCATTCAAATCAGTAAAGAGGAAGTTAAACTGTTCTTGTTTGCTGATGATATGACTGTTTAACTAGAAAACCCTAAAGACTCCTCCAGAAAGCTCCCAGAACTGATGAAAGAATTCAGCAGTTTCCAGATACAAAATTAATGAAAACAAATCAGTAGCTCTTCTATACACCAACAGCAACCAAGCTGAGAATCAAATCAAGAACTCAACCCCTTTTACAATAGCTGCAAAAAAAGGTAAAATACTTAGGAATATACCTAACCAAAGAGGTGAAACACCTCTACAAGGAAAACTACAGAACACTGCTGAAAGACATCACACATGACACAAACAAAAGGAAACACATCCCATGCTCATGGACAGGTAGAATTAATACTGTGAAGGCCAGGCACGGTGGCTCATGCCTGTAATCCCAGTACTTTGGGAGGCCAAGGTAGGAGGATCACGAGGTCAAGAGATCGAGACCACCCCAGCCAACATGGTAAAACCCTGTCTCTACTAAAAATACGAATATTAGCTGGGCTTGGTGGCGTGTGCCTGTAGTCCCAGCTACTAGGGAGGCTGAGGCAGGAGAATCGCTTGAACCTGGGGGGCAGAGGTTGCTGTAAGGCAAGATTATGCCACTGCACTCCAATCTGGTGGCAGAGCAAGACTCTGTCTCAAAAACAACAACAAAAAAAAAATTGTGAAAATGACGATACTGCCAAAAACAATCTACAAATTCAACACAATTCCCATCAAAATACCTCCATCAGTCTTCACAGAACTAGAAAAAACAATTCTAAAACTCATATGGAACCAAAAAAGAGCCTGCATAGCCAAAACAAGACCAAGCAAAAGGAACAAATCTGGAGACATCACATTACCTGATTTCAAACCATACTATAAGGTCACAGTCATCAGAGCAGCACGATACTGTAATAAAAATAGGCACACAGACCAAAAGGAACAGAATAGAGAACCTAAAAATAAACCCAAATACGTACAGCCCACTGATCATTGGCAAAGCAAACAAAAACACCAAGTGGGGAAAGGACACCCTATTCAACAAATGGTGCTGGGATAATTGGAAAGCCACATGTAGGAGAATGAAACTGGATTCTCGTCTCTCACCTTATATGAAAATAAACTCAAGATAGATCAAGGACTTAAATCTAAGACCTGAAACTATAAAAATTCTAGAAGACAACATTGGAAAAACCCTTCTAGACATTGGCTTAGGCAAGGATTTCATGACCAAGAACCCAAAAGCAAATGCAATAAAAACAAAGATAAATAGCTGGGACTAAATTAAACTAAAGAGCTTTTGTGTGGCAAAAGGAGCAGTCAGCAGAGTAAACGGACAAGCCACAGAGTGACAGAAAATCTTCACAATCTATACATCTGACAAAGGATACTAATATCCAGAATCTACAACGAACTGAAAAAAATTAGCATGAAAAAAGGAATAATCACATCAAAAAGTGGGCTAAGGACATAAATAGACAATTCTCAAAAGATATACAAACGGCCAACGAACATATGAAAAAAAGCTCAACATCACTAACGATCAGGGAAATGCAAATGAAAATCATAATGCAATATCACCTTACTCCTGCAAGAATGGCCATAATCAAAAAATCAAAAAATAGATGTTGGCATGGACATCGCAAACAGGGAACACTTCTACACTGCTGGTGGGAATGTAAACTAGTACAGCCACTATGGAAAAGAGTGTGGAGATTCCTTAAAGAACTAAAAGTAGAACTACCATTTGATACAGCAATCCCACTACTGGGTTTCTACCCAGAGGAAAAGAAGTCATTATATGAAAAAGACACTTGCACACGCATGTTTATAGCAGCACAATTTGAAATTACAAAAATGCAGAACCAACCCAAATGCCCATCAATCAATGAGTGGATAAAGAAACTGTGGTTCAAGCAATTCTCCTGCCTCAGCCTCCCAAGTAACTGGGATTACAGGTGTCCACCACCAAGATTTTTTTGTATTTTTTTTTTTAGTAGAGAAAGAGTTTTGCCATGTTGGCTGGGGAGTGCAGGAGTCAAGATTGTGCCACTGCACTCCAGCCTGGGTGACAGAGCAAGACTCTGTTTCCAAAAAAAAGGAAGCTGTGATATATTAATTCATTAATTCATTCATGATGGAATACATATATATATGATGGAATACTACTCAGCCATAAAAAGGAATGAATTAATGGCATTCACAGCAACCTGAATGAGACTGGAGACTATTATTCTAAGTGAAGTAACTCAGGAATGGAAAACCAAAAATCGTATGTTCTCACTCATAAGTGGGAACTAAGCTATGAGGATGCAAAGCATAAGAATGATACAATGGACTTTGGGGACTCAGGGGAAAGGGTGAGAAGGTGGTGAGGGATAAAAGACTACCAATTGTGAGCAGTGCATTCTGTTCGGGTGATGCATGCACCAAAATCTCACAAATCACCACTAAAGAACTTACTCATGTAAGTTCATGGGTGGGAGGGCTGGGTGGGGCACGGGGGAGAGCAGTGGACCAAGAAACTATCTCTGGGAGGCAGGGAGGTGGCAGGAGGCAAGACTTCATGTGAGCTGAGGCTCCAAGCCTCTATGCATACTCCACTGCTTCATCTACTTTCACATGGAAAATATAAATTGAGAGATAAAATAATTAAGAATTTTAAGACAATCACTGTAGAACATTAAACCTCAAGTTGGTTGTGAGTGCAAGGCCCATGTTACTGGTTGCATGCCTATAAAATCATTAAAAATTCTGCAAAATATTCTCACAAAATGTCTGATTTGAGTGATTAAACTTATTAGTAGACCAGACGCAGTGGCTCACGCCTATAGTCCCAGTACTTCGGGAAGCCAAGGCAGGTGGATTGCTGGAGCCCAGGAGTTTAAGACCAGCCTGGGCAACATGGCAAAACCCCATCTCTATAAAAAGTACAAGAATTAGCCAGGCATGGTGGTACATACCTGTAGTCCCAGCTGCTAGGGAGGCTACGGTGGGAGGATCACTTGAGCCCAGGAGCTGGAGGCTGCAGTGAGCTGAGATCATGCCACTGCACTCCTGCCTCGGTGAAAGAGTGAGACCCTATCTCAAAACAAAACAAAACAAAACAAAACAAAAACAAAAAAAACAAAAATACTTAACTATAATCTACCAATTGAATGAACTGAAAAATGTATTTCTCTGTCACATTTACAATTCTGTATCCTAGCAAATAAAGTACACATGGTTTAAAGTTACCACTACCACCACTATCACTATCTGACAGGAGAAGTTTCAATGGAGTGGCAGAGGCAGCTATGGAACAGCTGGACAGAAGAAAGTGGGAAGGGAGGGTGTACATACAAAGAAAGAGTATAGTCCACTTTTGTAAAAATTTGCTAAGAGTTACAGCCCAGAAATGTAGCTAAAGAGGATTGTAGAACCAACAGAAGGTTTTTAAGATTAGAAATTCTAGTCATGTTTGTATTGTAGTAAGAATGATCTAAAGAGGGCAATAATTAAAGCAACAAATGCTTCAGGATGTAAAAAGAGATGGTAGGGTTTTCCCAGGGCTGTGGGATTGCCAAGTAAGTGCAATGATGACACAGAAGGGCTGGGGAAGTAGGAACCTTTACAAAGGAATGATTATAACAATGAACTATGGACTCCAAGTTGGAGCAGGAGAGGGAAGCAGCCAGGAAGTAACGAATGCAAAACAAAAGCAGGGAGGGATGGGAAGAGTTGATGAGTTCCAGAAACTCTCCTAGTGAAACTATAAAAGGAGATGGTGCTTGAAGGGTGGGGTAACATGTTGGAGTTGCTACATTTTCTGGCAATGAGGTTCTGAGCAGATAAGAGGGGTAAGGAAAGAGAGCCAAAGTAGAGGTTTAGAGGAGTGACTACAGTTAACAGGGATATGGCAAATGGGGGGCAAATCCAGACCCTTTTGAGAGTGAGGTACAAAACAAAAGTTCTCTAGCTGTATTTCCCGTGTATATGGCTGCTTACCAGGCTCCCTCCCTGGGGCTTCTCTGGGTGTCATGGCAATGTTTAATGTTTATGGGAAGGCAGCACATACAGAGAATTTGAGAGCTCAATTTCTACATCTGTATAAGATAAACTACATATCTTAGAATTTTTGAAAGCTTTAATTATTATTTAAAAGTTCAAAAGCTCTTCTACTTAAAAACTTTCAATTAGCAAAGGAACAAAGCACGGTAATACTCTGCACACCACCAAATTCATTCAACAAACACCTGAATTCCTTCTATGTCCCAGTTACTTTTCTAAATCTGGGGAGGTGAGGTAAGGAAAGGGAAGGATTCTAGGATGAAGATCAAATTTTTGGCTTGGCTAACTTGAGGGAAAGACAAATAGGACAGCAGCAAGCAATAACAATAGCGAGTGGCGTGCAGGAGGAAGCACGGTTTGAAGAGGAGAGATATATGGAGTTGAGTTCTGAGCATACAGAGTTTGAGGTGCCTCTGGACATTCAAATGGATATGTCCAGTGGTATGTAATGGGCAGTAGGTAAGATTCTGCAGTTCAGAGCACTGGGGATATATTTGGGAGTCACCATTTATTCAACAAATATGTATTGAATGCCTATAGCTGCCACATATTCGCTATCAATAAACAAAAATGGATGAAATTACCAAAGATAAGCATGCAGTGAGACTAGCAAAGGGCTGAGAGCAGAACCTGCCTAAGGAAAATCAACACTGGGGCACAGGTAGAGGATGAACACTTGAAGAAAACAGGGAAGAGAGATGAGAACCAGGAGTAATGTCACAAAGGCAAAGGAAATGAGATCAAAGTGGTCAACAATGTCAAGGAAAGCAAAAAGGTCTGGAAAGAAAAGGCTGAAACAGGTTAGTTGATTTGACAATATCAGGTGCCTTTTATCAAAGTGTCAAATAGTGAGAGAAGGAGGAAGTCAGATAGCACAAAGTTGAGATGTGAAGAGAAAATGCTAAAATAGAGACAACAAAGAATAGAATTGTTGATGATCATGAGAAACCACAATTTGAGATCTCCACATATGGCTTATCTTTTAAAATTCATAAGTTATTTCTGTGAAGCTGTTTTTTGGTAAGATTAATATTACAATTGGGGGACTCTGAGTAAAGCAGATTACCCCCCATTATAATGCAGGTGTGCCTTATCCAATCAGTTGAAGGTCTTAACAATAACAAAGACTGACCATCCCTGAAAAAGAAGGAATTCTGCCAGCAGACTGCCTTTGGACTTGAACTGCAACTTTTCCCTAGGTCTCCAGCCTGCCAGCCTACCCTGCAGATTTTGGACTTAATAAGCCTCCACAATCATGTGAGCCAATTCCTCTCTTTCTATCTATGTATCTATGCCAGCAAAATATAGATAGATTATCTATCTATATTTATATAAAGAAAAAGAGAGTGCATACACACGCACAACCTGCTGGTTCTGTTTCTCTGGAGAATCCTAATTTTGGTATTGAGAGTGGCTCTAAAGGAGCAGAATCTTAAGTATGAGTTCTCTGAATTGATTCTAGGGTTTCAGGACTTGGCTCTCTAATGGATTAAAGAACACTAATTACTATTTCCAGTAGTAAAGAGTGCACTTATGGGTATGATGTGGCAATAGAGATATGCAAAATATCACCATTGGGTACTTTTAATCAAACACATATAAAAATACGGTCTGGGTGACCACAAATACTATACCTTTAAAGATTTTTGTCAAACTAATGAGTATAATGAAATTTGTTGGTTACTCCTAATGGCAATGGACAAAGTGAGAAAAGAAATGGATGAGCTCAGGGATTGAAATTCCCAACTTGAGCACTACATATCTGACCAGAAAACCTTATGTCTGAAAGATACCCTTATCTCCGTTAGCCACAGAGCTGAGATTGCTGAAAATCGAATCCAGAATCTTATTCTGCGAATGACTGAACAACAGCACCCAACCTCTGCAGGGTGTCTACTACTAAAGTGAGGGCATTGACTGGGAAGGAATGGGATCCTGAATATTGGAATGGAGAAATGTGGGAACTCCTTTATGGAGCTGGAAACATTGAATCACTAAATTCTTATGAGTCTTCTTTGCCAGTGGAAGCAGCCATCCACCCACATCTGAGGAGATTAAACCTGCTGTGCCTGAGGAAACTTTAACAGCCTCCCCTGAGGCAACTTTAACAGCCTCCCCTGAGGCAGCTGCATTGCAAGACACTGCTGATTCTCCTCAGGACCTCCCCCCAACACCTCTCTTTGCTTCTAGATCTATAACTAGACTTAAGTCTCAGGAGGCTCCCAAAGGTGAGGTACAAAGTGTGAACCATGAAGGTGCACATACTCTAAAAAAGTAAACAGAAATCTGGGGAATATGTGTGGAAATGGATATTAAGGGTATGGGATCATGGTGGAGGGAATGTCAAGTTGGGTTAGACCAAATTTACCGATATGGGCCCACTAATTACAGATTCTGCATTTAATGTTGCAACTCAGGGAGTTAGAAAGTGCTCTAACAGTTTGGTTTGCTGGCTGAAACATGGACCAAAATGTGGCCCTCAGTAAATGAACTTGAAACGCCAGGCCTGCCTCGGCTTACTCTGGAGGAAGACATTCAAAGGTCTAGGGAGATTGGAATGTTACAGTGGGTTTATCTTTTAAGATCTACTTACTCACCTGTGAGTGTCCACAGGACGTATCTTTTTTTTTTTTTTTTTTTTTTTGAAAGAGGGTCTTGCTCTGTTGCAGGCTAGAGTGAAGTGGCTCAATCTAGCTCACTGAAGCCTTGAGCTCTTGGGCTCAAACAATCTTCCTGCCTCAGCCTTTCAGGTAGCTAGGACTACAGGCTCACACCACGAAGCCTGGCTTTTTTTTTTTTTTTGACAGAGTCTCACTCTGTCACCCAGGGTAGATCTCAGTTCACTGCAACCCCACCTCCTGGATTCAAGCAATTCTTGTGCCTCAGCCTTCTGAGTAGCTGGAATTACAGGCAAGCATCATCACGCCCAGCTAATTTTTGTATTTTTAGTAGAGACGGGGTTTTGCCATGTTGGCCAGGCTGGTCTCGAACTCCTGACCTCAAGTGATCCACCCATCTCAGCCTCCCAACATGCTGGGATTACAGGCATAAGCCACCACGTCCAGCCAGAGGACACACCTTTCACCACATGACTGTGAAAAGCAGATCTGTGAGGGGAGTCCCAGCATTTTAAAAGAATTTTGTGACACTCTTATCTATAGTTTAGAACTTACAGTGGGAACTGCTGTCACTAAATTGGGAAATGTAAATGCAGTGGGAATAATTAGATCGTAGGATGACAGGGGCCAAGTGGCAGCACTGAACTTCTAAATGCAAGGCAGGCATGACTACCATGATGGACAGCAGAGTCAAGGCACAGTTGGAAGTCTGATTGTCACAGATCTATGGCATTGATCGGTTGGTCACCGTACTCCTACAAGTGAAATAGATAGGAAGCCTACTAAATTCTTACTTGATCTATATAAGCAGAAAAGTTCTAGGGCAAGTGAACAAAAGTCTAATGTGAATCATAAAAACAGAAAGTCAGGACCCTTCAATCAATTCCCAAACTTGTGCCAGTTCACAGATTTAGAATTCCTTGAATAAAAGGCTGAGTCCAAAGTAGCATAAATTTCTAAAGGAGTTTCAATGAACGCTCTTAAGTGGAAAGCACATTAGCTTTATTGACCAAAACATTTAAAGAATTAAAACGACTTTGGGAGGCCAAGGCAGGCGGGTCACCTGAGGTCAGGAGTTCAAGACCAGCCTGGTCAACATGGCGAAACCCCATCTCTACAAAAATTAGCCAAGTATGGCAGTGCATGCCTGTAATCCCAGCTACTCGGGAGGCTGTAGCAGGAAAACTGCTTGAACCCAGGAAGCAGAGGTTGTGATGAGCCGAGGGCATACCACTGCACTCTAACCCGGGCAACAGAGCTAGACTCATCTCAAAAAAAAAAAAAAAAAAAAAGGGACTAAAATGAGCTGGGTTTGACACATCTATAGTCCCAGTTACTTGGAGGCTGAGACAGGAGGATCACTTGAGCCCAAAAGTTTGAGGCTACAGGGAACTTTGATCATACTTGTGAATAGCCAGCCACTGCACTCCAGCCTGATCATCATAGTGAGACCGCATTTCTAAAAATGAAAAAATAAAGAACTAAACTGTATTTTGTACTTTTTTGTTTGTTTTTGGGACAGGGTCTCCCTCTGTCGCCCAGGCTGGAGTGCAGTGGCGTAAACATGGCTTACTTCAGCCTCCATTCCTAAGTAATCTTCCCAAAGATGGGGTTCTGCCATGTTGCCCAGGCAATATTTTGTAGTTCTTAGTACTTACAAGAGTAGAAGGAAATTTCTGAGATAAGATACTGTACAGGCCAACAAGCTAATCAAAAATCCTTAAGGCCAGGTGTATTTCAGAATATAGAATTTTTCAGATTTTAAAAAATTAATACAACACCTATACTATATGTTATATAATAGTCCCAACAGAGTATAGGGCAGCATCCCACAATCAAACATATTAATATCTCTGTGGTTAAAAAATACAATTAATCATACCAAATAGGATCACAGTTGTAAACAGTATCTTATTAGTTCAGATTGAATTTTGCAGCCAAAGAATTTGTATCAAGCTTAGGAAAAAACTTAATTTTCAAAGTTTTTATGGCTTTGGAGTTACAGATAAAAAAACTGTGGACCTATAATTTGTTTTTTGGTTTATTTTTACTTTGTAAAGATGGGGTCTTGCTATTTTGCCCCAGCCAGTCTTAAACTTCTGTCCTCACATGATCCTCCTGCCTCCTTAGCATTTTCTAATCCTTTTTTTTTTTTTTTTTTGAGACACAGTTTCACTCTGTCACCCAGGCAGGAGTGCAGTAGCACCATCTCAGCTTACTGCAACCTCCGTCTCCCAGTTTCCAACGATTCTCGTGCCTCAGCCTCCCAGATAGCTGGGATAACAGGTGCGTGCCACCACATCCAACTGATTTTTTGCATTATTAGTAGAGATGGGGTTTCATCATGTTGGCCAGGCTGGTTTCAAACTCCTGCTCTCAAGTGATTCGTCTGCCTCGGCCTCCCAAAGTGTTGGGATTACAGGCGTGAGCCACTGCACCTGGCCCATTTTCTGGTCTTAAATCCATATTATTCAACCTGATTATAAATTAGCATCACCTCTGTTCATTATTAATCCATTCACCAATTTCTTTAGTGTGCAAGATTCAGCAAGCCTCACTGGAGTTCTAAATTTGCAGTCACTGAAGAAAAAAAAAAGAATTAAATTCCTAATAGCTGAAAATGATCAAGACTCAAAGTTCCCAAGAGTTAACAGACAAGTGCTAGACCTCTGACTTGTGGCAGATAACATGGCTACAGAACCTCTGTCAATGCGGCAGAGGAGCCAAGAAGAGGTACAAGCGAGGAGTCTCTGGTTTGGATGCCTGGGCCTGTTTGGACATTCTGTAGGGCAAGCATGCCAGGAGTCTAATTGCAAAAGGACCTGCACAGCCTCCAGAGAAGAACTCATCTCAAAGGAAGAAAGTCAAGGCTTAGTGGCTTCTTCCACATGTCATGTCAGCTAATGAGGGGCAAGGAACCATTCTGAGCCCAGTATGGTATCAGATACTCAGTATAATGGATTCATGCTTGTGCTCTTGATAGCAGGAGAGGTATGAGTGAGAAGAACCTACAAGAACCACATCAGCTGACGCAGTGGCTCACATCTGTAATCCCAACTCTTTGAGAGGCTGAGGCAGGTGGATCACCTGAGGTCAGGAGTTCAAGACCAGCCTGGCCAACATGGTGAAACCCTGTCTCTACTAAAAATACTAAAATTAGCCCGGTGTGGTGGCAGGAACCCATAATCCCAGCTATTCGGGAGGCTGAGACGGGAGAATCGCTTGAACCATGGAGGTGGAGGCTGCAAGTGAGTGGAGATCGTGCCACTGCACTCTAGCCTGGGCCGTATCGAGAGACTCTGTCTCAAAAAACAAAAAACAAACAAACAAAAAAAACCCAACATCATTAAAAATCCCTGAGGAGCATTCAGAGTATTGGGTGGCACAAAGAGATTCTGCATGGTTGGTGAGGATGGCTTCAACACGGCAGCTTTATTTCTCTTTGACAGAGTCAGCAGTATCAAGGCAGGAGGGATCTTGGCACAAACAACATTACTCCAAAGAGGAAGAAATCTGGATACCCCAGGACAGCTAAAAAGCTACTCTGTAAACACTAAAGATATTCCAGAATCTTCCCCAAAATGTTTAGAGACTTTGAAGAAAAAATTCCATAATATGGCAGAGTGGTTGCAAACATGTGCTTTGGAGTCTCAACTCTACCATATATTAGCTGTGTGATCTTAGACAAGTTACACAATCTCTCTGAAACTTAGTCTTCTTATCTATAAAATTAATAAAAATAATTACTGCACAGAGCTGTGAGGAGTATGCAAGTAAACTGCTTAGCAGAGGCGTGGCACATAGTCAAGCACTCAATAAATGAGAGCAGAGCAGAAGATATAACATGAACCTAGTTCTCTGCCCTAACTTCTAAGGGCTAAGAAACAGAAAAGGGAGAGGGAGAAGTTAAAACATCTCCGTAACTGATCACTCACTCTCTTTCTTTGCCCTTTTCAGACATCTAGGAGATTTCAAATATTTGCATTTTACCACATTTCTCTTAGGAACCTGAGTCTTCTATCTATGCTTCCTAATCCTCAGCAACACCCTTTGGAAGAACGTATACAGCAATGATAACCTGGACTTGACTAAAGAATAACTATTAGACACTGTCTGGCCACAGGGTCACTAGGTTCTCATTGAAGCTAAACTGACAATATAACACCTTATAACTTTTCATCTTTTCAAGTTTACCAAGTGTTATCTGGAAGAAGCACATGATTATGTTAAATTTATATAACTTCACATTGTAAACTTAATGTTTGGAGAGAAAAGAACACATTTCTGAATTTTAATACAGCGTCTTTTTTTTTTTCTTTTGAGATAGGGTGTCTCACTCTATCACCCAGGCTGGAGTGCAGTGGCATGATCTCAGCTTACTGCAACCTCTGCCTCCCAGGCTCAAGTGATTCTCATGCCTCAGTCTCCCGAGTAGCTGGGATTATAGGCATGCGCCACGCCCAGCTAATTTTTTTTTATTTTCAGTCAAGATGGGGGTTTTATCATGTTGTCCAGGCTGGTCTTGAACTCCTTAGCTCAGGCAATCCATCCGCCTCAGCCTCCCAAAGTGTTGGGATTACAGGCATGAGGCACCAGGCCCGGCCAATAACAGCATCTTTTAAAATGCACATAATAAACTCCCTAGATCTCAAAGTAGAATATCAGGGTCCCAATATAAAAAAAATGTTCATTGCAAGTTCATCAAGGTTTGTTCAGTTGGTTGCAGCCATGCTCCTAACAAAACTTAAGTCACGAATTTCATTCTATGGGGCAATCTTATCTGCAATACACAGGATAGGCAAAGACATACTGCCATTTCTAACCCCAATCAATTAAACCTAAGTACTGCATTCAATGTATCACTGTTGCTAAAAAATTACTCAAGCTCTATGTTCTGACAATAAGATCAGAGGTATCAAAAGGTATCACGGTTTCTAGAGACTCTGAGTTTAGAAGAAAAAACATACTGAAGGAAGATTTATCAATGAAATCATCTTGGATAAAGGCCTAATGGGATCAAGAAAAAATTATAAGTGAATAAAAAATTACAGTAGCCACATACATTGAAAGACAATGAATAGGTCAGGCACGGTGGCTCATGCCTGTAATCTTAGCATTTTGGGAGGCCCAGGCGGGTGGATCACCTGAGGTCAGGAGTTCGAGAGCAGCCTGGCCAACATGGTAAAACCCCATCTCTACTAAAAATACAAAAAAAAAAAAAAAAAATTAGGGCCGGGTGCGGTGGCTCACGCCTGTAATCTCAGCACTTTGGGAGGCTGAGGTGGGTGGATCACCTGAGGTCAGGAGTTGGAGGCCAGCCTGCCCAACATGGCAAAATTCTGTCTCTACTAAAAATACAAAAAATTAGCCAGGCATGGTGGCAGGTGCCTGTAATCCCAGCTATTTGGCAGGCTGAGGCAGAAGAATCACTTGAACCTGTGAGGTGGAGGCTGCAATGAGCCAAGATCATGCCACTGCACTCCAGCCTGGGCAACAGGAGTGAAACTCTGTCTCAAAAAAAAAAAAATTAGGCGTGGTGGCTCATGCCTGTAATCCCACTTACTCAGGAAGCTGAGGCAGGAGAATCACTTGAACCTGGGAAGCAGAGGTTGCTGTGGGCCAAGATTGCACACTGCACTCCAGCCTGGGTGACAAAACGAGACTCTGTCTCCAAAAAAAAAAAAAAAAGAGAGATAATGAATAAATAAAGGGTTTTAAAGGCAAAGATATAAATAGCCCAGGAGACAACTACAATTTCTCAATTTATGCACTATGGTGAACGGAGTCAACTGACCTCTGCTTTCTTACAGCAGCAAAAATTCCAAAGACTTTTGTCTGGACTCTAGGGCACTGCTAACGTCAAAAGACTCAGCAAAGTAAGAGTGGAAAAGGAAAAAAGGAATATCATTCAAGATACATGAAGGCTTAATATATTAACACCAGCCTTAGGGGTTAAGTCTCAGAGCCATATGACACTTGAGACCTCAGGAGATGCTTCTAGTTCTTCTAATAATTATATTGCCTTCGATGGGGCTAAAGACTAATTTATAATAAATTATATGCCAAAGCTTACCATTTTACTCTCCCTTTTAAAATGACATCTGTGGTCTTAGAGAGCAAGATTAGACATCTTTCCAAGGTTGAGATACATATGAGATGCATGTCTTACACAAATAATTCAAATTCTCAGATAAAAGATACAATTCAAAAATACTCAGGCTCCAGTTAGAAGGCTCTAATTATCCAGGAGAGACGTGATTGTGGCTGTACTACATTACCTTCAGTGCGGATGCAAAGGGGATGGTGAGAAATATTTAGGAGGTAGACCAGCATCTACTGGCTGGAGGGGAAACAGCAATATTTCTGAAAAGCTATGTTTTTCCCAATTAAATCACATTTTTAAAACTCAGTGGGAAAGATCAACCTTTAAAGAAATCCTACAACATATTCCTTGTAAGTTTTAAAAATATCTTGTAATACAAATAAGATGTTCCATTTTTTAAAAATTTGCTGCAAATTTTCATATTAAATCAATCATATTTTCTTAAAAGTTGTGACTGTCGGGAATTTAATCTGTCCTTTGGCATTATTTATTTGAGTAGATGTTTCCTGTCTGTCACTTCTCACTAGCATCTAGGCTCCCTGCTGCATCCCATACATAAACAGTGCCTGGTGCCTAGTAGGTGTTCATTTAAGTTGAATAAGTAAATAAATTAGACTTAGTAAAAACACAAATTTGCATTTTATGTACTTTTGCATATAGCTGTCTTTCACTTAATATTTATCTTTTTCTTTTGGCAGCATCTAAGCCTAGTGGATATCCTGGAGTTGGAGTAAACAAAAATATATTTTATAGGACTAAGTTTCTATTTTACTATCCCAACTAGTAAACAAGTAAAAGGCCAAGGGAACTGATAATGAGAAATAATCAAGCAATGCATGAAATCACACTTGGGAAAAATATTCTTCTTGCATAAACACATATTGGGTACCTACTTATACCATGCTAAATCATAACTACATATTGCAAACTCCTAACAAACTGTTGTCAAGACATGCCTATGCCTCAACTGCCATTTAACAAATATTTTTAGCATCTACCATATCCACTATGTTAAGCACTAGGAAACTTCTATAAGCAAGATAGATGCTTTGTCTGTCCTAGATTCTGATGGAGGGAAAAAAAAGAGAAGAAAAACCAAATAGAAATTACAATAAGGAAGTAAACAGCAAACCAGCAAATAGTAACAGGCAAGTATCCTAGAATCAGGTGGTCAGAGAGGTCTCTCTAAAGAAGTGAAACTTATGTTAAAGGCTCCATGATGAAAGAGAGCCAGCCCTGGGCAACATCAGAACAGCTAGTTCAAAGGCCCTGAGGTGGGAATGGGCGTCACAGAGCAGAAAGATGGCAGGGGGGCTTGAATATAGTGAGAAGGGGGTGGTGGGTGGTACAAGTTGAGGTCACAGAGGTAGGCAGAAACCAGATCACAAAGAGCTTTTTAGGCTATAGGAAGTTTAGATTTCATTCCAAGTGCAATGGGAAGCCATTAAGGATTTTAAACAAGAAAGCAACATGATCTGATTTGCATTTTAACAAAATCATTCTTGCAGTTTTGTAAAGAATGGATTAAAAAGAACCAAGCGGGGTACTGGGCATGGTGGCTCATGCCTGTAATCCCAGCACTTTGGGAGGCTGAGGCAGGCCCGTTACTTGAGGTCAGGAATTCCAGACCTGGCAAACATGGTGAAACCCCGTCTCTACTAAAAATTGAAAAATCAGCCAGGTGAGGTGGCTCACGCCTGTAATCCCAACACTTTGGGAGGCCAAGGTGGGTGGATCACGAGGTCAGGAGTTCGAGATCAGCCTGGCCAACATTGTGAAACCCAGTTTCTACTAAAAAATACAAAAATTAGCCAGGCATGGTGGCATGCGCCTGTAGTCCCAGCTACTTGGGAGGCTGAGGCACAAGAAGAATCACTTGACTCTGGGAGATGGAGGTTGCAGTGAGCTGAGATTGCACCACTGCATTCCAGCCTGGGTAAGACAGAGCAAGACTCCATAACCAAAAAAAAAAAAAAAAAAAAAAAATTCCCAGGGGGGAAACAGAGGAAGAGCAGCTGGGAGGCTATCACAGTAATATAGGCAAGAAATGATGATGACTTTGAGTAAAAGGCTAGGAGTGGAGGTAGAAAAAACATCAATTCCAGATGCATTTTAAAGACGGGAGAACTGATTGGATGTGAAGGACAGGGAAGAATCAGGCATGGACCCTAGGTTTCTGGCCTGCACAATTAGATGTATGCAGGTTCCATTTACTGAAATGGATGGTACAAATTATGGAGATTTAGTCCTCATATACTGTGTGCTCATTTCAATTGCCAAATTCAGTGAATTCTTATCACATTTAATCTCTCTTCATCTGACAATGCTGAAATACCAAACTCTCCTGGTTTTTCTCTTAGTCACAGAGCCTCTTTCTCAGGTTTCATATACCCCAGAACTCTGTCCTTGGCTCTCTGCTATGTTCTTCAGTGCATTTTCCCTGGATGACCTCATCCAAACAATCCAAGCTTTAACTATTAGCCACATAATTCTCCAAATCTCCATTTCCAACCAGAACTTTCTCCTTACCTCCAGAACTATCTATCCAATTGTTTTCTGCCCATCTCCATTTGGATGTCTTACCCGCATCTCAGACTCAACATGTTCAAAATTATCTCCATCATCTTCTTCCCCCAAGACTCCTATTTCCCCATCTGTGAAAAGGCCAAAAATATGCCCAGCTTCCCAAGCCCAAAACCTATGATCATTTTATCCACCTCCTCTTTCAAGCCTGCATCAATGTTTCCAAGCTCAACCAAATGTACTTTCTGAGTGGCCCATGAATATGTGTCCTCTCTTCATGGCCCAATGCTTGAATTCAGATCTTCATCATCCTCCCCTGGATTATTACATGGTCCTCTGCATTCTCTGGCTTCAGCCTCACCCCACTCTGAGCCATCCTTCACATCTCAATAGACAGAGAAATCCCCATTGGATTAAGTGTGGCAGACAAGGCCTTTTGTAAGTTGGTGCCCTTGGCAGGCTCTCCTGCCTCAACTCCCACCATCCCCCTTATATACAGTCCAACCTCCCATTATACTGAACTACCAACAGGTTCATTCATAACTCTGTAGGTACTTCTGCCCCTCCCCCATGCCTACTCAGTTTAAACTCCTTTCCTCCAGTAGCCTAAACTACAGTCTGAGATAAGGACCCTCCTTCAAGCTTCCACAGTACATCTTTACCAATGTGCTTCTGACCCTACACAGTGGCACACACCTGTAGCCCCAGCTGCTTGGGAGGAAAAGGCAGAAGAATCACTGGAGCCCAGGAGTTTCAGCTCCAGAGCAGTCTGGGCAATACAGTGAGACCCACCCTCCCACCACCTGCCGCAGGGGAAAAAAATAGACTTCTTATAGCACTTTTCACAGTGTTTCTCTCACTGAATTGCAAATTATTCAAAGGTGAGGACTCTCTTTCCTAGAGTAGCTTGGTGCTTAACACTTAAAAGGTGCTTGGTAAATGTTTGCTGAATAACTGTCTTGATAAAACTTGAGAAGCTTTCCTGTAAAAGATGAACTCTTATGTGCAGTATCCATGACCAGAAAAACGGTGATTTGGCAAGAATTTTAGATACAATAATTTTCTAAATTGAATCAATAACATCAGCTGTTGATTTTCACATATCAACATTCATCTTCATTACTAAAGAATTACGTCCAAGGTGTATGGGGCTATTACTCTAGCGACCTTTCCACTACTATGTAGTTTTGCACTCCTGCTACGTTTAATACCCCGATTTTAATTAAGATCACCCTAACTGCTTTGTCCTCCATAGCAATGTCTGACCTCTCATGCATAATAATTGTCTGAAGCATATTTCTGATAAATCTTAATTTTAGGCTATTTTCTATTTGTTTGATTAAACACAAATACCACCACCACCAAACACACTTTTAACCTTTTTTTCTAAGACAAAATACAGAATGGATTGTGTCTTATACAAAGTGTGTCATCATCTGTCAACCTCTGGAGGGTAGAGAGACTTTTACCTTTATGCTTTACAGCCCCTGGAATCACTGTTTAAGTGGAACAGTTGGTGATCCAACAGAACTTCACCTAGTTTCCCTGGTCCAAGGATTATATTAATAACTTTTCCATGAAGAAAGAAATTACTGAGTAAACTCTGGTATTCAGATACTGTGATGCAACTGACATTTCGAAAACAAAGGGAATGAAAAAAAATCTACGTGGTTTCTTAGCAGCTGGCCCTCTTTATAACTATTATTTAACCGAATTCGGAGACAACAAGTACTTTGCTTTGAACAACACAGAAAAGTCCTGTGGCAGATACCACTTCAGATGTCCATAAAACAACTCATCCAATTCCCATAAATTGAGCCCACGGTTTACCTTAAGCTTGAGTCACAATATTTGGTAAGAAAAAGGAGCTTTTTTTTTCCTTTAGGAAAATTATGCTTTTTAATGTTCTATGTCTTATCAAATTATGGTGGCTACGTCTGGAATCATGATGGATTTGACCAAATTCTTTTAAGCCAGGCCATCTCACTGGTATTCCAAGCTCTTTGCATTCTAACCTAGAAGTAACAATATTTTATATTGGCGTTTTGCAGACCACGGAAATGAGACAAATGAGATTCCAGGACTCTTTTATTAAGGAGACTTAAATCTGAATGAGAGCATGGGAAAGGGAACTTACAAGTACAACAAAACCCTGGCTTAACAGGAAACGAACCAACAAAGGCCCTACAAATGAAAAACCTGCAACCTTCCGCCACCCCCCAAAGGTGGAGAACGCCAGAACCCTAGTTCCCGAATCAGAATCCGGGAGGGCCCAGACGATCCAGAGTCACCGTGAGGAGGGGGCAGGAGGCGCCCCGAGGGCTCACCGCAGTCGCCCGCCGGGCCCGCTCCCCCGGACCGCCCCCCGGGAAGGAGCAAGATAGAACGCTCTCCCCTCCTCCTCCGCACTCGAGGATCCAGGAAGGAGAAGAAAGAGGCTCTGCGCCTTCCTGGCCCGTCGCGGGGGCCCGCGTTCCCCATGGGCTGGGTTGCCTCGGCCCCAGAGAGCGCAGGCCGCGCCCCCTCCCCACCTGGGGTCTCAGCACGCGCGCCTGGCCTGCGAGGGGCGTGTGCCGGGCCCGGGAGCCCCCCTCCCCGGCCCCAGCCCTGGTCCTGGCATCACTCACAGAGCCCGAGCGCCGCCGCCAGCACCGACCACAGCCAGCGACTACTGTCTGGGGCTGCAATCACCGCCCCGGCTCCGGCGGGCGCTGCCATCGTCCAGCCGCTGCAGTCGCCGCCGCCGCGCCCCTAAGCCCCGGTGCCCGCTGAGGTTGGCTCGGCTTGGGGAAGAGGGTTCTGATCTCTCCGCCACCAGGGCCGGGTGGCACCTCCACGCCGCGCTCCCTACCGCGGCCCCAGCCGCGGCTCGCCAGCTCTGCACCCAAGCCTCAGCCCGGCTCCGGCCCTCGCTGTCCGCTCATTGGCCTGCCCGCGCCCCTTTATGGACGCGATTGGAGAGACAGGCTGTCCATCACCCGTCCACGGGGAAGGCTCCGCCTCCTCGGTCCCACCCAGGCGGCTTGGCCCCGCTCGGAGGGCGGGTCTGCAGCGGTCCCAGGCCGAGCCGAGCCCTCCGCCTGCCTGCGTGGCTGTCCGCCTACGGGCCAGCCAGCGTCTCCTTTGCCTTTCTCAGGGTCCAGTCCCATGGTCCTCTTTATTGTCTCACCTCGCCACGGGTCTTTGCTGGGTACTAACCTCGCCTCCGCTTCAGCTCTTCTTGGTCTCTGCCGGCCTCACCTAACGTAAAAGAAGCAATTCATTTACCTTAAAAGAAAGAAAAGACAGAATGAAAAATAGTGAGGCTTTCAATTGATGGGGGAGAGACTTCTAATTCAGTCGTCCAGGTGGAACACGTTCCCCTTGCCCTGTCCCCAAGGCCTGTCCTTTGCGTGGACTAGATAATGTATGTGTCGCAATTTGCGAAATCTGCTAGTTTAAAAAGAAGTCTCCATTTTGTCCTGACCTCCTCTTAGGAACCTCCCTCCTGGCTTCAGAAGGATGGGAATCTGGAACTCGGATTTCCTACTACCTGGAAAACAAATAAAAATGCTTTTTGATTGTTTTGCTTTTGCATGTCAGTGTTCCTGCCTGTGTCCGTGAAAAATAGAATGCCGAAGTTCCCCGACACTGATTCTGAAGTGCCCTGCAGAAGTTCCCGACACTGATTGCTGGCCCTGCTCAACTTGGTTGCCTTGGCCCAGAACAGTCTGCCACCTACGGGTTGTCCAATCAGTAGGGGAAGTATTTGGAAGGATTCTTATGAAAATGGCTTACAAAAGGGAAAAATGGAGGGACAGGGCACAAGAAAGATGAGTGTGAAGGAGGTACAGGGCAGATTCAGGTGGGAGGCTGATACGGTGAGGCAGGGAAACAAGCTTTAGACAATTAGGACAAGAGCGGGGGAAGAGTATGGTGAGAACCCAAAATGCAACCTCTCACTTCAGGGTTTTGTCTAAGGTCAGTCTTAATGCCATTCCTGATAGCTGTGCTGTTTTAGCTAACATTGTAGTACAGCAAAATTATGAGAACATTAGAAAAAAAAAAAACTAAAAAAAATACCAGAACCACTTCGCCCTGTTTCTGTCAGCAGATCCTTTTGAAGTGTGTCTTACATGCCATAGGTTGGAAAAGATACCAATGCATTAATTGAACCATGGATGTAGAACACCTGGGCTTTACTCCCAACAAGCACATCGTCTACTAGGTGTACACAAACAAGTACTCGATTACATTTGTAAAAGTGAGGGCCAGGCGCGGTGGCTCACACTTGTAATCCCAGCACTTCAGGAGGCCAACGCAGGCAGATCATGAGGTCATGAGTTCGAGACCAGACTGGCCAAAGTGGTGAACCCTGTCTCTACTAAAAGATACAAAAAAATTAGCCGGCCATGGTGGCGCGCTGCCCAACTGTACCCAGCTACTCGGGTGGCTGGGGCAGGAGAATCGCTTGAACTTGGGAGGCGGATTGGAGTGAGAGGAGATCACGCGTCATTGCACTCCAGCCTAGGCGACAGGGCGAGACTCCGTCTCTACTAAAAATACAAAAAATTAGCCTGGCGTGATGACGGGCGCCTGTAGTCCTAGTTACTCGGGAGGCTGAAGCAGGAGAATTGCATGAACCCGGGAGGCGGAGCTTGCAGTGAGCCGAGATCGCGCCACTGCACTCCAGCCTGGGCGATAGAGACAGAGCGAGACTGCGTCTCAAAAAAAAAAAAAAAAAAAAAAAAAAAGAAAGAGTGAATAAGGACGAAACCCAAAGCCAGCACAGACAGTGACACTCAGCAGTGTTTAAAGCTTCTCTGCTGATTGTGATGTACCTCAGCCACATATACCTCGCTCTCCCAAAATCCACTGGCCCAAGAAGCATCTAGAAAGATTCACCAAGGATGAATAAAAGTTCACCGGAGAGAAAACAGGAAAAGAAAAAGAAAACTCAGAGAACCGATGAATAAAAGTTCACCAGAGAGAAAACAGGAAAAGCACACTCATGGAGAAATGAAGCCGCCTACCAAGTGTGAGAAACATTAGGTGTGAATGCTTTGTGGTTTGCAACTTGAGGGGAGTGAGGGGAAGAGGGGAAGAGGGGAGTGAGGGAAAGAGGGGAAGAGGGGAGTGAGGGAAAGAGGGGAAGAGAGAATGCCAGGAAAGGAGGCTGTGGTCATATTTTGAAGAGCCTTGAGTTGTTTTTTCTGGAGGCAGTGGAGAGTGGTGAAAGGGGTGTACGAAGTTCAGATCTGTGTTTTAAAAAGGTAACCACTGCAGCAGGGCAAGAATGAAGAGGGCAGGAAATAAGGTATTGACAGTGGGGATAAGAAGACAGGATTTGAGAGACATTTCACAAAAAGAATTACAGACTGGGTATAAATTGGATGAGAAGTATAATCAAGAGAAAAAGAGTCTCAATTTCTAGCCTGTCTATCCTTGTCTTCAAGATCTGTTGCTAGGGGAAAACTGGAATGTGAGTGTTGTTCCAGGAACCCTGAGAATTTGACTCCTCAGATAACAATCAGACAGATTCAAAGAGGAATCCTGGGCCACCTTGAGAAAGATTTGCCTGAAGCCAAATCAGTTTCACAAAGAATGTCTTAATCCAGAAGCATTGTTGCTAGAAAATTTTGAAAATTGGAAAATTAGAGTTCTAGTGTCTCCTTCCCCTGGGCACAGAGACACCAATTCGGGGGAACAAGGGTAAAAGGGTCCTTAGGGAGGTGTTAATTCTTACAGGAGAAGGCTGTGTTGCCAGACTTCTAAATTCACTGTAGCTGGGATAAAATTTTCCTCAAGATGCACTGTCTTCCTGGGCCCTGCAACCATCTGTGTACTACATCTGCTTCACAAGGACCTAATTCTAGGGAAGCATGTGCCTGGACAGATAAGATAGCGCAGGCATTCCTCCTACCAAATAAGGATGTTTCCCACTGCCAATGAAGTAATCGATATTCTGAGTTTTGTTATTGTCAGTCTTTCTGCATCATTGTTATGACAGTCGAATGAAATACTCAAGTATTTGGTCTGCCGAGTAAAAGACAAGTTCCTTTTAATGATTAGAGAGAAGCAGAAGTTGGGGAAAAAAACCTAAGATGATAATAGCGATAGTAAATTCAAATGGGAAAAGAGAGAGAGCAGGGAGACTTCTTGAGACTGAGGCTTTCAGATATCTGAAGTGGTTACATTATTTTCTCTAACCAGTTATATTCTATGGCTTCCTCATTTTAAGGAGAAAAGCAGTATAAACTTCTTAGGTGTGCAGGGCATATTTTTTTCCAGTTAGATTTTGATGAATACACTATCCTGGCAATCTAGAACTTGTTAACATTATACAAGGTATTCTTATCCTCCCTCCTTTCCTGGAGCCCTAAGAACTGAAGACTCAAGTTAGGGCAGTTTGAAATAAAACAAAGAAGGGTGAAGACAGTGCTAGATTTTCTATAATTTTCTGTTGTCAAACCATGGGAAGAAAGTTGACAGTTTGAAGTCGGCCACACAGTACTTGTAAGTGTTAAATGTTTGTTGAAAAATGAGCAGGCCGGACGCGGTGGCTCACGCCTGTAATCCCAACACTTTGGGAGGCCGAGGTGGGCGGATCACGAGGTCAGATCGAGAACAGCCTCGCCAACATGGCGAAAACCCCCGCTCCGCCCCCACCGCCCCGTCTCTACTAAAAATACATTTGGTGCCGGCCTTTTGTAATTCCAGCTACTGGCGAGTCTGAGGCGGGAAAATTGCTTGAACCCGGGAGGCGGAGATTGCAGTGAGCTGAGATTGTGCCACTGCACTCCAGCCTGGGTGACAGAGCAAGACTTCTGTCTCGGAAAAAGATAAAAAAGAATGAGAAATGAATGAATGAATAAACCGATGAATGCATGACATATGAAATAAAATTAATGAATGGGTCTATTTAGGATAGTCACTCTGTCTACTCGTTTCCTACCTGGTTGGTTATTTGCTAGAATGACAATTCACAATTACTGTTTATCAACGTGTTTGTCAACGTGATATGGAAGCAGCATTCTAGGAAAGCTAGAATAACGCCATTTTAAGTTCGGCTCCATTTTAGGACTAAGAAGGCACACTCCGTGCCTGCCATGACCCATAGTCATGGGATGTTTATAGTTAAGGAAACAGCCTGAAGGTATCTAGGACTCCTACAACAGCAAGAAGGTCCAAGTGTCCTAATAGCCACAGCAATATATGCCTTTAAGATAATCATAGCTATGCTTTTATGTATTCACACACTACAATGTCAATAATTGTCCTCTTTAAATCAATAGAGTAACAAATTTTGTCATGTTGTCTGCTCACCCGCATGTAGGCACAGCTTAGCTTAGATTTTACATAGGTAAGATCACTATATAAGAAAAACTTAAGGACAGGGTGTTTCTCCTCCTACTTTCTGAGGATGTCCTGCTCTGTAACAGAGTCGTTTCCAATAAACTTGCTTCTTTCATTACACTCTGCAACTCACCCTGAATTCTTTCCTGCACGAGATCCAAGAACCCTCTCTCCAGTTCTGGGTGAAGACCCCTTTTTCCGGTAACAAAAGTACTAAAATGCAGTGAGCCATGATCATGCCACTGCACTCCAGCCTGGGTGACAGAGTGAGACCCTGTATCAAAAAACAAACAAACAAACAAACAAAACACCTAAAATTTCTATTGTTAAGGAATTTGGGACAAATTGTAACCATTCAGAATTATTCATTGAGCACTAGCTTTCCTATGGTAAGCCTCAATGCTAAGTATTTAAGAATTTAGGGCCGGGTGCGGTGGCTCACGCCTGTAATCCCAGTACTTTGGGAGGCCGAGGCGGGCGGATCACGAGATCAGGAGATCGAGACCATCCTAGCTAACACGGTGAAACCCTGTCTCTATTAAAATACAAAAAAATTAGCCGGGCGTGGTGGCGTGCGCCTGTTGTCCCAGCTACTGGTAAGGCTGAGGCAGGAGAATGGCATGAACCCAGGAGGCGGAGCTCGCAGTGAATCGAGATCGCACCACTGCACTCCAGCCTGGGCGACAGAGAGAGGCTCCGTCGCAAAAAAAAAGAAAAAAGAAAAAAAAAAAATTTAGCGGGGGGCAGTGGCTCACGCCTGTAATCCTATTAGGGAGGCCGAGGAGGGTGGATAAACTGAGGTCAGGAGTTCGAGACCAGCCTGGCCAACATGGTGAAACCCGTCTCTTCTAAAAATACAAAAATTTGCTGGGCGTGATGGCCTGCGCCTCTAATCCCAGCTACTCCGGAGGTAGAGAATCGCTTGAACCTGGAGGGCGGAGGGGGCGGAGGCTGCAGTGAGCCGAGATCGCACCACTTCACTCCAGCCTGGCGAAAGAGCGAAGCGAGACTCCGTTTCAAAAAAAGAAAAAAAAAAAGAATTTAAAATATAGTTAGGAAGCCATGCCTACTATATCTAATTAAAGATATTGGGACAATCGAACAGCAATCACACAATTGGTTGCCAATTCTACAGTACAATTCAGTGTTGGTGTAGGTGTCTTGCACTCTAGGAAGTTACAGTTGGAGGAGGTAAGACTGAAACCCAGTTATTTACCACATACAATTGGTTTTGATACGTTAAAGGATCTTTTTCTGGGAAGGTTAGAGTTTGGGATTTATCCAAAAGCAAACAGGTTTCCAGCTGAAGAGAACACTTTGAGTAAAAACAGAGATGGGAATTCACAAGGCTAGATAGGTGGGTCTTTGAATACTATAATAAAAAATATCGGCAAGAAACCGAGATTTTAACATTATAGAAAAGTGCGAAAGAGAACGAATGAAACATCCAGAACCCAGTAACGGAGAGAGTCTGGAATCTGCCACAGTGACATTGTCCCACACTAAGAGCCATTTATTAGCCATGAATAGAAATAAAATTACAGTTTTCGAAATAACAGGTCGATATTATACTGATAGTGACAACTACTTTGCTTTATTCTGTGTTACTGATTTTCAAAGAGCAAAACAGAAAAGAAAGAAAATTGAAAACGCATAATCTATAGAAAGCAAACACAACCGAAAGATCGAATCCTAACATGCGAACAACCACATGAGGGCGCCGGACTAACTAGCTATGCATTCCTCAGCGATGACGGAAAGCCAGCACTTACGGCGGCTCGTTGGTCTAGGGGTATGATTCTCGCTTAGGGTGCGAGAGGTCCCGGGTTCAAATCCCGGACGAGCCCTCTTTTGGAGTAAGAACCTCCTAAGTGCATGTTTTGGGGATAGATTACTAAACGTAATAAACACAGGTTGGTCAGAGTAAAACACAAAATTTAGACTTTTGGAAACTTGGAGCACACTCCACATTGGAATACCATTAAAAGGCCTCATTTTGAAAATGCAAAGAGTTTGCTAGTAATGTAGTACTGTACTATGAAAACGTTGTTCCTACCTGTCTATTCCTGGGTGCAGCGCGTGTACAGAGACATCGGGAGATCTGTTCTTGGTTGCCTATGGCGTAGTTTAAACCCATCCACGACAGTGCCGAGCACCGGGGGTAGGGGTATCTCCTGAGCGCCCCCTTTCTCGGAAATGCTCACTCCCGAACCCCGGGACCTGCTAATCCATGACGCCCCCTGCTCGTTTGGAGGAGTTAAAGGCGTGCACAGGATTCTGCACTAGGCGTCTATTTTTCAAGTGTGTGTTTTACATGGTACAAAGCAATTTGAATGCGTTGCCCTTGGGGGTACAGTAACCATATGTTATATTAATTGGGCTCACATGGTCCTTGGCTTCAAAACACAAAGGGGATCAACATTCGAGCTCATGGGACCAGTATGCTTTCATTTAAGTTTCTGAATGGAATATGTGGGGAACAGGGGTGAAAAATCTGTTTTTAAATTTTGGGTGTAGGTGGGGGGGTAAAAGCCTGGGCTCGTCCGGGATTTGAACCCGGGACCTCTCGCACCCGAAGCGAGAATCATACCCCTAGACCAACGAGCCGCTCTCGGCAAGGTTGCTCTCAGCGCTTCCCTTCAGCCTTGTTCCGCCGCTCGCCTCACGTTCCGAACAACCACGACCTGCCACCCTTCTACTGCGTGTCCTCTGATTCCCTAAGCCTCGTCCGGAGCGCTTACCGCCCCGCCGCGTGGAGGAGCAGGGAGGGACAGGCTTTTGCCTGGTCCGGCCGTTCCAACCCCCCATAGCCGGCGGGGCCTCCAGGTTCTCACGCGCTCCCGGAAGCCGCCTTCCGGAGCCCGGGCTGGCCCCGGCGGTTCCACTCGCAGTGTTGGCGGGCGCCGGGAGTACAGGCTGAGGAAAGTACGCGGGGGACAGGGCGCCTCAGGACGCAGCCCGGTGCCAGGTCCCCCGCCCAGGTGAGAGGGCAAAAACACCACCAGGACTTGGAAGAACGGCCTGACCAGGATACAGAGCAATGGATTCCTTTTACGCTGAACTGAACGTAGCGTAAGAATGCAAGAGTGTTTTAGAAATAAGGGACCTCTGCAACTTGGCCACGCCCCGCCCAGCGCGTCAGTGCACGCAGAGCTGGGCCCGCTCGCTCCACGAGTGGGTCAGTGAATGAGGATGGGGAACCCGGGCGAGGGAAGGTTACACCCGAATCCTAGCTAAGAAAGGGTGGGAGACGAAACAGTGAATATGAAGTTAACTCCCCGAACCTTCATTTGGGGGTAATGCACTCTTCTAAGCCCTTTGCTTGTATTGAACTCACCTGATATTCGTAATAATCACCTAGGTGCCATTGTATCTCCATTTGCAGATGACGAAACTGAGACTCAGAGATGTTAAGTCGCTCACATAAGTCCACAGGGCTAGGAGCTGGCGGTGGCGCTGGTCTAGGAACTCCCGAGGTCCTGGAGGGTGGGAGAACTGGGGGCTGGGGTGTATAAAAGGGACTGGAGAGTGGGGGAGAAGATTGGTACCTTGAAAGGTTGGAGGAGAGAGGGCAGTGGCAGTGGGCCCGGTCTTCTCCCTCGCATCCAGCAAAAAATGTGAGCCTGCACTGCGGCCCTTCCGCCCAGAGGAGCTAGAGTGCGGGGTCTCCCGCGGGTGTGGTTTCCCGGCCTGGGGGTCTAGCTCGTCTTGTCTGCCTTCGGACTGCTCTCACCGCTTCCCCCCGCCCCACGACCGCCC
>NW_016804379.1:1327708-1347306 GCF_001698545.2 Rhinopithecus bieti
CCCCCCCCCGCCACCCTGCACTCCGGCTCCTTGCAGTTTGTGGCCAAGTTGCAGAGGCCCCTTGTTTCTAAAATACTCTTGCATTCTTAGGCTACTTTCAGTTCAGCGTAAAAGGAATCCATCGCTTTGTAGCCTGGTCAGACCGTTCCTCCAGGTCCTGGTGGTGCTTTTGCCCTCTCACCTGCTAACCGAGAGCTTCCCACGTGCACCCGCGTCTCTGCTGTTTTCTCTCTCTCCCTCCCTTCCTTTTAATGTCAGTGAGCTTTTGGGACGACACTTAGCGATAGGAGGTCAGGACCAGGGTTCATGCCCGTGCGGAGCGTAACAGGGGAAAATGCAATGAAGACACAACAAACAGCGAGCACTGAAAAACCTTTCTTTAGCCCACTCTGGCGCTGTAGAGAGCCCTGTCGCTGGCTGGTGCAGGGGGAGCCAGGTCTAAGGTGGGCAGCCCTGTCTACGCCTTCTATTTGTTTGGAACTGCGTAAAACTATTGACACCCTCTCCTTGTCTGAGACCACTTTTCTTCCTCTCACTGACCTAAGGTGTGAGAACTGGATATTGCTTTTTTTCTTTTCTTTTCTTTTTTTTTTTTTTTGAGATGGAGTTTCGCTCTTGTTGCCCAGGCTGAAATGCAATGGCGCGATCTCGGCTCACCGCAACCTCTGTCTCCCAGGTTCAAGCGATTCTCCCCGCTCAGCCTCCGGAGTAGCTGGGATTACAGGCATGGGCCACCACGCCTGGCTAATTTTGTATTTTTAGTAGAGACGGAGTTGCTCCATATTGGTCAGGCTGGTCTCGAACTCCCGACCTCAGGTGATCGGCCTTTCCTCGGCCTCCCAAAGTGTTGGGTTGAGCCACCGCGCCCGACTGGATATTGCTTTTAGCACACTGTTTGGTAGTTTGAGGATGGGCAAGGGTGGGGAAGGTTGGGGAGAGAGTTTTCATTAGGGCAAGTCCTGAGCAGCTAATTGTCGCCCTCCTTCCCTTTGAGAGTGTGCGTGCCTTCGCTGGGGGCTCTCTCTGCCTTGCCTGAGCTGTATCCCACTCCTGGGAGCTCTGACTCATTCCTGCCACTTACCACATGCGTGGAACATGACAGAGCTGGACACTTCTTTCATCTTTGCTGAGTATACACTCTCAAGTGTTTTTTGTTTGTTTGTTTTTGTTCGTTGTTGTTTTAATTTCCCAAGCCTGGGGAGACGGATAAAAAATAAAAATAAGTTCCCAAGTCTGCTTTTCCATTCCTTTAACTTGTTTGTAATGGCTTCATAGTATCCCATCAAGATAATGGCACATCCTTTTCTTAATTATTCTTCCACTGTATGATAAGTAAGTGGTGTCAAACATTTCATTGAAATTTTGTGTATGGAATTTTTTTTTTGAGACAGGGTCTCACTCTGTCACTCAGACTGGAGTGCAGTGGTGCAATCATGGCTCACGGCAGCCTCAACCTCCTGGGCTCAAGTGATCCTTCCACCTCAGTCTCCCAGGTAGCTGGGACAGGCATGTGCCACCTACACCCGGCTAGTTCACCAACACCTGGCTAATATTTTTGTATTTTTCTGTAGAGATGGAGTTTCACTATGTTGCCCAGGCTGGTCTCCAACTCCCGGGCTCAAGTGATCTGTCCCCCTCCGCCTCCCAAAGTGCTGGGATTACAGGCATGAGCCGCTGCACCCGGCCCCTTTCTATGTACTTTGGATTATATTTCCTTAGGACACAATCCCAGAGTTGGTCTGGTCACAGGGATAAATACTGGTCCTTGGCCACTTTTATAACTCTTGATGCAATTCTGTGCTAAGGAGCGTGGCTTGGCTGGTTAACAAGTAAGATGGAAATGTGGAAGAAGAGGACCAGTGGCTCTTGGAGAACTTTAAAGCCCATGATTTCATCTTTTAATTTCATTTAAGGGTTTTGATGGCATCAAAGCTTTTGAGAATGGTGATAATGTTAAAAGTATTATTGATGACAACAATTTTGACTTGGGGTCAGATGTGTAAAAGGGAGTAAAAGAAATTAGAAAACTAGTAAATCCATTAGGAGATGATTAGAGTAACTCCGGGATGACATTATTGAAACTGTGAATGGGCATTTAAATCACCTGTAATGAGGATTCAGTGACTATTTAATAACTAAGATTTGCTGGCCACTGAATTCTTACCCAATTTAGGCTTAAGTGGTGCAGACTTGGCTCTGTCTAGCAAGGTCAGTCTTTAGAAATGAGAATACAATTAATTACATGGGTTCACCACTACAGGGAACCTTCTCGCTAACTTGGCACACAGGACTGGCCTCATGCTCATATGCTGAGCCTTGTTTGCTGCTTGTGTACTAGAAGGTCATGGCAGTTGTCTTGGTAGGCTTGTGTCACCCACAGCAAGCCTTCCTCCAATTTAAACAGAAACTTGGATCTGACTGAAAATTCGTGTCTTTTTCCAGATTCTAGTCCAATATCCAGCAAAAGCTTCAGCTACGTGTTTCTAAACACATTTCTATTTGGTTTCCCTCATGATCCTTTTTATGAGGTTTAGATCATGTGTCCCTCTGAATTTTGTAGCCCCTTCGTTGAACCACTATTAATGAATTCTTGGAACTCCCTCAACCTCTTCATTTTTCATTCAAAAGGTTTTGCTTGTTTTTAAGTTTTGAGAATACATGAGGTCAGAGGGATAATATGAATCTTAGATCTAGATTGTGAAAGAACTGCTCTCCACTAGGACACCTTCACTTCTACCAGGAAATCTTATTACCTGTTTATCTTATTACCCTCTGTTTTATACAGAGATAGTTCTGGTCAGATGTTTCTGGTTAACACAAAAATGTATCGTTTTCATGATCAAACTTGTGATTCTTTTTTTTTGAGATGGAGTCTCCCTGTGGCCCAGGCTGGAGTGCAGTGGCCAGATCTCAGCTCACTACAAGCTCCGCCTCCCGAGTTTACGCCATTCTCCTGACTCCGCCTCCCGAGTAGCTGGGACTACAGGCGCCCACAAAAAATCCTAGTTTTTTGTATTTTTTAGTAGAGACGGGGTTTCACCGTGTTAGCCAGGATAGTCTCCATCTCCTGACCTCGTGATCCGCCCATCTCGGCCTCCCAAAGTGCTGGGATTACAGGCTTGAGCCACCGCGCCCGGCCCAAACTTGTGATTCTTTATGAAGACATGCTCACGACAGCATGTTACAAAAAAGAAAGAGAAAATTAGACATAGTAAAATCCCAATTTTGCACCAACCAAGAATTAAAACAAACGTATATAATGCACTGAAAAAAAAAAGAAGAAAATCCATAAAATAGTAACATTAGTTATCCCTGGATAGTAGACTTAAAATACTTTTTTATTTGCTTCTTAAAATTTTTTCTTTCCCCCCACCAATTTTCTAAAATAAAGATGCATTGCTTTTACAATGAGAAAAAAATAAGGATAATTAACATTTTTAAGCCACAAAGAAAACAGGGGTCTTAAAACTGCATTTCTTTTTTCGTGGTAGAATGAATAGAGACACAGAATTAGAAGCAATGTAAAGCAGGCCCTGTTGTGCTTCTCCATCCCTTCTGCTTCCAGAGGTGGTCAATAAGCCTGTTTGTATCACTCCTGAGAGGCCAGGTGCAGCTGTGATGGGGATGTGCCTGGCACTGTCTAGTACGCATGGCTTCCTTAGATAGTCAAACAGCAGTGACTAGTGTTGGAGGTCCTATTGTTTGAAGAGGCTATTGTTTTCTTGGAGAGGAATGAGTATCTGTGTCTTGGTAATATCCATCCTTTGAGTACCAATCATATAATTATTCTAGAATTTTGTTTCTGCATGCTGGTTAAAGTGCAATTCAGTCTACTCATTCTTTAAAACAGAAGAAACTGGTAAGTGTGGTAACTGACTTAAGGGTTTACCCAAGTTAGAGTAACTTTCTCTAATTTCTTTCTTTTCTTTTGTTTCTTTCTTTCTTTTTTTTTCCCCCCCTGGAGTAGCTGGGATTACAGGTGTGTGGCACCATGCCCAGCTAATTTTTGTATTTTCAGTAGAGACAGGGTTTCACCATGTTGGCCAGGCTGGTCTCAAACTCCTGACCTCAGGTGATCCACCCGCCTCTGCCTCCCAAAGTGCTGGGATCACAGGTGTGAGCCACCACGCCCGGCCACTTTCTCAAATTTCTATGTAAAACTACATCATGAAGGACTAGGGTCATTACTTACAGGAGTACTCGGGGGGAATCCTAGCCTTTTTTTTTTTTTTTTTGAGACCGAGTCTTACTCTGTCACCCAGGCTGGAGTACAGTGGCATGATCTCAGCTCACTGCTGCCTCCACCTCCTGGGTTCAAGCGTTTCTCCTGCCTCAGAGTCCCCAGTAGCTGGGATTACAGGCACACCAACAGACTCGGCTAATTTTTGTATTTGTAATAAAGACGGGACTTCACCATGCTGGTTGATCTTGTACTCCCAGTCTCAAGTGATCCACCCACTTTGGCCTCCCAAAGTGCTAGGATTACAGGCATAAGCCACCGCTCCTGCCCAGAATCCTAGCCTTTTCTGACCTCTTCCTTCGGCATCCTGCTTCCCTTATAGTGTCTTCCTGGCTGCTCCAGCTCCCATGGAGAAGCCCCACAGCTTTTCAGGATTAGGAGGATGTGTAAGACGTCTCTTAGTTCCTGTTTTGAATGTGGGTGGTTTTACTCTTTTGGCTTCCTTCACCCTCTGAGGCATGTAATACATTCATCATCTCTTCCTCCTCTGAGGAGTCTCAAATAATCAGTTTCCTGCCCCATTTGACCACAGTGAGACTTCGCTGGAATTCCCACAGTTCTCCTGGGATTTGAGGGCAAAACTGGAATAATGGTCTCTTGTCAGCATCCATAGCCACTGTGATCAGGACATCCAGCACAGGGCTCCTGGGGAGCCTGGGTTACCCCAACAAAACTGGGAAGGCAGAAAAGTGTGTCTCCTGACCCTAGAATTTTTTGCACTTTGCTCCTCTTTTGTGACCCCCTCTGGGAAGGGTCTCAAGAAACTTCTCATACCAAGGTATAAATGACAAAGGAGGCTTCAAATAATGATCTCTCTCAGAAGTATTTGCATATTGAAGGAAGCTAATGATAACATTTAAGATGTCTGCTATCAGTTAAGAGAGGTGTTAAGCAGGGATGATTGTTGAAAATAATCCCATCTCAGCTCTTAAATGAATTCAGTCATTCATTATTTAACAAATATTTATTGAGTACCTACCATATCTGAGGCACTGTGTACAATGAAGAATAATACAAACACATTGTGCTCCCCTAGAGCTACAGGTTAGCTCTGGGCACAGTAATACATTATTACATAAAAAAATGAGACTGATTTTCTTGGGTGGCTTATGAAACCTAATCCCATTTTATGTGAGCATTTGGATTTTGTTCAGTGCTCTTGACATCTTCATAAACCACCTGATCATGCATTATATAGAGACATTCTTTTTATCCTTTTTTTCACCTGGTCCATCGAGCAAAAACTTGATTGGAACAAGTTGGGGTCAAATAAAATTTAATTTTGAAGCAAACAATGGAATTGGGTGTTTCAGGTTTTGTCCTGTGGGAAACAGCTATTGTTTTTTGCCTGCCTGCATAGCTTCTTTTGGTAACAGCACCCTGATTTCACTTTGGGGAATCTTCTTGCTTGCCTTTGCAGGCCTTGTAGAGACAGTGCAGGATTGACTCACCTAGCTCCTAGCTCCAGGAGAGGGCACGCAGTCTCTGCATCTCCTTGGTTATAACGATTGATTCAGGTATAGACACATGAGTCACATAGGGCCTATGGAAAGCCTCTATAGGATTTTTTCCCCACAGTAATGGGGAAGGAGTAAGCCCTTTCACTGGGTTTGCGGACTGGGAAGAATCTGCTTAAGAATATGACCAGTTGGACGTGGTGGCTCATGCCTGTAATCCCACTTTGGGAGGCCAAGGCGGGAGGATCATTTGAGGCCAAGAGTTTCAGACCAGCCTGGCCAACATGGTGAAACCTGGTCTCTACTAAAAAATACAAAAATTAGCTGGGCGTGGTGGTGCATGCTTGTAATCCGAGCTATTAGGTTGGTGCAAAAGTAGTTGCAGTACTTGGGAAGCTGAGGCACAAGAATTGCTTGAATCCAAGAGGCAGAAGTTGCAGTGAGCTGTGATTGTGCCACTGCACTCCAGCCTGAGCGACAGAGTGAGACTGTCTCATGTCAAAAAAAAGAAAAGAGAGAGAGAGAGAGAGAGAGAGCGCCTTGGCTGCAGCTATTAAGGAAAATTCATTAAATAATTTTTAAAAAAAGAAAAAAAGAATATGGCCAACAAGAGAGAAAGTAGAGACCAATGCCATGAGAGATTCCTGGCATCACTTGGGCGACTGTATTTAGGTTTGTTTTTTTCAGTTCTATGAAACTGAAAAAGGGGGAGAGATTCATTGATCCGTATAGTTCTGTTTTTCATCAACTAGTTTGAGTTGGGTTTCTGTCACCAGCAGCTAGGTGAACTTATTCATTCGGCTGTACTAAATACATACCTAATCAAGAAAACCTAATCAGAAGATGATGAACTGGTTGCCTTTTCACGCATTTATTTCTTTGACATATATTTATTGAACATGTAGTTAACTGGTCATAGGACAAAACCTGCATGAAAAACTGGGCATTGTTCAGGGTGAAGTCAGTGAGGAGCACAGAGTTCTGAGGCCCCTGAAGCTTACCTAGTTCCACATGCAACTGAAACAGAATCCCAACTCCCTTTTAAATAGTGGCAGATCCCTTCAAAGCATCCAGTATTTTTTTCTTGCTCCCTCTCTGGAATAAGGAAGGACACAGTTTGAAATTCAAGCTAGACTATAAAGATAGTGGAAGAATGTCTCTGACTCTTCAGCTCTGTTGATGTAGAAGAATCAGAGTTTTCTTTCAAACCCATTAAGGAAGCCTCAAAGAAACAAAGTCTTCCTGGCCTGTTAATAACTTTGTGCTACTTAAAACACAGATGAATTTCTTTAATCCCAAATTTAGAAGTTGCAGTATCAACCATGCAAATAAAACACCTGATCATGGTTGCTTCGAGAAAGGAAAGTTTTAAGCAGTGGGGCTGCAGCACCAACAAAACTCAGTCCCTGCACTTCACGAGTTCCCTGCCAAGAGCCCCCTTCATTGATGAACAAGCCCTGGGAATGGGGCCTCTGTTTTCTTCACCAAGTAGACCAAATAATGTGACTAACAGGCGACTTGGGGGATAGAAAGGTATTTTGATGCCCACAAGCATGGTCCCGCAATGTCACATTCTTGTCATTTTTACTGCCCCTTTCTCATCTGCTACTATGTTTAGACCCTCCAGAAGAAAAATGCAGTTTCTGGCCAGGCGCGGTGGTTCAAGCCTGTAATCCCAGCACTTTGGGAGGCCGAGACGGGCGGATCACAGGGTCAGGAGATCGAGACCATTCTGGCTAACACGGTGAAACCCCGTCTCTACTAAAAAATACAAAAAACTAGCCAGGCGAGGTGGTGGGCGCCTGTAGTCCCAGCTATATGGGAGGCTGAGGCAGGAGAATGGCGTAAACCTGGGAGGCGGAGCTTGCAGTGAGCTGAGATCCAACCACTGCACTCTAGCCTGGGCGACAGAGCGAGACTCCATCTCAAAAAAAAAAAAACAAAACAAAAAAAAAAACAAAAGAAAAATGCAGTTTCATTTTTCATATCTAAATCTCATACTTTCTATTCCATGTCTTCCTCAAGTAAAGTGGCCCTTTTCATCACACACTCATAATCATGCACACATTCACAAAGTACTTGCCCAGATAGTGCATGTGTATAAACAACCCAAAGATATATATAAATAAAACCAAGTATTGTTTAGGGGTAGACTTCTCTGTCAATAAATGGATGGTAGCTAGATTGATAGCAAGCTAGCAAGCTAGCTAGCTAGACAAGTTTATAGATCTCAAAATAATTGACACACACATTTCCCAAATTCTGCTAATATCCAAAGTTTATCATAACTATGACAATATCAGTCTCAACCAGGTTACAAGTTTGTTACAAATTACAAACTACTTAAAAATAGTTTTGAAAAAAAATATCCCAAATATTAACACTAAACACTACCCTGGAGTTAGAAAAACTGTAAATGGGTTGAGGAAACTGAGGTACCAGTGGTGACATAAGGCCTTTTTGTCTGAGAGACTGTTTTCTGAAGTCAGCGTAGGATGTAGTCTAACAGACCTCCAGAATAATTCTTCCAGCTACCAAACCAGCACATTGAGACATTAAAATACTCAGATCAGAATAAGGACCAACACTAAGTTTAAATGTGTATTTGGATTAACATTTTTCAGCAGGAGTGCATGAAGATGGGAGAGGATATAAGTCAAAGACTGGGTAGTCAGGCGCCCTGTCCCTTGCAGAACCTCCTACACTCACCAAACAGAATATTAAAGCAAGAGCTACCCAAGAAGAAGAGACTAAAGATCCCAACTCACTCCTCCTGTGTTGGCCAGAAGAACCTGGGCTGTGAGTCAAGAAAAGCTTCCCAGGGAAACTAAGAAAAATGTTTTAATTATGTAGCTTGCACATCATGGTACTCAGGGCACCTCCCAGGAAACATCTAATCCACGCTCAAGGATTCTGGAAATGCAAATTCATCCTCACAGGATCAATCGGACAGCCGCCATTATTCAGGTATCACTGCTTTGCTTTGAGGAGGAGATGCAATGCGGGACATGAAACCTCCTGCCATTCTGCCTCTTCATGGGAGTTCTCCACATTCTCAAGGGCAGGAGAAGGGAGTGAGCCAAGGCAGTGACCTCCCATGGTGGTTACCAACTGGAAAAGCACAGGGCAGGTAAAGCTACTGAGAATGGAGCAGACACTTTTTTTTTTTTTTAATGTTTCAATCATTATCTCTTCCAGTCCAATGTTTTAAAGACTGGTTGGCCAGTTCAAATTTGGACCAAGTTGAAAAGTTGTCTCTAGGGTTTTGATACAATTTAAGGTCTTCTGTAACTTACAGGATTTCTATTTTATGTTTATGGCCACCTAAAATTAGTTTTTAACTGATATTTGAGAACCATAAACACTTTAGAACAATAAAAAGGAACTTTACCCAAGCAAATCTGATAAGCTAAATCAGAGCTCAGGTCGGAGGTCGGAGGTCGGAGGTCAGCTGCAGGGATGGGTGGGTGTGGATAGCGTCCAGGGCTCCACAGGCTGACCAGTGCCCCTGGGACTCATCGCCACACGGCATTGTTTTAAGTAAGTTGTTGTTTAACCAAGTCCATCAAATGACATAAACTCAAACTGATAAAAGTCTGCTGCCCTCAGATCCAGTCTCCATCTGCGAGGGAACATTTGGTGTGGAGGCCAGGAAATAATCCACCCTTGTCTTCAGGCTGACTCCAGACTCTCAGCACATTCTGCCTCTGCAATGCCTTCATCTGCTGCTGCTACGACTGTTGCTGCTACTTGCAAAGAGATGTGTCCAGCAACTTCATCACTGGGGCACAATGAGCTGTTCTTCACATTTTAGTGTCCTGGACAAGAGTGTCATCCTGTGAACAGGGGAGGAAAGAATTAATTAGGAAAATGGTGAGGAAATCCTGACACTCAGTATCCCTCCTCGGGGATGCTGGATCAGGCAATAGTAACAGTAGGAGTAGTAGTAAGAATGATAGTCATAAAAATGCTATGTGCCCGACTTAGTTTTTTTTTTTTATGCATTGACTTATTTAATCCTTACGAAAGCAATATGAGGTAGGTACTTCTATTGACTCTGTCATAGGTGAGGCAATGAAAGCACAGAGAGGTTATATCCCCTAGGTCACACAGCTGGTAAGTGATGAAGTCAGGATTTTAACCTAGAGATCAGAGCTTGAGTTGTCAAGTACCAAGTGACCCCGCCCACCCCTTGATGCCTGAGTTCCCTCTATCTTGGCCTCTGACCTATTCACTCATTCCCATTCAATGTGCTCTCCTGAAACTCTGCTCAAGATTCTTTGGCAGCATATAAATGGAAAAAGGACAGAAAGAGTTGAAAATAAAAGACTAACACTTGAGTAAAAGGACAGTAAAGTAGCTTTTTATTCAACGGTCATTCAGAAGGTATTACTTTGAGATCCTTCTGTGCTAGGAGCTGTACCAGGACTCCAGCTTCGTCTCCATCAGTTCTTTAGCTGAGAAATGGAAACATTTGGGAATGTAACCACAGTACAAGGTGGGGTGTGATGTGGACCATCCTAATGGATTATACTGAGCAGGGGGGCATTTGTCCTCAGAGCAATCAGAAAAGGCCTGTGGAAGGAAAGATAGAGGTGTGGTGAGAGGACTTCCAGGTACCAGTGAGGGCTGGGTTTAAGCGGGCTGCAGGCAATTTCAGCTGCTGTGCAGGCATTTGGGCAAAGAGACTGCGAGAGTGAATGAGGGGATGCCTTGCCTACTGTGGAATGGTGGAGGGTGCAGGCTGGCTGGAGCCAGCTCCAGCCACGCTGTTGAGGGGCGTGGAGACAGTGAAGGTTAGGCAGGTGGCAAAGCCCAGCCCGTGGAGGAGCATGAACTCCATTTTTCAGTGGGCAGTATCAAAGGGTTTGGGATAGGAGAGCAGACAACCTATGGTATTTATAGGAAGAGGAATTTGGCAATGATGTGTAGGGTGAGTCTGGAGACCAGGAATTCTGTTAGGAATGAGTCGTGATTGTAGAGATAGAAAAGAAAGGCTAGCACTGGTATCATCATAGAGATGGGGTTGCGCCATGTTGCCCAGGCTGGTCTCCAGCTCCTAGGCTCCAGCGATCCTCATGCCTCGCCTTCCTAAAATACTGGGATCACAGGTGTGAGGGACTGTGCCCGGCCACAATTCCATTACTGATTGAGCTCCCACAAAGCGCTGGTCATGCTTGGGGCTGGGGAGGGTCAAGGAGGAGAAGGGGGAAAGGGGAGAAGGAGAAGGAGAGGCAAAGGGATTTCTGGGGAGGACAGTTAATGTGTCTGAGGGATGACTGTGGTGGGAATGCAGGGAGTGCGTCCCCAAGAGAACTGAGAAGAAATAAGGGCCAAGAACTGAGTCTGTTGACCTGCCAGTTAACCAGGAGGGAGAAGAAAGAAAGAACAAAGTAAACGCTACAAAGTTACAAAGGTAGGGGATTCTCAAGAGAAGGATGTATTTCATCAGCTCAGGGAGAAAAGACTTTCAAATCAAATGTTGAGAAACCAAGGGGAATGACTTGGAAAGTAATTCAATCAGGCAATTAGGAAGTCAGCACTTATCGTTAATACAACAAAGTCTCAGATTTGATGTCCGAACATTTCGAATATCTTTGTTTGGGTAAGTTAGTCTCTGGCATAGCTGAGTGCCCTACACAATACTGGATACATAATGAGTGTTTGAGAAACACTTACTACATTTTTATTTATGCATTTATTTGTTTTTAGATGGAGTCTCTGTCGCCCAGGCTGGAGTGGCTCCATCTCAGCTCACTGAAACCTCCACTTCCTGGGTTCAAGTGATTCTCCTGCCTCAGCCTCCCAAGTAGCTGGGACTGCAGGCTCGCGCCACCACCCCTGGCTGATTTTCGTATTTTTAGTAGAGACACGGTTTCACCATGTTGGCCAGGCTGATCTTGAACTCCTGACCTCAAGTGATCCGCCCGCCTCAGCCTCCCAGAGTGCTGGGATTACAGGTGTGAGCCACCGTGCCTGGAAAACACTTGCTAAATTTATTTAAAGTATTAGAGTTGTATCTGATTCTGTGCCCTCTTCCCAGGGCAACTTTTCCTTATAAACAGAATCCTAAGTGCAGTGACTTGATGCGTCCAGCCTGCCTGTGATGGAAATCCCTATGGTGGCTCCTTCTTTCAGCATGACATGTTAAAACGCTTGTGAGGGGCAACCTAACAGTAAGGGAACGCTTTATAGTGCTTTCACACATCTGATGCCTTTGGCGTATTTGTGGAACTTACCTGTTTTCTCTCGAAGAACAAATTGCTCCTGCCTTTGTGCTTCACATAGCGCCCTTCGAGGGCAGAATCCCATTTATTCCACTGCCTTGTCGTTATTTGTTTATGCCTCTGTCTTTTTCACTTTTGACTCCCAGTATCTCACATACTGGTAGGGATAACAGGTGCTTGTTAAATGCTGATTGCATAATTAGTTTGTCTGATCAATCTATTTCTACCACCAAGGAACAAGATGGGAATTAGATTAGGGAGTTAGAAAACTGCTTAGAGGTGTGTGCTGCCTCTGGGGGATCCAGGAAAGACCTGGGACAGGCATGGGTGCCTAAGGAAGCCCATAACTCAAGGGGCCAACCTTGTAATTGTTTTCACTGATGATTCCTTTTGCACTAGTGACTCAGGCATTTTGATTCTGACCTTGACCTGGTTTAAGAGGAACAGGGAGGACTGGAGAACCAGTGCCCTCTTCCAGATTAAACAAATTATGCACACGTGCACAGGTACTTTGTAAGCAGTTTATTCTGATGATGGGGCAGGTGCCTAATATATCAACATTGATAGAGCTCTGTGACTATGGACAACTCCTGTCCTCTCTCAGAGCCTTGGTTTCTTTGTCTCTCTAGACTAGGCTGGGTGCGGTGGCTCACGCCTGTAATCCCATCACTTTGGGAGGCTGAGGTGGGCAGATCACTTGAGGTCAGGAATTCAAGACCAGCCTGGCAAATATGGTGAAATCCTTATCTCTACTAAAAATACAAAAATTAGCCTGACATGGTGGTGCAGGCTTGTAACCCCAGCTACTTGGGAGGCTGAGGCAGGAGAATCACTTGAACCCGGGAGGCAGAGTCTGCAGTGAGCTGAGATTGTGCCACTGCACTCCAGCCTGGGTGACAGAGCAAGACTCCATGCCAAAAAAAAAAAAAAGATACTAGACAGTTGGGTTAAGTGGCATCTCAGAGATGACTAAGAGGAAAAGCATTCTTTTCATTGCATTCAGAGGTGGAGGTGGAGCTACTCTTTCTCAACCTGAGCTGCCTGTTTGGGAGGAGTGTGCTCCTGAGGGTGCTGGGCATTCTCTTCCCCTGCCCAGGGCTCTGTCGGGAATATGGAAGTGGCAAGGCTTGAGAGATTACCAGTGAGCCTGCCCCAGAGCTCCTGGAGTTCCTGCAGCAAGACTTCTTCTATCTGAGACCTCCCTGAAGCAGCCCTCTTCCCTACTAGGTTTTCAACCAAAGTGACTTTTCAACCCTTCAGGATTGGAAGATGCTGTCAGTGAAATGGGGAGGTCTCCTGGCAAGGCATGTGTCTCCTAACCTGAAAATAAGATGTGGCAACCACTGGCAGGTGACTACTTGGACCCAGTGACTTCATCCTCAAAAAGGACTAACAGTTTGGGGCATGTATTTGCCTTCTGTAGAGCTGGTGGAATCTCTCAGTTCCAGAAGATTCTAAATCTAACGACTGCTTACGTAGAATGGAAAGTGTTAAAGAAATCTGGAGCACCTCTGCCTGACAACTTAACCCAGGGGTCTCAGTCATACTTTATGAGTCTTTGGGACTCACACATTTTTCTCCCTGATCTAGCATGAGTGAGAATAATGTGAGGGCCCCAGGAGATCCCCTAAACACATCAATTCCTCTTATACCTGCACTTCTATCATTAGAGAGTATTTCTTTTGGGTCAATTTCTGTCTTCCTTCAAAATCCATTCATTCACTTAACAAAGATTTTTTAAAGAACCTACTATGTTCCAGGTTCTGTAGCAGGTGCTGGAGATGCAGTGAGGAAAAGTAGTAGAGAAAGACAATTAAAAAATACACAGGAGAATTTCAAATAGTGATGTGTTCTATGATGACAAAGTAGAATCATGGGAGAGAGTAACTGATGGGGTGGAGGGAGGTCTGCTTAGACTGAGTGGCACAGACAGGCCTCCGTGAGAAGGGACCATCTGAACTGAGCTCTGAGCCATGTATAAGAAGCGGCCCTGTAAGGATCAGAAGGAACGTCCCACACAGAGGGGACAGCAAGGATAGAGCTCTGAAGTGGGAATGAGATTGCTGTATTTGAACAAAAAGACCTCAACATGGCTGGAGCACAGTGAAGGGGAAAGTCAGGGAGAGGTGGGTACATCCAATCCAAACCCCTAGTACCGATGAATGTGACCTTATTTGGAAAGAGGTTCTTGGCAGATGTAACTAAGAATCTCAAGACAAGATCATTCTGGATTTAGGGTGGACCCTACATCTAATGACTGACATCTTTATAAGAGGGAGGAGGGCGACTTTGAGACACACAGTAACAGTGAAAGGCCATGTGATGGAGACGGAGGCAGAGACTGGAGTGGTACATCTATATGCCAAGAGATGCCATGCATTGCAACAGCCACCAGGAGCCGGAGGAGGCAAGAGAGAATTCCAAGGGTTGCAGGCAGCCACCAGAATTTAGGGGAGAGGAACAAATTCTCCCCCAAAACTGCTAGAGGAAACCAACCCAGCCAACAACTTAATTTTGGAGGCCTGAATTGTAAAACTGTAAGAAAGTATATTTCTATTGTTTTACGCCACCAAGTTTGTGGTAACTTTTTTATGGCAACCCTAATACAAGAGGAGAATACTTTTAGCTAAGAACAGTTGATCTAAAAAACAAACCAAACCTGCTGGTTGCTGTCCAGAGAACGGATTATATAGGCAGGGGGAAAAAAAAAAGTGGAAGCAGGAAGCCAGAAAAGAGGCTGCTGTAGCAGGAAGCTGATAGTGGTGTGAGTAAATCAATGCATGCATGAATGAATGCACTAACAAAAGTGAAGGGGGAAACAATTGTGGGTGACTGACTTGATGAGATTGTTAGGGACTCTGCAGGGCTGGTTCTGCTCTTATTTATTTATTTATTTATTTTTTTGAGACGGAGTTTTGCTCTTATTGCCCAGGCTGGAGTGCGATGGCGCAATCTCGGCTCACCGCAACCTCTGCCTCCCAGGTTCAAGCGATTCTCCTGCCTCAGTCTCCCTAGTAGCTGAGATGACAGGCATGTGCCACCACGCCTGGCTAATTTTGTATTTTTAGTGGAGATGGGGTTTCTCCATGTTGGTCAGGCTGGTCTCAATCTCCTGACCTCAGGTGATCTGCCCACCTCGGCCTCCCAAAGTGCTGGGATTACAGGCATAAGCCACTGCGCCTGGCCTGGTTCTGCTCTTAAAGCATAGATACGTGGGCTCAAGATGGGTTTCCTGGGAGTTGGTGGGGAGCAGACCGGTGTAGGGGAAAGGGCCAGTTAGCGCAGGCCCAGGCAGAAGAGCATGGACTGAGTCACTCCCTCCTCCTCATGTGCAGCAGATGCCCAATTCCTGAGAGAGAGTGAACGTCCCAACATCACATACAGCCTCTTTCTCTGAGGGCCAACTCAAATGCTACCTTGGCCCTGAAGCATCCCCAACTTTTTGTCCCATCCATACACAAATTGTTTCTGCCACCCTTGCACTTTGGGCTTCCCTAGGAATGCCCCCTGTCCACTGCCCTATTCCACCTTGTTCATGCAGTGAAAGAGCTGCTGGTCTCATGTGCTAAACTGAGATGATTTTTAGAAAGGAGCTCCCCTTTCTTTTTCATCTCTGGATCCCCTGCAGCAGCACGCCCAGGCTCCTGCACTCAGCAGGCTTCCATAGAAGCCTCAGTTACTGAGCCGTGCCGAGGCTCGGTCATTCCACACACACCCAGAAGCTTGCCAGAACTCCCAAGTCAGCGAGAAGCTGGCAAGAGTGCAAGACACACTTCCCCTTTGTGTCCCTTTGTCCCCTCAGCCTCAGCGACAGCCTTTCTCCAACCAGTTGGCACGAGGCAGGAGCCTGGCACCTTTGTTTCTGCATATTGAGCTGATTTATGAAGGGATGTACGGAACAGGGCATGTGACGGACGCACACCCTGGTCCTGGCACTGACTTCTGCGTGTGAACCAGCCAGACCACCTACCTCTGGCTTGGGGACCGCTCGCTCGCTCTGGACCTCACTGCTGGTCTCCAGCTGGGCAGGAGCGGTCTGGGGGCTGCAGCCTGGCTCGAGCACTGCCCCTTCCTGTTGTTTTTCCTTGCCTTTCTCCTGCTTGGGGACATCACCGCCCTTCACTCCTCCAGGGGGACTATGGGGGGTCTCCTTCCCTGCAGCTCCCTCCTCCGGCTTCTTTGTTTCTTGGCTCTCCTGTTCAGGTCCCGCCTCTTCATTTTGCACCCTCTCCCCCTTCACCTCTGCAGCCTTTTCCATCTCTGCTTCCTCTCCAGCTGGCTTTTCCTCCCTGGGGCTCCCACACCTATTTTCTGCCTCTGGGCCAGAGGTCTGGGGTGCTTCCGGGGCCTCCTCCTGGGCCGGGTACTGGCCGTCCACGTCCTCTGAACTCCGCCTGGCCTTTTCGCCGTTCTTGGCTTCCTCTGTGGCCCTATCCTCCTCCTGCTTCTCTGTCCTGCTGGGTGACCTCCTCAGAGGAGGCTTTTCAGCGGGCCCCAGGGTTCTCACTCCCTCTCCTGCTGCCCCCTCACTGGACGAAGGGGATCCTGGGGCCTTGCTCTTGGATGGGAACACCTCATCCCCATCCTCTTCCTTAGCACCATTCTCCTGAGATGAGTCCGCCGCCCTGAAATCTCCAAGTTCCCCACAGTCTGACTGCGACCTTCGGAATCGCCTGGAGGGAGGGCGCCTTTTGATTGAGCCCCTTGTCCGCACCTGGAAGAAAGTGTTAAGGAAAATTATCCAAAATCCATTAAAAAAAAAGGCCAAGAGGAGGGCTGTATGAGCTTTCAATGTCAGTCTGGTGCACTGCTTCACAAGTCCACGCAAGGACTATATAATTTTCCAGGAGAACGAATCATCGTTTGCTATTTATTATAGGTTAGAGTCGTGTGGGATTGTGAAATCCCATGGTGACCTGCAGACTTACATTTTGTGAAGATGCAAATGCTTTCCATTAAGTAAAAAACAAAAACAAAACCTCATGATTTTATTACACTGTAAAACATTAACCAGTTTGGTGTCTTATTTAGCAATTTTATTTTGACACTTAAAAAAAATTGCTGCCAGGCATGGTGGCTCACACATGTAATCCAGCACTTTCGGAGGCTGAGCAGAAGGATCACTTGAGCTCAGGAGTTCAAGATCAGCCTGGGCAACACAGCAAGACTCCATCTCTACTAAAAGTAAGAAAAATTTGCTGGGTGTGCTGATGTACGCCTGTGGTCCCAGCTACTTGGGAGGCTGAGGTGGGAATATAGCTTGAGCCTGGGAGATGGAGGCTGCAGTGAGCTGTCATCACGCCACGGCACTTCAGCCTGGGCAACACAGAAAGACCCTGCATAAAAAAAAAAAAAAAGAAATTGTCTAATTGTCTATAAATGACCAGTTCTTCAAACGCTATTTCGGTAAGTTTTACCATCTTATAAGTTTCCTCAAAAATTGACATGTTGAATAAAATCTTTCTCTATTTTGCATGAGTCAGATTTTATCTTGTGAAGATGCAAAATGCTTTCTATCCAGTAAAAAAAGATAACTTATGATTTTACTGCACTGTAAAATTTTAAAAAATTTGAAAATTGAACTTTTGGAAATTATACTTTGACAAAGATGAATCTCACCAAGAAGAATATTAGAGACCTGCTGATGATCAGGCCCTGGTGCAGGGACCTCAAGGGTGCTAAGCTGGACACCTGGTGACTAGCTTCCTCTCTTGCCTGACTCTGCCCTTCCCATCCCCCATGAAGCTGGCTGATACTGGGAAACCTGAGCAGCCAGATTCCTTTGCTTCTGGAACTCAGGTCCACCACTGTCAGAAGCTGTTCCCCAGGAGCACCAGCAGAGCTGACTGAAGGTGATCTCTCTGGGAAGCATGTGAATCTCAGAATCGGGCCTCTTCTCAGCTCATCAGACTTAGTCAAAGGTGCAATGGAAATGTTCACATCAGATACCCTATCTACTAGAGTGATGCATCCTTTAAAAATTAGTATGTAAGTGGGCTGGGCGTGGTGGTGCACACCTGTAATCCTAGTACTTTGGGAGGCATAGGCCAGCAGATCACTTGAGCCCAGAAGCTGCAGGAGCTGGTTGAAGACATGGCAAAACCCTGTCTCTACAAAAAATACAAAACAAGGCATGGTGGTGCATGTCTGTAGTCCCAGCTACTAGGAGGCTTGCTTGAGCCTAGGAGGTGGGGGTTGCAATGAGCCAACATCTTACCACTGCACTCCAGCCTGAGTGACAGAGGAAGACCCTGCCTCAACAAAACAGAACAAAACAAAACAAAATAAATTAGTTTGTAAAATAAATTTTTGTAAATGTTATTTTCCCACTGATTCACATTTTGGTATTTGTCAATCCTAGTTCCCCATCTAAGAGGTTTGGAATGAATACTTGGTTTATCAGGGCCTCCCAAGCCCTTTCCTGAGACCATGATGGGGTCAGCTCTGGAAGGTATCAAGGCCCCAGCCCTTAGGACCAGCAGGGTTCCAAAATAACTTCCCCTTGCTGCTGTCAGAAGGCTGAAGCCTCCAGGCATTATGACCAGGTAGCAGCTCCTCGCTCCCTGCCTTACCCTGTGAGAAGATGGCTCTCTCTGAAGGTTCCTCTCTGCCTTCAGGGGTCTCCATCACCCTGGCTGGGGAACTTCCACTCTGGCCCTAGCCCACAGGCTCAAGCCTGCCCAAACCCCTCCTTGCCACTAGTTTATTTCCTTGAGCCCTCCCTGTTTTTGCACATTTGATTTTTTTTTTTTTTTGCTAGCTGGACTTCCTAGAATGGCCTAGAAGATCTCATTTCTCCATCATTAATTTTAAAGCCGCACCCGTTTAGCATTCCCTGGCACCAGACCCCCGGAAGTCTTAGCCCCTGCCTGGCCCTGGCCCAAATTTGTTGGCTACCTGCTTGGACCGTATCTCTGATCCTTACCTCCTCCCAGCAGGGCCAGGGATGTGATGAAAGCTCACACAGAGGACCAGGGTTGCATCTATAGAAATGCACCCTGCCGTGTCATTTTTGCAAAGGGAACAGTTTGGATGTTCTTTAACTGGGGCAAGCTGCAGGAAGAATGATTTGAGTCCACACTGGGACACTTAGGACTATTCACACCAGGCCAGACAGAATGTTTTGGAGTTCTAGGGATGCTGCCCAGCATTCTGTGCGAATCACTGATCAGGCCTTTAGCTTTTGCGTTCAGCTTTTGACATTAATGAACCATGCAGCTGGGATCAATCGTGAATTTCCATACCTCTCTCCGCAAAGGAGAGAGCACACCATCCCCCAAGCTTGTCTTGGGGTCGAATGGAATAATTATAGGGAGAGAAGATGAGCCAGTCGAGGAAGAAGGTTATCCTAGTTCAGGAATCACTTGCAAAGAAGAGGAGAGGCCGGGCGCGGTGGCTCAAGCCTGTAATCCCAGCACTTTGGGAGGCCGAGACGGGCGGATCACGAGGTCAGGAGATCGAGACCATCCTGGCTAATACGGTGAAACCCCGTCTCTACTAAAAAATACAAAAAACTAGCCGGGCGACGAGGCGGGCGCCTGTAGTCCCAGCTACTCGGGAGGCTGAGACAGGAGAATGGCGTGAACCCGGGAGGCGGAGCTTGCAGTGAGCTGAGAGCCGGCCACTGCACTCCAGCCTGGGAGGCAGAGCAAGACTCCGTCTCAAAAAAAAAAA
>NW_016804379.1:1347393-1411538 GCF_001698545.2 Rhinopithecus bieti
AAAAAAAAAAAAAAAAAAAAAAAAGAAGAAGAGAAATTTCACTTGGGTTAAAACGCAGCTCTGAGAATAACTCCAAACATTTCCTCCTTTCTCCAGGACAACAGGGTAGAAAAAATTCAGGGGTGTCAGAGTCCACATTTCCACAGACACACCGCCATAATCTGGAGCTAGAATTTACCTTGTTGTAACAGGGCAGATGACTGCCTTCAGGGGGCTGGTCGAAGCTGACAGGCACCTCCTCTGCCTCGCTGGGCCGAGATCGCACACCAGGACTACTAGGGGTAGAAGGTGGGCTGTGAAACGGCGACACCATGGCCTTGAGTCCGGGACTCTTGGGTGAGGCCCCAGGCAGCAGAGCAGCTGGGTCAAAGGTCAAATTGGCCTGTCAAGGAAAGATGAAAAATTTCAAATAGGACTGGGGAGAAGATGAGAGCCTCTACTTTAGCTTATTGCTTACCTGGCCTCAGGCCTGGTTGAGACTAGGTAACACCAGGCTTTTCATGCTAATTCCCAATCCATTATCCACTGTCCCATCATGGCCTGCTCTTGGAAGCATTGCCTACTCTATCCTCCTTCCGCTACCTGGCTTGCCACAGGCTGCATTCCAAAATGCTCAGCCAGCACTGATGAGGATCCAACAAAAATGTCCCGGAACAAGCCCAGCTTATCAACAAAGTGGCGAAGCAGCAGCTGCCAGGAGCACCTATGGTGCCAGGATCTCACAGGAAGTCAGGCTCTGTGATCGCCTTTCTCATCAGAGTCAATAGTACTCACTCCCACTGGATGCCTACTATTGCCAGGCACAGGTAGCCATGTCCTCCACAGCAACCCCACACGTTCAGCTGTGTTCTCATTGCACAATCAAGAAAGTGGCTAAGGGATCTGCTCTGAGATTCACACCGGGTCTGATTCTTCCTCAGCCTCTGGGTATCAGGTTCCTTCTTAACAGACGGCAGAGTGGTGAACACAGCAGGCCGCTGAGCTCTTCCAGGAAGAAGGCAGCAGGACACACCATAGTATGAACCACCACTTGGGGTATCAAGGTAAAGGTGTGACCCGATCAAAATGAAAGGCGGCCAAATGGGAGAGTCACCCAAAGGTAACAAGAGCCTCAGGGAGTCTTGAGTTTGGTTGGGGAGGAGGCAGATGGTCCCAGATGCCCGAAGGTGTCCACTGGGGGAACGTGCATGAGTGTCCAATCCTCTTTAAGGCCATCTAGGGGCGCTTCTCCTGCCCTCGACATTCCTAAATCACCACAGAGCTGCATCCCGCAGACCCTGTGACAGTGCTGAACCAGGAGACAGAGCCACTCTGAGACCTCACAGAGAAGGGACGGAGTGTGAGAGGCAGACGGTGCAATGGGAAGTACATGGGTTTTCCACACCGACAGATCTGACTTTAAATACTGGATCTTTCACTTAGTAGCAGTGTGACCTTCAGGCCTTCAACAAGTCCAACAGCCTTTCCGAATCTCAGATTCTTTGTCTGTCCAAACCTCTTGTCCTGACTTCCAAAGTCTTTTCTATCTGGTCCCTGTGTACTCTTTCCTGCCCCGCACTCACACCCTCTCCCTCCCGGCTCCCGTTGGCCACCTTCCTACCTCCCACCAGCCAGACTCTGCTGTCCTGGAGACCTCCTATGTATACTTTAGAACTTGCAGACTTGAAAGCATTGCACACGTTTAGAAGGCTGTTAGTGTTTTCATTGTGATCTTAAGAAAGAAGGTATCATACAGACAAGACTGAGTCATGGTAAGAGTTCAAGATATAAAATACGAAAGTTAAATAGCATACGAGCCCAAACCATGTCAAAAAGCAGCATATGAAGCTGGGTGCAGTGGTGTGTGCCTGTAATTCCTGCTACACAGGAGGCTGAGGTGGGAGGATTGCTTAAGCCCAGGAGTCTGAGAGTTTGAGTCCATCCAGGGCAACAAAGCAAAGCAAGGAAAAAAAAAAAAAAAAAAGCAGTATATGGGGAGTACCCAGGGAAGGATTTGCAGCATAGTTGCTGTGCAGGTTGATGTGCTGGCATGACTGAGAAGGCTTCATGGCAGAGGGGGTTCACTGGACCTTAAAGGAAATGCCCTTCTCTAAATTTCAAGCAGAGAAATTCCCTCTGTAAGACTGCTTGCAAATAATGGATGTTGATAGTCAGCAGAAAAGTTGAATTGTGAATTTTGGACTATCCTAAAAAAGAAAACCCCTAGTTCACAATTCATTCAGTAGAATAGTTAGAAGAAAATCTAGCTGGTGATGCATTTCTCAGCTCTTTCTCCCACATATTCCCAAGAAAGTAAGGTTCCTGTGGGATTTGGCTAAGTTGTCGTTCTGTTGCTGACAATCTTAATGAGACTGAACAACTAGACATCCAAACCACATTCTCAAGTTGTTGTGTTTCCCCAAAAGACTCACTAATGCCTGGAAAAAGGAATGGGTCCAAAACTACAGAGTACAGAACATTTGGTAACTGGTTTCTGGCACTTGAATGAGGGCTAGGGTGGGCTGCAGGGAGCCAGAGGTAGGAGTCTGGGGCTGCATCCCTCAGCTGGATGCTAGGAGGAGTGCTGGAGTTCTGGGATCCCTTCTGAGAGATCCCTGTTACATATTTAGGAGCCTGCAGCCTCCCAGAGTGACAGGTAGCACCACCCTATTCCTGCAGCCGGGTGGAGGGCTTCTCAGCTTGAATTAAATTTCAGGTAGACACTGCAGAGCCCTCCCCACCCTCCACAGGGTAGGCTCATGGCCAGAAACCAGAGATGCTTGCCTTAACCCCCAATCAGGCTGGGATCCAAATCTCTAGGCTCTTCCATGGCTGGAAACTACAGAGGCTATGGCTATTCATCTTGACACCTTTGATGCCTTCAGAATGAAGTTGGTGAGCCAGTGCTTTTAGGTGAGCTTGGATGGGAGGCTACGGTGCACAAGAGCCTTGTTCCTTCTCCTGGGTGGTTGGAAAGAGGATGGAGTGAAAACAGGAGCCTCTCCTACAGCCCCCGCCTGGACATAACATACCTACCTCTCCTCTGCACTTTAGCTTCTGCCATTCCTCCACGGGGAACATCTTCCTCCCTCCTTTTCTGCCACCCATCCCTTAAGGACGGGCTCAGGACATAGGTGTTTCATAAGACATTCATTAATTACTCTGGCCCACTCCACTCTCTTCTTGCTCTGAAATTCTAGAATGGTGGGTCTCACCTGGGGTCTGGGGTGGGAGACGATTTTGCCCCCAGGGGACATTTGACAATGTCTAGAGACATTTTTCATTATCACAACTTGTTGGAGAGTGCTACTGGCATCAGTGGGTAGGACCAGGGATGCTGCTAAACATCTTGCAGTGCACAGGACAGCCCCTGCAACAACACTATCCAGCTCGAGTAATACCAAGGCTGAGAAACCCTGGTCTCGAGCAGCAGGAGCTGGGCAGTGACCCGCAGTGGACATCTCTGGCATTAGCTCCTTTTATTGTATCACCTGTGAAAGCTCTGTCTCTACAAGACTATGAGCTCAGGGCCAGTGTCTTCTGCTTAATTACAGTCCCAGGGAGCCAACCAGCCCTGGGCATGGTGGGCAAGGGCTCTGGGCACACAGGATTACTGGTGGAGAGGTTGGACAGGATACTTCCCAAACAACAAATTTGTCCATATTGGTGCAGTGTGCAGCAGCTGAACACCAGCCCTACGCAGGGCTGAAATGGTTTGTGGCTGCATTCAGGCCTTGGGAGAGAGGGCTTGGCTATTTCGGGAATGTTTCTTGCAACTATGGTGTCCTTTCCCATAAGACTTTTTTTTTTTTTTTCTTTTCTTTTTTGGAGATAGGAGCTTGCTCTGTCACTTAGGCTGGAGTGTAGTGAAGCGACCTCCGTTCAATGCAGCCTCAACCTCCTGGGCCCAAGTGATCCTCCCACCTTGGCCCTCAGAGTAGCTGAGACTACAGATGCACATCACCATGCCTGGCTAATTTTAAAATATTTTGTAGAGATGGTGTCCCACTATGTTGCCCTGGCTGGTCTTGAACTCCTGGGCTCAAGTGATCCTCCAGCCTCAGCCTCCCAAAGAGCTGGGATTATAGGCGTGAGCCCAGTCGCATAAAGACTCTTGAGGCATCCCGTTATCCATCAACCCCCACCACTAAATGTCAAATACATGTGTTTATGCTTGATGTGGTCCTTATGTTAATTCTTTTCCCTCAGGCAGGGCTGTGAGATCCTCATTGTTTACTGCAATTTGATTACTGGCTCATTATTGGGGCCAATTATCCAGGTGACCCATGGGCTACCCGATGAGCCTCAAAGTCATGCAAATTTTGGATAAGAAGTGTAATTAGATAAAAGGTAGCAATGGACAATGAATTTTGTACTTACCTGAAGCTTCTCAATCAGAGGCGAGCTCTTGACCTTGAATTTAGGAGGGTGGCTCGCATTGGGTGGTGATTTCTATGGGGCAAATCAACCAAAACAACCAGATAAGTAAGGTGAGGAAAGTGGGGTTCTGGTTGGAACCCAAAAGCCACAGGCAGAAGGAGAAGAGAAGCTGGTGTTGCCACTTTTTCATTAGTTCAGTAGCCCACATACCTCATCAGGGCCTGGGTGACGTGGACTTTCCCCCTCCCTCCCTCCCTCATCCCACCACAGCAAGATCTTCCAATCAGATCAGAGAAGTCAGCACCGACGTCCTCAATACAGAAGGTCTCTCCCAGGAAGAGTGGCTTCATTGTCGTTATGAGGGAAAACTATGTCTGAGCAAGATCTTCAACACTGTGAATCAACAATTTGGGGAATTTCAAAGATAAAGGGCAAAAATGACCATCTTGTTTGTCACACACACAATAAGAAACTAGACCAGGATGACAGAGGTATGACTGGAATTCCTCCCTGGACCCAGTGATATTTTGGAAAATCCCACCGATGGCATGATTTATAAATTATGATTTTCCAAAATGTTGAATATTCTTTTTTTTCTTCTTTTTTTCTTTTTTGAGACGGAGTCCTGCTTGTTGCCCAAGCTGGCGTGCAGTGGCGCAATCTTGGCTCACTGCAACCTCCACCTCCTGGGTTCAAGCAATTCTCCTGTCTCTGCCTCCCAAGTAGCTGGAATTACAGGCATGCACCACCATGCCCAGCTAGTTCTTGTATTTTTAGTAGAGACAGGGTTCCACCATGTTGGCCAGGCTGCTTTCGAACTCCTGACCTCAGGTGATCCACCCATCCCGGCATCCCAAAGTGCTGGGATTATAGGCGTGAGCCACCGTGCCCAGCCTGAATATTCTTTTTAATCAAGTAAACATTTACTGCGTTCCAGACATTGTGTGGGTCATAGAAAGATGAGCATGATTCAGTCTCGGCCACAGGAGCAGTCCGTGGCTAATGCATGTGCTACATAATCATACGTATTCTCTGTTAGTTGTAGATATTTTTGTGATGAATGTATGCCAGGAATCTTGTCTGCCTTTGGGATCTATATCACGTAAAAATATTGACTCTGTGTTTTGCGTAAAATCCCCACAAATATGTGGGAATGGTGACAGTGATAGGATGATGATGAAGAAAAGGAAGTGGATGACTTCCATGTGGTTGGACAGAGGCCAAGGTAAAGAAAGGATCTCCCGATAGTTTGGAGACCAATGTGTATGACCTGCTCCTTGACCCCATGTACTAATTTACCTGAACCATAAGAAGAAGAACTACGCTGATCTCTTAGAAAGATTCTGAGATATTTATGATGTGAGATGATTGTATTTTAGGGATGGAAGGAGGGAGGCTCACTCAACTGAACTGCTCGTGATCTTTTTACAGCCCAACACCAAGGGAGAGCATGGGCTGTACTCACAGGATCCCCACTCCTTCTAATTCTAATTTTGGCAGGAGCCAGACAATGCCCCTGGCTTCAGCCTCCTCTACCAAGATGCAGCTGGGCAGGAATAAATGATCCTAAGGACTCCCGCTGCCTCTGCCTCCATGTGTCTTCAATGTCGGGTATTTTCCTATAGCAGTCTTTCAAGGAGCTTTTTATCTAGGACGAGTATAAAGAGCTTCCAGCTCCAGTGGAAGTGTCCTTAGTTTCTGTGCTTTACAGGGAAATTTCAGATGGGCTCGGGTTTTCAGAGAAACTTTTAGAAACTGTAGCAACAATTTTGCTGATAAAGCTCACTTCACCTAATACTATGAGTTCTTCTCTTCCCCAGCTGACCACTGTCTTCTGAAATCTGTGGAAATTCAGTGGACTCTGCCCCTTAACCACAGTATAGTACTGGGGACCCAGCTGATGCTCCGTAAAACCCTATTGATTTGAATTGCAAAGCAGAAAGAATCCAAAATAACCTCTAGTGCAGTTCCTAGAAATGACAGCAGGTGGCATCATTTCCTTTACGGTTTAACAAGGGGCTTCAGGCAAGTGGTTGAGACTAGTAATTGGTCGAGAAAAACCATCTTTCCATCCCTATATATGTATATATATAGATGTATTTACATGACATTCTTACCACGTCTAGAAACTACGGACTAATTTTCAGATGGGAATGCTTTTCAGCCTTTCCTGAGTAGAGGAGGCAGGATCTGTGGCTGCATTAAACACCCTTTTGGCTGGTTCTTCTAGAGAGGGGTAACTCTTGGTCACCCTGCCATCAGGAGGGGTCCTGCAGTCAGCAGGTGCTGTCAGGGGGCTGATCCCACTGTCTCAGACCTGAGCAAGCATAGCAGGGCAGGGATGAAATTTCTGGCACTGTGCATTGGGAACCGATGAGCAGCCTGACCGGGGCCCTCCCTGCAGGCCCCCAAGGTTTCCAGCATTAGGACCTCTGCAGGTTGAGCTACAGAAGTCTGGAAGGAGAAATTGTGGATGGCAGCCTCCAATTAGCCCTGCAAGACAAAGCTGGCTGCTCATTTTATTTCTAGGTGAATTTGAAGGCCACAAAAAGTCATTGATCCCTGGAGGTAGTGTGCTTTCAATGTGCGAGCAGCTTGTCATTCCAGGCAGGACTTTCTAAAATCCACCCTTGGACTTATCCAGCCCTTGGTTATTATAAGCCATTTAACTTCTGGGTGATGTGCCCCATGGGGTGAAACCTGCGAATGCATTTCCACAGAGCTGCCAGGATGGAGCTATTTAACCCAATCTCTAGCCTAACTCCCTCTGCTTTTACTCCAGGGGATAAAACTTCCCTAGCCAGCCTTCCTGATCTAGCTGGTTAGTGTTTTTGCCCTCATTTCACAAATAAGAAAACAGATTCGGTATGGTGCGGTGACTTCTCCTGGGCCAAGCCCGGGCTATCAGGGGGCAGCCTCACATTAAGCTCTGAGTGACCATAGCCTCAGCCCATTGCACAGCAGCAGAGACACCGAGCCCAGAGGATGAGGGTTACAAGGAGAAGCTGATCCTCTGGAAAGAGAAGTTGTTGGTATGTGTTTGGTTACAGCATTGGCTGATGACCCCATAAAGCCACAGAATCATATTGTTGGCACTTGAGGAGACCCAAGGAAAACCTCAATGTTTTTAAACTGTGCTCCTTGGGGTTCTCATCCTAGAATAAGACCCTTGTTCAGTGGGGAGAGAGTATTCTGAGAGCATTTGGGCCTCCAGGCCTCCCCTCCCCCATCTCACTTGGCCTGGGCCAGCGATGAGTTTCTGCTTTATCTCGTGGGCTTCTGCTTGTAAGCCTTAGGTTGACAAAAAGGCTTGAAAACCATTGATCTACTTCAGCTGTTTCACTTTATAGATGAGAAAATGTAGGCATTAAGATGCTTGCCCAAGTTCACATAGGGGTACCTAATGGCTATTGTCAGGGTGCTGGTCCCCCCAAAAGAAGGAGAGAATAAAGAGGTCGTTGAAAGAGGTTGGGATTCGGGGATGAAATTGCCTTGGCTTGCTTGCTTTATTTTGGGGTTGGCCTCCCAGGTGAGATGACAGAACATGCAAATCCATTTCTGGCACAGACCATGACCACAGTGAAGGTTCATGGGTTGCTGGCATAAGGTGTGGAGAAGACACTCCTGCAGCTACAATTAGATAAATAAAGATAGTAGAATATGCAGGCTAAGAACCTATTACTGGCTATGATCTATGATACCAGAGCCTTTATTATGTTGGTAACATTGGCTATTTATATCTGAGAGCAACGAGGCCTCCTGTGTGCTCTGGTTTTCTTCCAGTGATCTTGAACAATAGCCAGGCTTTACAAGGATGTTGCAGAACCACGGGGTTTTCTCACGCTTCCGTCCTGCCCCACGTAATTGTAGCCCCCTTTCCAGGTCCCTTCTCCACACCTTATTCCAAGATCATCTAAGTCAGACCTGGGAATAAAACAGAACGTTTCTGGCTCCTGAATTGGGTCTGTTAATAATATATGACCCATTCTCTTTGCTAAAATTCTCAGGCTTGGAAAATAGTGTTCCTATCCTTGACAGATCATAAAGGAGCCTCAGTAAAAAGGAGCAGGGAGGAACCTAGTCTCCAAAGTAAAGGATTCAGGAAACATTTAAGAGGAGATTCAGGCCGGGCACGGTGGCATCAAGCGCAATGTAATCCCAGCACTTTCTGGGAGCCGAGACCGGGCGGATCCCGAGTCAGGAGATCGAGACCATCCTTGGCGAACCACAAGGATGAAACCCCGTGCTCCTACTAAAAAAAAACAAAAACTAAGCCGGGCGAGGGTGGTGGGCGGCTGTATCCCACCTACTTGGAGGCTGAAGGCAGGAGAATGCGCGTAAACCCCGGGAGGCGCGAGCTTGCAGTGGCTGAGATCGGCCCCTCTGCACCAAGCCTGGGTGACAGAGCGGACTCTTGTCTTCAAAAAAAAAACAAAAAAAAAGAGGAGATTCACTCTGAAATGGAGACATTCCCTGCATAGAGTCTGAGCTTTAAAGTATGAGTTTGGTGCCCCCTCCTCCAAGAAGGGGATAGAACCCTTCACAGTGTCGTCTGAGCCCCAACAGCAGCACTTACCTCCTCACCATTCTGGCCCAGCTCTACCTTGGGGGGAAACAGGGGGAGGGAACAGGGCGGTTTCCTTCGGGTTGGTTTACTGGCTGGTGTCTGGAGGGAGGGCGACAGACAGACACACAGAGAAGAAGAGAGCACTGATCAGGTAACAGGGAGGAAGAGCAAGGAAGTGGAAACTGGTTTCTGGAAGGTTTAGGAATTTAGGAATGTTAGGATGTTGGGGAAGTGTAGGAATATTTAAGAATGGAGGAAGGGAACTGCGTGTCTTTGGGATAGCCCGCTTACTATTTAAATTAATTCTGTTTACCATCTACCCATTTTGACTTTCATCCTCTCGGCTCCATTTCCTTTCCTGCTAGAACGTCCTCTTTTACTTGAGATTCACTGACCTGAGTCACACTCAGTTTTCAGACAGTGCCAGCACCTGAGATCAATGCTATCTTCTTTATCCTTTATGACATGCCTATACTGTCTAGAAATTATGAACCTGATTTTTCAGATGGGAAAACAAAACCCCAAAATAGTGCACTTAAAAATGCAAGGCAAAGGCCGGGCGCGGTGGCTCAAGCCTGTAATCCCAGACGAGGTTTCTCCGTGTTGGTCAGGCTGGTTGCGAACTCCCAACCTTAAGTGATCCGCCCGCCTTGGCCCCCCAAAGTGCTGAAATTACAGGGGTGAGCCACCATGCCTGGCCCTGTCATTCTCACTTCTAATGAGCTTCTCACACTGCATGACTCAAGAAAATCTAGCTCAAATCTCTCCAAAGTTAAGACCCTCCCTTGTCACACTTTCTTCTACTGGTCACTGGACGCTCTTCCTTCCTGATCCCTGGTTTCCCATCTGAATGTGCTTTCCTCCAAGTCCTCTCTTCTTTCTCAATTCTCAGTTTGGAGTCTGCCCCAGCCTTGCCTTGCTCTGGCTATGGGGCAGGAGCTGGCTGTAGGAACTTCTTTGTTCTGACCCCAGTCCAGGCCTGGCACAGCTGTGTGGGATCTAAGTCTGTATAGGTGGATGATCAAGATGGAAATGGATATGGATGCCCATCTCTGCCCTGTGTCTCATCCCTCCTGGCCAGAGTGCAAGCCTCACCCTGGTGGGGACAGATTCTGCCCAGGCACAGCAGCCGTGACACATTCTTCACATTCAGAGAAACCCCTCCAGCCCCTGGCTTCTCTTCCTAATTTGGTAACTCCCAAGCCTCCTCCCTCCCTCTCTGCTGGGCCTGACCAGGTTTCCCCTTCCTCCTGCCCTCTGCCGAAGAGGCTGCTCTGAAGCCGCCTGACTCACCTCCTTGGCTGCAGCCGCCTGCTCCCTAAACCGCCCGGCCAGCTGGGCCACCGAGGGGGACGCTGAATTGTCCACATTGGCATTGGTCTCTGCCGGTCGTTCCTGGCAAATCGAGGAGAAGCAACAGTTCGTCAGCAAATGGGTACCAGATGCCATGCAAGGCACTTGTTTTGTGGCCACAAGCAGGAATGCTGTGACAATGAGGTATTTTAACAGCATTATCCAACTGGCTCCTGCATTCAAGGACTTAAAAAATTTGGTCAACCACATTTGGTGAACATCTACAACGCTCTTAGCCCTGGGTGTGGCTTTGGGGACCTGGAGACAAACAAAACCTGGTTCTGTCCTGGAGGGGTGCCCAGGGAGCTTAGAGGCAGTACAGGTCCAATTTTCTCATTCCTCAAAGACCCCACCGGCAAAGGACAATGTCTGCGACAGTGTACGAGTCTCCTTACCTCCTGAACGAGGGTGAGCAAATGCCCTTTACTGAACTTGAAACCCATATATATGTGTCTTGTGTTCCCTAGTTGAGTGCCATGGGTAAAGAAGTGTTCAGTAAATATTTGTGGAATTAATAAATTAGTGGCATGAGAGCAGATAGCACTGTGGATGGGAGCCAGACTGCCCGGATTCAGGTACTGACTTGCTCCATCTCTTACCAGCTTAGGGACCTGGGGCAAATGGTTTAACCTTTCTGTGCCTTGACAAGGATGGTTGTAGCGCATCCCTCATCAGTTGTTTTGTGGATTAAATGATTTGCTATATACCCAGAGTGCTGGGACAAGGCCTGGCACGTCGCAAGTGCTTTGGAAGGGTGGTTGTTATTGTTACTGGCGATGAGTCTTGCCTCCAGTGGGGTCATCAGTTTACCGTGGCTGTCCCTCCGTTGAGGTGCCTCCAGGATCCCTGAAGAGGCCAAGATGCACCCCAGGACACCATTTATTCTCATGTACCGTTTGTCACCAAGACACACAGTAAGTCGGTGACGCTGGAAATGGCCGGTTCATTTCTGCCTTGTTATAGGAGGCCTACATAACCACTTAGTTTTAATCAGATTTTTTACATGTCCAGTCCCAGAGACATTAGGTTTTTGTCTTTTGTCACCACGATGGCAGCATTTCTTACACAGACTTCGAACTCCCCCGTCACTTCCTCTTCTCACTTCTAGTCTGAAAATGGGAGGATTTGGGCAGTAGTTTGTCTGAGAAAATCCATCTCTGCCTTTCCCTGGCTCTTGTGGTCTACAAAAACAAGGGATGCTTCCCTCCAGCAGCAAGCTTACTCGCTTGTACACACACAAACACACATACACACACACACTTCCTTGGCCCTCCTTTTGTGCTAAAAGTGGTATCTCTGAGCTTTCTTATTTGGGTGCTCCCTTCAAAGTAAATAACTTTAGTCATTCTAAGATGCTGTCCCCTTGGAGCAAAGGAGGGGCAGATCTCCTCACCTCCCACCCACTTCCAGCAGGGAAGTCAAGTTAATGGGGTAAAGCTTTGAGAAGAAGGCTTTGACAGGCCGGGCACAGTGGCTCACGCCTGTAATCCCAGCACGTTGAGAGGCTGAGGCAGGTGGATCACTTGAGGTCAGGAGTTCGAGACCAGTCTGGCCAACATGGTGAAATCCCATCTCTACTAAAAATACAAAATTAGCTGGGTGTGGTGGTGTGTGCCTGTAATCTCAGCTACTCGGGAGGCTGAGGCAGGAGAATCACTTGAACCTGGGAGGCGGAGGTTCCCAGTGAGCCGAGATGGTGCCACTGCACTCCAGACTGGGCAACAGAGTGAGACTCCGTCTCAAAAAAAAAAAAAAAAAAAAAAAAAGGCTTCGTTTAGGGATTTGAAGGAACTGCTGGGGCCATGGACTTTCCAATCTGTGAACGGCTGTTCTGGAGGAAAAGACAGGTACCCCTTTACTGTGGGTTGCTCTAATTCAAGCTCATCTCCATCCTAGTCTAAACACCAAATGCTGATTTCACATAAAGATATAAAAGGAATCACCTCTATTCAAGATGCCAGATTTCCCCATGATGCTGGGGGAAAACCGGGGAGTGCAAGGCCCCACCCTGATGAGTTCCCCACTGGGGAGGGCTCCTAGACCTGACCCGTTTTACCCTCACACTTGCCACATAAGGAGGTCAGAGAATGGAACAACGAAGAGAGGCTTGGGGACAGTGTGTGATTAATTGAGCTGTTCTTGGCAAAGACACTGGCTGATTGGTTTGTCCATCTGTCTAACTTCCTGCCCACATCACAGATCAGTCTCTCTGTCCCCTGCTATTTACGCTTGGGTCCTGCTGACAGTGCGCTTTACCTCAGCTTTAAAGGCGCCAATCACTGGTGGAGCAGGAAGATAAATTCCAGTTAAAAATAGAGCTGTATAGGAATCAAAAGCTCCTCCCTTACTTCCCTGTCTCAAACTGGCCTTGGCAAGGGGCTCAGAAGTAAGAGAACTCTGAGGCTTCTGGAAGCATTTAGGGCTTAAAAGTTGGGTTGAAGGAAAGATTCTAATACCTCTGAGTTTGTTTTCCTGGAGCCTAGTGAATGGGTTTTCTTTAGACTAAGGACTCCAGAGCTTGTTAAAGCTTGGCAGATCCTCTCACCCTCAGCCCCTCTCCAGACACTTCCCATCCTCTTTTGTGGAAGACTGACTGATTATTACCGTCTGCCCTCTGGGCACATTAAACCCAGAGAAGGCAAGTGACAGCCAGAGTCACACAGGACAGACCAAACAGGATAATCTGTGAAACATCTGACTCCAACTCCTGAGACTCCAGTAATGGACATCGGTTAAGTAGCATCGTTTGTGAAAGTGCTTTGGCAACTGTAAAGTGCTATACAAATCTCAACATTATTATTAGCCTCTGAGTTGTATAGGTGCAGGGGAAGAAGCGTGGTCTTCGGGATGAATCAGGGCTGGCGGCTCAGCCTGTCTGATGCTGGGCCTGGATTTCTGCCTTGCAATTCTGGCAGGTACAGCTGCTAACCCCATTGCAGTGTGCTCAGCGCCACACGACCGCAGCCATGGGCCAGGAGCTCTTCACGGCAGTCTTGCTAAGGCCATACCCTCACCTTGACTGTTAGGTCTGAGAACTCAGTTTCTCTACCTATTCCCAGACTTTCCTGAGACACCCTTAGCCTCTCTGGATTAAAAGTTCTTTCTCTGTTCCTGTGATGTCCATAAAGCACTTAGCACAGAGCCTGAAACATAGCATGTGCTTGGCTGGGCACAGTAGCTTATGCCTGGAATCCCAGCATTTTGGGAGTCCGAGGCAGGAGGATCTCTCGAGCTCAGGAGTTCGAGACCAGCCTGGGCAATAAAGAGATACCCCATCTGTATATAATATTAGCCTAGTGTGGTGGCTTGTGCCTATGGTCCCAGCTACTCAGGAGGCTGAGGAGAGAGGATGGCTTGGGCCCAGGTAGTCAAGGCTGCAGTAAATCATGCTCACATCACTGCACTACTGCACTCCCGCCTGGGCAACAGAGACTCTGCCTCAAAAAAAAAAAAAAAAAAAAAGTGCTCATCTAAGGTTGGTTTCTTCCTCCTCATTCCATCTGACCTGGTCTGTTGGTGTCAGGACCTGGGTACCTGCTGCCAGAGTCACTGACACCCTCAACTCACCCCTGCTGACCATACCCAGATGTAAGTCCCTCCCCTGCCAGCACCTACCCTCTAGGTCTTGGTCACTGCCTTGACTTTAGCTTGTCCTTTCTTCTTGGGCCATTTTCCATGTCTTAGATCTGTTTTCTGTACTCATCTCCCTGTGGGCCCTGCTTTAGCTCACACTTGTCTTTACAGATCGCAGGCCTGCACTCCATCTTCCTGGGCCCAGGCCTTGCTTACGAAGCCCTCCCTGCTACCTTCCAGCTGGGCCATGCCAGGTAACTCGGAAACCATGCCTTTGGTTACTGTCTGGTCTGACTTTGCCAAGGCCAGGAGAAAAATCACCTCTGGTGTTTACTTTCTATTTCTATGGGACTTTCTTCTGAGAACTGAGGAGCCCCTTTGTCTGGACAGCATGGAACTTCCCCTCTGCTGTTGCCATGTTGTGTAAACACAATTAGGATACTGCTGACCATCCACATAATGAGACCTTTATGTACAGGCCAGACTAGGCTCTACCTGCTTCCCAGGCTCTGCCCTGTCTCTCCACCCTCTACGCTGGTCCAAGGTCTCAGTATCTCCCAGCCTTTGGGCTATGGTTTAGGGAAACAAGGCACCAGGGAAGGCCTCATCATCTACAGTTTAAGAGAAGATGCAGTGAGAGAGTCCAGCGTGGGGCTGGAAGAACTATGCTCTTAGCTAAAAGGAAGTTTCTCTCTCTCACCAGAAATAGGCCAGTGCCCAGAGCCTCAAAGGTCTGAGGTATGTTTGCTTCTTCACTCCTCCAGAACTGAAGGGGATCACCCCTTCCAGTGTGACCATGCTTAAACCATCACTTCAAGAAGACCACCATAGAGTCTCTCTGAAATACTGCAATGACTCTAGAATCTTCCTTTATGTCCTTACTTATCCCTAGTTCTTCAATTTATCCTAGTGTTTGACCATTACCATCCTAGGAGGAGGGAAAACGTTCTGGACTGGGAACCAGGTAGGTCCATTTGACCTACTTGTCTATCAGAGTACCTCCTATGTGAGAGGCACTGTCCTTACAGCCTTCGATATATTTTCTATAATTCTTACCTCTTTAAAAGAGGAAACTGGGGCCCAGAGTTGCTAAGTAACTTACTATTCAAGTCAGTAAGTGCAGGCATGAGAATTTTCTGGATTCCAAAGTTCTAGCTCTTTCCACACCAACATGCTGTACTAACTCTGTACCTTTACTGGTAGAGTTAACTTACTCAGTCTCTTGTTAATAGACATTTACTGGTCAACCCTGAGATACATCAGTGAACAAGACAATCCTTGCCCTTCAGAAGTTGCTACTTCAGCAGTAAACAGGCACACAGTGAAACCATAAGATACTTTGTTATATTCTGTGAAGAAAGTAAAACAGGGCACTTATTTTATGGGAATGTGGGAAGACATCTCTGAAGAGAGAGCACATGAATTGAATCCCAGTTGGGGAAAAGAGAAAAGGAAAATTGTTCTGAGCAGAAGCACAGACAGAAACAAAGGTTGAGGGGCAGAGAAAAGAGAAGGGTGGCAGGGAAAAGAGGGGGCGGGAAGATGCGAGAGGTGGTATGAGGCCGGCTACATTGGGCCTCATGGACCAGAGCACGCAGTTTGTGTTTTATCTTGAGCCAGCGGGATGTCATTTGGAGGGTTTCAAGGAGGGATGTGACCTGAATCACACATCAAGGGGCTGTCTGTGCAGGAGGGACAGGAGTGGAAGCGGGTGAGCAGAGGCAGGTGCTGGCGGCAGTCCACCTGAGAGTGGGTGCGGGAATGAACCGGGCTTGTGCAGGGGGATGGGATTTGAAGGTCAGGCTGCCAGGAATTACCAATGCACGGGTGTGAGCAAGGGAAAGAGAAGAATCATGGATGACTCCTGAGGGTTTGACTTGGATAACAGGATGCATGGGGTATTTGCTTCTGGGTTGGAAAGCCATGTTGGGGAGAGAGGAGTGGGTGGGGCTAGGTGGGCAATGAATAGTTCTTTCTTGGTCCTGAAAGTCTGACATTCTATTAGACATCTAAGTGGAGATGCAGTGCAGGAGGTTGAATATATACCCAAGTCTGGAGTTCAGAGAAGTGTTTCAGGCCAGAAACCAAACTTGGAGAGTCACTAGCTAGAGATGGTAGTTGATGTTACAGGACTGCATAAAGTCAGAGGAAATGGAGAATAGGGAAGAGAAGAGGCCCAAAGACTGAGGTCTGGGTTGTCTCCTTAGTCACCCTAATCTGCCTTTCATTCTTAAAGTGAGGGGACTGGTCCTGTTATTCCAGTGGGAGCCTGGAGGGCATTTTGGTGTAGAATGCAGATGGGATGGGCTTGAAAGGAAAATAAACCTCAGACCCCAAAATCACTAAGCCAAAGGGAAAAGTCAAGCTGTGAAATGCATCAGGCAAATCTGCCTCCCACTTTATTCCTGAATAAGATAGACAAAGATTAAAAAGCCACATATCCCCCTCATAATTTTCCCACTAGAAAATTCCTTGTGGCCCCAAGGTATTTACCCTAAAACAGTTTTGTTGAATTTTACCCTGATAATGTAAATTAATAGCTTATCTTCCCAGGTGTGGGACAAAGGACAGAACTCTAAGTCCCTCTCCTGCTCACCTGAGACAAATTCATATCTGATTGCTTCCTCTGATGTAAAAATGCAGATTCACTGAGCTATGGAGGCAATAGGTGGACTGTTTCCTCTACTCATCTCTCACATGTAAATTGTGTATCTGGTGAAAGGCTGATCAAAGTCTGAAAAGAATGTAACCATTTATCTCTTATCTGCTCACACCTTTTTAAAATTTCTTCCTCTTTCCCCAATGTTCATCCTTTCCCCTTTAAATATTAAAGCCCTCAATATCATCTTTGGAGAAAGGCACAGACCTGCCTCCTGGGAGTACATCCTTAACTTTGGCAAAATAAACTTTCTAAATAAAGACCTATCTCAGATACTTTTGGTTTACATGGGTTAGGGCCAGAAGATTTCTTTGGCTAAGGTGATAGAGGGTAAGAAATCCTGAATGTCACTCGTGAATGTTGCGTGCCCCATCCATATTGTTGGGTCATTTAATCATCCCTTCCTGAGCATCTGTAGACACTGTAGAATGCATTGGGGTAACCATGATGGCCCTCAAGGAGTGAACAGACTTTTTCAGGGGTGGGGAGAATACAGAGAGGTAAAGAACGGCAAGAAATAGATAACGTAGAGGAATTGAAACAAGTGTATATCAACAAATACATGTAATCAGATATTTCACACCAAACCAAAAAAGTCCCAGATGTCCCCTACCTAACCACTTGTAGACTTTAAGGATCTGAAAATGGCAGGTCCTTGGCCTCTGCAACTGGCTCCCAGGGAAAATCCCACCTGAGGTGCTCCACTCACACAAAGGACCCACACACAGGCACTGACCCCGGGAGTGTGTCCCTGTTTGGAACCTCCAGGGCTTCCCATTTGCTCCCAGGACTTGGCATTGTCACCCAATAGTCCAGATAGGGTTTAGTCATCCTCACACTGTAGGGAACAGTCCTGGCTGCTTCAGTGGTTTTAAAATCAGCGTAGTTCACAGCTGCTGGTGCCTGGGTCCTCCAGGTGGGGGTCTGTGGGTTTAGTAGTGATGGCTAATGTCTGGGCAAATTCCCAGGTGCCAGCAGGGAACCACAGAGGGGAGGGAGATGTTCATCAAGAATGCCATTGCAGTGACAGTATTTTATCAGTGTAATATGGGAGATGATGGTGGGAAATTTGTCTCTAAAATGTGTTAACAGTTGTACAAGCATAAAGAAAGAAAAGAAAGGCCGGGCGCGGTGGCTCAAGCCTGTAATCCCAGCACTTTGGGAGGCCGAGACGGGCGGATCACGAGGTCAGGAGATCGAGACCATCCTGGCTAATACGGTGAAACCCCGTCTCTACTAAAAAATACAAAAAACCAGCCGGGCGACAAGGCGGGCGCCTGTAGTCCCAGCTACTCGGGAGGCTGAGACAGGAGAATGGCGTGAACCCGGGAGGCGGAGCTTGCAGTGAGCTGAGAGCCGGCCACTGCACTCCAGCCTGGGCGGCAGAGCAAGACTCCGTCTCAAAAAAAAAAAAAAAAAAAAAAAAAAAAGAAAAGAAATAATTTTGAGTCTGGTGGGGTTGGGAAAGCACAGAGAACAACAAATTCAGAGTCAGATCTGGATTTCAGTCTCACTTCTGATATATGTTGGGTGTGAACCTCTCTGAGTCTCAATTTCCTTGCTTGTAAATGAGGCCATTAACATCCATCATCCTTTGGTCCAACCCAATATGCAAACACTCATCTTGTTTTCTGGCAGTGGCACCGCCCTTCTTCCATGAATGGCAGGAAGGAGGCTGATGCACTGTCTGCCCTGGAGGGTGCACTATGCTGTGAACTGCTCTATGAAGGGAGTAGCACAGAGGTGAGGCTTTGAGCCAGACTGCCTGCGTTCAAATCCCAGCTCTACATTTACTAGTTCTATGGCCTTGGACAAGTTACTTAATTTGTCCGTGCCTCAGACTGCCTATCTGTAAAACGGAATGATGGTGATAGTAGCTATGTTACAGGCTCATTGGAAGGATTTAATGAGTTTTTGTATGTGAAATGCTTAGAACAGGGCCTGGCATGTAGGAAGTGTTTGATAATTGTTAGCTATTACTGGATGTTGGCTATGGGGCTAGCAGCATTCCTGAATACTCTGAGGTATGTCTAGGCTTGCATCCTGGATGTCTAATCTTCTCCTGTCCTTCCATTCCCTCTTGGATATAGAAGTCCCAGACAGAGCCCCAGCTGGCTAAGATGTGCTCCCTGCTGCTTGCAGCCATTCTTTGCTCAAGAATGGACCATCTGGACTCAGCCATCTTGGTGGGCTCTTTTATTACTAAGGCAGGAGCTTAACAGACACTCTCACCCCATCCCTGAGCTCATATCATCCCTGAGAGATGGATGTGCATGATATCTAGCAATTGAAAAATAAATACAGCTAAGTTTCACTTTATGGCTTTTAGGGTCTTGACAAGGGTTTTGAATACTCACACATCCCAGCTGTCCAGAGCCCTGGGTCAAGTCAAACAGCTGAACCAAAATATCAAGTCCATGTCTGACATGGTTTGGCTGTGTACCCGCCCAAATCTCATCTTGAATTCTAGCTCTCCTAATTCCTATGTTTAATGGGAGGGACCAGGTGGGAGGTAATTGAATTACGGAAGCAGGTCTTTCCCATGCTGTTCTCATGACAGTGAACAAGTCTCACGAGATCTAATGGTTTTATAAAGGGGAGTTCCCCTGCAAAATCTCTCTTGCCTGCTGCTGTGTAGGCCGTGTCTTTGCTTCTCTTTTGCCTTCCACCATGCTTGTGAGGCCTCCCCAGTCATGTGGAACTGTGAGTCCATTAAACCTCTTTCCTTTATAAATTACCCAGTCTTGGATATGCCTTTTTTTGGGGGGATTGGAGTCTCACTCTGTCACCCAGGCTGGAGTGTAGTGGTGCGATCTCGGCTCACAGCAACCTCCATCTCCCGGGTTCAAGTGGCTGTCCTGCCTCAGTCTCCCAAGCAGCTCAGACCACAGGCACATGCCACCATGCCCAGCTAATTTTCTGTATTTTTAGTAGAGATGGGGTTTCACTGGTTAGCCAGGATGGTTTTGATCTCCTGACCTTGTGAGGTTCACTCACCTCAGCCTGCCAAAGTACTGGGATTACAGGTGTGAGCCACCGTGCCTGGCTGGATATGTCTTTATTAGCAGTGTGAGAACAGACTAAATACAATGTCCACTCACTGACAAATGGAGAAACAAAATGTGACACAGCCACACAGTGGAATATTTTTCACCTATAAATATAAATGAAGCTCTAATATATAGTAAATGTGATGAACCTTAAAAACATTATGCTAAATGAAAGAAGCCCATCACAAAAGACCACATATTATGTGATTCCATTGTTATGAAACGTCCAGAATAGGCAAATCCAGAGAGAAAGAAAGTAGATTAATAGTTGCCTGGAGGAGATGGGAAGACAGAAGGTGGGGTGATAACTAAAGCCTACAGGCTTTCTTCTTTCTCAGTGATGAAAATGTTCTAAAATTGACTGTGGTGGTGGTTGCACAGTCTGTGAATATACCAAAAAGTGTTTCATTGTACACTTTAAATAGGTGACTTATATGTAAATTATATCTCAATAAAACTGTTATTATAAAAATTGTCAAGTTCTTACAGCCAGTCTGCTGGATTGTGGGTAGGAGGGGCCAATGGAGGGAAATTGGCTTTGCTTCCATGTTCGTGACTTCCCTTCCCTCGTGCTCAGCACCTTCCACCCCCAGGCTCAGCCCTTCCCTGCTCCCAGCATGCCTTGCAGCTGCAGACACATCTGAGAAGTCTCTTCCAACCCTCCACTGGGAGGGCTTATATGTCTGTGAGGAAGACAAGTGAGTTTCATGTCGAGTACCTGTGAAGGGTCTGGCTTGAGGGGGCACTCAGTCCATGGCTGTTCACTTATTCATTCATTCAGTGAATATTTATTGAACACCTAATGGGCCCGACACTGGTCAGATGTGGGGATATAAAGATGAAGTTTCATGGTCCTAGAGCTCAATGAGCTTCTACTCTAGTTAAAGGCAGACTTGTAATAAAACTATCAGAATGAAAACAGGCCATTGCTGCAATTGGGACATGCATAACACTGCAATGGAAGCTCAGGAGAAGGGGTACTTAACCTGCTTAGGTGAATCAGGGAACACTTCACAGAGGAAATGATGCTTGCGCAGAGTCTTGAAGGACAAATAACAGCTTGCCAGGAGAGAAGGTGGGCATGAGGGGAGAAGGAGGAAGGCATGTTGTAGGCACAGCGGCTGGCTGGTACATGCAAAGTGTCAAAAGCATGGAAAAGCATGGTGTTTATGGGAAACTTTAGTTCGCTATGGTCTAAGCAAAAAGAAAGGTAGAGAAATTGAAAGACGTGGCTTGTCCAGAGTAAAACATATACAAGTTATAATTCAGGCTCCAGAACTTATTAGCTATCTAGGTGACCTTGGGCAAGTCACTTGATTTCTTGAGTCTCAGTTTCAACATCTGTAAAATCAGGTGGGCAATCCCTGTGTCACTGTGTGGTGATGAGGAGTATCTAAGATGATAGCAGCCAATCCCTGTGTCACTGTGTGGTGATGAGGAGTATCTAAGATGATAGCAGCCATCATAGCCACCACTCACCGTGAGCTTCCTCGGTGCTGGCTCATACCTCAAGTGCCCGCTAAGCACATGGGAAATGCTTGGTGAAAGCAGTTATACTGAGGTTGTGCTACAACATGTGGACTTCATTTCTTAAGCCGGGATGATGAGGAAAGTTATATTATTTGCTATTTAGAAGGATTACCTGGAAGCAGATAGGTATCAATCTATGTTTCAATCCATTCTGAAAACCTTGGGCAAATGGAGGGAATCTGCTGTGACTCTTTTAAGGCAGTGCTATTAAAAGGGAATTTGTCATGTCCTCTTCCTCCTCTTTTTCTTCTCCTTCTTCTCTTCTTCTTACAATTATGCTTATTGCTATCTTTCATATGCTCTCCCATTGCCTAATGCAGGGAGCTCTCAGAGGCTTGCTGGTAAGAATGCAAGGTTAGTCCTGAGCATCATCTTGGATCTGTCTCTTTCCTGAGTGTCAGATCACATGAGCTCTTGCAGTGTCAACCTCCTCATCTGTTATGGGATCATTATGGGATCATAACACCTGCCTTACCTACCCCAACTATCATGGGATAGTTGTGAGGCTCTAAAGACACAATGAATGAAAGCACCCTGGATGAGACATACACAGGATGAGTACGGCTCTAAAGACACAATGAATGAAAGCACCCTGGATGAGACATACACAGGATGAGTACGGTCTACATCTCTGGAGTTTATGGCCTACTGTGGAACAGGGACAATAAAGCAAGTACGTAAAGTATGATAAGGTCAGTCAGTCAGTATGGTAGCAGAATAACGGCCCTCAAAGGTGTCCATATCCTAATCCCTGGAACCTGTGAATATGTTAGATTAAATGGCAATGAGGAATTAAGGTTACAGATGGAATTAAGGCTGCCAATCAGCTGACTGGATTACTTGGTGGGTCCCATATTATCACAAGGGCCCTTAAAAGTGGAAGAGGATGGCAGGAGAGTGAGAGCCAGAGTGATGGGAGGCAAGAAAGACTCTACCCACCATTGCTGCCTTTGAAGATGGAGGAAGGAGCCACAAACCAGCAAAGATAGGCAACCTCTAGAAGCTGAAAAAGGCAAGAAAATAGTTTCTTCCCTAGACCCTTCAGAAGAAATGCAGCCCTGCTAAAAACTTGATTGTAGTCCATCTTGAGCTTTTGATTTCCAGAACTCTAAGATAAAAAGCTCATACAGTGCAAGCCACTAAGTTGATGGACATTTGTTACAGCAGCTGTAGGAAACTAATACGGTCAGTGGGTCAAGTATTTGCAAGCACGCACGATGTGTTCTGAGTTCTGAGAACATAGTGGCGAAGAAGAGAAAGTCACTGCTTATCACTGGAGCTCACATGCCAGTGGAGAGAGCTAGCTAAGACTTCCAGGAGGAAGTAACAAACTGGCCAAGCCTGAAGAGCAAGTAGGGTTGGTCATTCATTCTCACGAGGGAGCTGCACAGGTGAAGAGTTCAAGGCCGGGGAAGCCTCAGGGAATGACAAGTTCTGTCATGTAGGCATGCGTGCAAGATGAGGCCAGAGCATGAAAGGCTGCCTAAGTTGGGACTCTGGCCTAAGGGCCATCTGAGGTCACTGGAGGGTTCTAAGCAAAAGGCAAAACCACAGATTCATTTTTTCAAGATGCCTATGGTTGCAGGGTAAGAAATGTGTGGGCTGGGGGTCAGGAGTGGGCTTCAGGGGTGGAGAGCCCAGTCTAGAGGCCACTGCCACTGTCATGGAAGGTAAAAAATGAGCAAATTGGCAACTATGCCACCTCCTGCAGAAGGTGGCAGAAGATCTTTTCATTGGACTGAGCTTCTTGTGGGGTCTGGATCTGCCAAGGGAACTGGGAGCTGCATTTGGAAAGAGTGAGTGTGGAGGGGAGCAGGAGCAAGGAGAGCTGAGAAATGGATAAGGGCTGGTCCCTTCTGGGGTGAAGTGGCAAGAAAGAAAGAACCTCTGGCAATGGAATGGCTGAAAGGACTGTGAGGATTAGGATCTCAAATGCTTGATTTAGAATTGTTAGCTGTGTGGTGTCAGGATGACCTCTTCCTGCAATCTTCAGACCTTCAGTAAAAGTTGAAGTGTGCACAGCAGCCTTTTTATTTGTGGGTGCTTTTTAGACCTGTAGAGTGAGAATCAAGAGCGTAGTCCACATTTAGAGGAGTAAAGGAATAGCTTCAAGATATGGAGTTTATTGAATGAACTACTCAGTAGATATTAATGAGGCCCAGAACATGCCAGACCCTAGGCCAGGCTCTAGGGATTCATCAGAGCAGAGCAGAGCAGATGAGGCTCCCTCCTTATAGGAGAATGGAGAACAGAGATTCAGCAGAGGCAGAAAACTGGGCCCAGTGGGTGACCATGAGCAGGTAAGTCCATCTGAGAATAAATAGAGATCTTAAGGATGGCTTGGATCCACAGGGTTGGAGCCAATATTCTGTTGATTTCAGGAGTCTTTAAAACTAGAGAGGATGATGGCCTGGATGGGGGTATGGTTAGTGGAGGGGAGATTATTGACAGAACTCAAAAGCAATTTAGGAGGAAGGACTGACCAGAATTGGGGACTGACAGGTGGGGTCAGGGAGGAGTCAAGATGATGCCCAGATTTCTGGCTCTGGCTTCTGAGTGGAGATGAGTGTCATTTACAGAGAGGGGGAGCTGAGGGAAGGAGTAGGACTGGAGGAGTGCTCAGACAGGGTGAGTTGCCAGAGTGGAGGGCCCAGAGCAGACCCTGAAGCACCTGCTTGGGTTTTGTGGAGTCAGACAAACCTAAGGGTGAATCTTGGCTCAAATTACAAGGTGATGGCAGAGCCTGAAGACAGGGAGGGTGAGCGAAGGCTGCAAAGGAGATGGAGTGGGTGCTGGGATGAAGAGGCAGAAGGCAGCAATGCCTCAGGGGGTTACACACAACCATTGTTGTCTTCTCCTTCCTTTTCCCACCAGCAGGCATGCAGGGGCAGAGGTGCCGATCAAACTCAACCATGTCAGTCTGGCAGCCTCTGAACAGCTTGAGTGTCTTCTTCTTCTTCTTCTTCTTTTTTTCCACAAAGGGGAAGAGCAGGAAAGAAATGTCTCTTCATAGCTGGCATGGGTTATTTAGATGGATTTACTCACCTAGGCCAGCAAGTAAATGTATGATTTGTTACTCTCTAAGGTAAGTTCAGAATCTCCCTGTCATGCACTACTCTGACTCTCTACTGTTGGTTAGTTCAATAATAAAATTGACTTCACAGAGAGCTCCTCTAAGTCTGAAGGGCGGTTGGGCTCCAGGGAGCCACCTTTCCAGGGTTGCCTGGAGTCCTGGGGTATGTTACAGCCACCTGGAGGCCCACATAAATACCCTTCACTAGGGGCCATTCCTGCCTCCCAGGCAGGAGTCAAGTGACAGTGTGAGTATGCGTGTGTGTCCTGAGGTCTGGGACACTTGTCCTTCAGGGTGCAGCAGGAAGCCAAGGCATACCTTCTAAGATTAGAACAAATTTCCCAAGGACCTGGCCCCCGATCTGCATCCCAGTCAGCTGTAGCCTATCCTGTTACAGCGTCTCCCAACCCTGCCTCCCTTGCAGTCAGGAGTGAGCATGAGCAGGACGTGGTGCTGGGCCCTCTGGTCCCTGCCCTTGCAAGCCTCACGATGGGGTACTGGAGGGAGACAGGAGAGGACCATCAGTCAAGACAAATTTTTGCATTTGACTTGTGGATCCAAGTCACATGCAGAAGAAATCAATGATACTAATTCAGTAGCTGCAACATCCTGAGCACCTAGTACATGCCAGGCCATCTGCATTCACAGTCTTCGTTAAAGTATGTAACAAAACCCAAAGAGGAAGCCACTTTCCCTAGTAGCCCATGTAAAGTGAAAAGAGCAGATGGGGCAAGGGCTATGCTGGAGACCAAAGGAGGCCCTGCCTGCTGCAGATAGACATAATTTCTCATGGTTCCCAGGCCCATTCTCAGAGGCTCAGGGCTGGCCTTGAAGTGACAGGTCAGGCAGGTTCAAGCATGCCCAGAGTACAGCCTAGGGCTTGTCCTGTGGAGGCCAATGGGCCTTGGCTCACATTATCAAGGCAATGGCAGAGCAGGAAGCTAGGAAAAAAAAAAATGTTTTCCACTTTAATCAGTCTGCATCTGCACCAATGGTTTTACATGGCCACTTGATCAAATTGCCTATTGTTATTTGTCCATGATCCCTTGAAAATTCTAGATAGCCTTATTATCCACAAATCAAGGTGTTTTCAGTGTTTAGATGTCACAGTCATTAGATTACTAGCAAGAAAGTTAGACATTTTTTCATGTGCCTCATTTCCTTACTTAATCTTTGACTGTACTTGGAATTAATGCATGGGGGAAGTGTCTAATTTGGAGGCAGAAGAAAAATAACTGGATTCAGAAGAACATTAGAAGAACACAAGCTTAAGTTTTTATAAATTATTGAATTCGCAAATCTGTTTAACTACATTTGCAAAATACTACATAAAGTTCTAGAAAGAATCTATGAGTGCCTAGATATACAGAGAGCACAGTCTGAAAAACTGACATCTGAGCTTCCTTCAAGCGCAGTTTCACCCTGGGCACTTCCAGAAAACCCCTGTGAAGCTTCCCTTCCCCACCATGCACCTTCCCCATTCAGGCAGAATTGGCAGCTCCCTCTTTTTTTTTTTTTTTTTTTTTTTTAGTACATCTTGGACATATTCATTCATTCATTATTTCTGTATTCCAGGCCCTGCACTGAGTGCTCAGGGTATAGGAATGAGCCAAATCAAAAGGGTCCTTTCATAATGGAGGTTACAGTTTAGTAAGGGAGACATATATTCCGTAGCCATTATTATCTTAACTCCAGCTTATTATTTATTAGGGTGATAAATGCTGAAGAGGAAAAGGGTTCTAGGAGAGCATGGGACAAGAAAATCTGACCCAACGATGTGACATTTCAACTGAGGTCAGTAGAAGTGATCCAGGCAAAGTGTGAGGTTTGAGGGGTGAGAAGGGTTAGTCAGAGGGTGGGCAGGGGTAGCCAAGGGCATTCCAAGTAGAGTTTACACAAAAACTTCCTGGAGGAGAGACAGGATGTGTTTGAGGAACTGAAAGAAGGTGTTGCTGGAACTCAGAGAGTTTTGCTTTTGTTTTGGAGATGGAGTCTTGCTCTGTGCCCAGGCTTGAGTGCAGTGGTGCGATCTCAGCTCACTGCAACCTCCGCCTGCCGGGTTCAAGTGATTCTCCTGCCTCAGCCTCCCGAGTAGCTGAGATTACAGGTGCCCACCACCATACTCAGCTAATTTTTTTATTTTTAATAGAGACGGGGTTTCGCTATGTTGGCCAGGCTGGTTTCGAACTCCTGACCTCAGGTGATCTACCCGCCTTGACCTCCTAAATTGTTGGGATTACAGGCGTAAGCCACTGCACCTGGCCTGAGAGCTTTTAAAATACCCACATTTTCATGTTTTCTCTTTCTACTGTAATTACTGAGCACAGAGACCATGTGTTATTCATGGCCCCATCCCCTAGCCCATAGTAGGTACTCAATAAATGCCAGTAAACTGAACGAACGAATAAATGAATGATGCCTCCGTAAACCAACACCACTGGGACAACGTTGTGAGGGCTTGATAAGTATAGATCCAGACCTTGAAGTGAAAATGAAAACAAATTGTCATCCAGGGAGGCTCTGAGAACGTCAGGTTTGAATATTTTAATTAAGGTTCAGTGACTTGTCCAAGCTCCCTACAATAGTAACCAAAGGGAAAAGAATGAGGCTTTCTCCTGCCCAAGCCATTACTTAACAGTCTGAGCTTCCTGTCTCTACTTGGAGCTATGAAATCTATTATAATTCCATATCTCTATCCATGGGTATCTGTCTTCTTCAGTTTTAACAACCCAACCTATCCTAGAACATGACACATCAAAAATACTTAAAATTTGTTTCTTTATCTAGAGTGGTTGAATATATCTGTTGGCTGCTTGATATTTTCAGACCCATTTCAGCAAGGAGAAAATTTGAAGAAAAGAAAGGTATAATGCAGAAGGTAGAATTAATGTATTATGAATATAGTAGAATGCTGTCTGCCCCAGGTCCGAAGTCCACATCTCTGGTCTGGTCTCAGTATCTGCCTTCAGTCACTAAGGGAGAGGCTCCACGCCTCCAGGCCCCTTCCAAGGGGTCCTCTGCTGCCCAGGGATACTCAAGGCGGGATTCCACAGTCTCTAGTATATCAAGAGGCCTCCATCCAAGGTACGGGATAGACCCCCGCTCCCTTGAAGCCTACTCAGCTACAATGGGACCAAAGGGATCTTGGAGCTGACTTTTTAAAATAAACTTTTCCATCTCCTCTCACCAACCTGCTACAAAAAGGGAAAAGAAACAAAAGCCATCCAGCTGAGTTGAGTTGCTTCCCTTGAAAGTTCTATTGCAGGGATCTTCAATCTTTTGGCTTCCCTGGGCCACAGTGGAAGAATTGTCTTAGAGCACACATAAAATACACACAAAAAAACTCATGATATTTTAAGAAAGTTTATGAATTTGTGTTAGGCCACATTCAAACCACCCCCCTTGGCCACATGCGGCCCATGGGCCGTGGGTTAGACAAGCTTGTTCTATTGGGTTTTACAGAGCAAAGCAGCTAGGCTCCTGGCATGGCAGGCAAGATTGTTGGGTGTTCAGCCTATAGAGGCTTGCTGATGGCCAGCCCTCTCTCTTCCACCCACCCTTTCCTCTGGATGCTCCCTTTGGGCCTTGGGCTGATTCACGGTTACTGTCCCCTCCCAGGGCTGACAGAAAGCACTCCAGGGCATTGGTCCCATGAGAATTCAGACCTGCGTGTGGGGAACGGCTGCCGGGCACTCAGGTCCCCTCTGTAACTAGCATCATCTGCATACTCAGGAATTCTCTCTACACTTCCTTCCTGCTCACTGTCTGTCTTTAGAAACTGGTTTTGAATTAGTAATAGTAGGCTTTCGTAATGTATTTTTCAACAATAAAGAACAGCCAATTTACTGAATGGTTATTGTGCCAGGTACTGTGCTAAGATGATCTCATTTAATCCCCACGACACCTCTGTGACATGGATTCATAATTATCTCCTTTTTACTGAAGAGAGTTGAGACTCAGGAGCCCAAGTAACTGAATTATGGGTTGCAGAGCTACAGATGGGAGATCTAGAACCCGTGCTCAATTGGTCTATCAAAGCCTGTGCTCCCAACCACAACACCACACTGCATCCAGCAGGAAAAGCATAGAGAGTTTACATTTTGGGATTAAAAAGTGCTCATCTGGCCAGGCACGGTGGCTCGTGCCTGTAATCCCAGCACATTGGGAGACTGAGGCAGGCCGATCACTTAAGGCCAGGAGTTTGAGACCAGCCTGGCAAACATGGCAAAACCCCTTCTCGACTAAAAATACAGAAATTAGCCAGGCATAGTGGTACACACCTGTAATCCCAGCTACTCAGGAGACTGAGGCATGAGAATCTCTGAAACCCAGGAGGCGGAGCTTGCAGTGAGCAGAGATTGTGCCACTGCACTCCAGACTGGGCAACAGAGTGAGACTCTGTCTCAAAAAAAGAAAAAAAAAAAGAAAAGAAAAAAGGTTGCCCATTAAATTTATTAATAATGAGACAACAGTAAAAATGGGCAAAGGATTTAAACAGACACTTCACCAAAAAATACATATGAATCACTAATAAGCACATTAGTCATCAGGTAAACATAAATTAAGACTATAAAGAGATACCACTACACACCCACAAGAATGGCAAAATTAAAATAAACTGACAATACCAAACGATGGTGAAGCTGCAGAATAACCAGATCACTCCTATGCTGTTGGTGGGAATGTGAAATAGTATAGTCACTTTGAAAAATATTTTGGTAGCTTCTCATGAAGTTAAGCATATACCTACGCTACACCTACCAACAATCTCACTTGTATTTGCCCAAGAGAAATGAAAGCATATGTTCACTTAAATGCTTAATATACAAATTTTCAAAGAAACTTTATTATTAATATCTGAGACCTAGAAATAACTCAACAGGTAAGTAGATAGACAAATTGTGTTATACGTGCATTATGGAATACTATTTAGCATAAAAAGGAACAAACTACACACAGCAGCATGCGTGAATCTCGAAAGCATTGTGCTAAGTGAAAAGTCAGACAGAAATGACTTCCCGTATGATTCTATTTACATAACGTTCTTTAAAAGGCAAAACTATAATAACAGAAAGAAGATCACTGATTGCGTGGGACCAGCGGTGGGGGCAGGGAATTGACTGTGAAGAGTGTGAAGGGTCTTTTGGGGTGATAGAAATGTTCTATATCTTTTTTTTTTTTTTTTTTTTTTTTGACACAGAGTCTCACTTGGTCACCCAGGCTGGAGTGCAGTGGCGTGGTCTCAGCTCACTGCAACCTCCACCTCCTGGGTTCATGAGATTCTTGTGCTTCAGTCTCCTGAGTAGCTGGAATTACAGGCATGTGCCACCACGCCTGGCTAATTTGTCCTTTTAGTAGAGACAAGATTTCTCCAGATTGTTCAGGCTGGTCTTGAACTCCTGACCTCAGGTGATCCACCGGCCTCGGCCTCCCAAAGTGCTGGGATTATAGGCGTGAGCCACTGCGCCTGGCCAATTTTTGTATTTTTAGTAGAGACAGGGTTTTGCCATGTTGGCCAGGCTGGTCTCAAACTCCTGACCTCAAGTGATCCGCCAGCCTCAGCTTCCCAAAGTGCGAGGATTACAGGCGTGAGCCACAACACCCAGCCAGAAATGCTCTATATCTTGATCATGTTCTATACATCTCGTGGTGGTGGCTATATGACTGTATACATTTGTCAACACTCATCAATGTATACACTTAAAATGGGTGAATTTTATTGTATGTATATTTTACCTCAAAAAGGTGATTAAAACATTTTAAAGTGCTCATGATAGTTCAAATACAAAAGCTGAGGTGCACTCAGCCTGCAGGAGGTCTCCTTTCATTTGCCCTAGGGCTAGAAGCCTGGCTTAGTCTCAGGATGCCAGCTCTGTGTGCCTCAGGGCGTCAGCAGGAAGGCGCTGTGGCTGCAGGAGGCTGGCAGCCTCTGGCAGCTGCTGGGAGCAGGCCACATCCAGCCACTCCTGCCCTGCCCAGGGCGGCTGCCAGGCAAGACAGTAGAGACAGCACAGAATTTGGAACTTGATAAGACCAGGTTTGGATCCCACTCTATAACTGGTGGGTTGTGGGATCCTAGGCAATTGACTTAACTGTTCAGACTCTCATCTGTAAAACGAGGATAGTAACACCCCCTACAGGGTTATGGGGACACTAGGAAATGGTGTTTAATTAGACAGTTTGGGTTCACATCCAGACCGTGCCTTTTACTAGATGTGTGATCTTAAGCAAGACACTTGACCTGGTTGAGCCTTAGTTTCCCGACTTGTAAAATAAACATTTATAATAGCACTTATTTTTTAGGATTGTGATAAAGCCCAAATGAGATATTGCATATAAAGCCCCAGCACAGTGCCTGGCACATAATAAGCTCTCCCCTTATTTTAGCTATTGTTGTTGTCACCTAAGATACCAACTGACACACAGTAGGTGTTAGTCAAAATGTGGGCTGCCTCGCACTCCTTGTAGAGATACCAGGCTGTTGCCAGTTTGGCCCTGAAGGATTGTAAGGGGGTGGCGGGGATCTGCTACTGCCAAGCCATTTTCATTCCCATCTTGCAGAATAGGTTGGCAGAGCTGATGGGCTGGTACTGCATCTTCATGTTGGAGGAATTTACAAATGGGAGTCTTCTGAACCACAGGAGCTAGCTGGAGTGTGATTCTGGCCTCCAGCCACAAGGACACTCACTCAGAGCAGGGCCATTCATGTGCTGGGGTCATTTGGATGTCTCCAGGCTGTGGGGCAGGGCAATGGGGTCAGGATCAGCCTTCAGAGGGAAGACTGCTTCTGGCTTCTGCAGGTTGGGGAGAGTCTTGCCATTACCCAGGCGTATGGTATGAAGGGGCCATAAAGGGCAAGTCCCGAATGCAGCTGGCCTCAGGGGTGTGGCCACAGTTTGAGGGTTGTGCCTGCCCCTGCAGGTCTAAGCCTGATGGGGATAATTTCTCAAGTGAGGGCAGGGGCTCTCAGAGGCTTCCGTGGGTGAATGGCCTGAGTAGTTCTCCAGGGAAGGTAATGGTCTAGGGAGTGGGACTACAGAGTTAAGTCTCTGAGCAGACAAGCCCTGTCCTGCAAAGTTAAAGGGGAAGGTCCAGATGAGTCATTTCAAGAGCTGAGCAGCTGGGAGGCGGGTGAGGCCACTGACCCAGCAGTCAGAGGAGCGGCGTGAACTCACTGGCCCCCATGCCCTTCCGCTTCATCTGTGAGATGAGGGGCTTGCAAAGGACCCACGCTGCTAAGACCCATGCTGCTGGCTCGCTCTTCATTTTTAACATAACGTAAGAAGAAAATTGGAAAAACTTGGGTTATCTTTCTTATGTAGATGAAAATAGAGGTGGATAATGGATAACCTAATAAAGTTCAGGCAGAATCGGAACAAACTCTGCCAGGAAACTCAGGGATGCCAAGCAAACCCAGCGATTGCTACAGACCCAACATTTTCACACTCAGCTCTTCCAAGTAAAGAATCCCATCCCTCCTCCTTCTCCTCCTTCCTAAGATTTTAGAAGTGGAACTCCCTGCCTTTCTTAAATCAGGAATACAATGCACAATATGATATGGTCCTTTTATTCCAAATTAGCAAGCTAAGGCCAGCCATTCTTTTGAAAAGGAGAGTTTCAGGAAAGCAGACGGCATGGCTCAAATAGCCTAGGAGGTATCCACAAGCAATTATAGAGGAAAGTGGGTGAAAAACTGGTAATGAATAACAGTGACCAAGATGGTCAAAGGATACAAGGTCAGAAGAAGTATAACTGTGAAAGGGAAAAAGAAAAAAAGAAGTGAGGAGACAGAAAGCGAAAGAAAGAGAGAGAGCGCAAGATCGAGAGAGCCTGCATATGCACACATACACACACGAGTGTGCTGCCTGCACACCCCAATTCCCCAACACCCCGGGGATTGCTGCCACCCAGCTAGGGAAAAAATAACCTTCACTTTGGTTTTATCAGAAAAGTCATACAAAGAAGGAATGAAGATTTTGTTTTCTTTCCTGTTACTTTTTTGCCATCTGCTACACCGAGGGCACAGGCCTAGCCCTTTGGCCAGCTTGAGAGCCTCATGGTTCTAAAGCAGGAAGGGTCAAAGCAGGAAGCAGGGGCTCTAAGAATAGAATGGGTCATCTAGGGAGGCTTTTGGAGTAGATACAGACTGGGTTTTCACTAATCCCCAGGATGAGTTACTGGGGCCCTCCTCCCTCCCACAGGGGGCTCCCAGGCTCTAAGCAGAGGTTAACATACAAGGTTGCTGCACAGATCAATCTGTGCATTATATTCCTCATGGGAAACCCAAGAAGGGTTCTCCTTATAGTGAGCACAGAAATATAATGGCCCCCAGCCCAAGAAGCAATGCATACAAGATCTAAGATATAAATAATTCAATCTCCTCTTGCTACACTCCTATCAGCATCTGTACTGTCCTCCAACAGATGCATGAGAAATCTCTTTTTGGATACTGGCCAATCTGCTCCTTGTGTAGTTATTTGGGCAGATGACTCACAAGATTTTATATATATTAACTGACAACAGAGCTATGGACAGTCCAGGCAGTACTTTATCCCACCACCTCAGCACATCCACATCCACTTCCTAGTGGCCTCCAGGAACCCAGGATGGTGGCTGCTGTGGCTTTTGCAGGAGAGGTGGCTCCACTCATAGTGGCTTCCAGTCACTTCACCCAGAGAGGATCAAGGATTGCAAAAGGACCTTCTGGGTCTCCACAGAAAGCAGAGAGTAGAAATGGTGTTCACTTCCACCCCAGGGTCAGCACAGTGCTGGCAGTGAGGTCAGACGGGCCCATGCTGGTCTGTCTGCGATCAGCCTAACGTCCAAGTACAGCCTGGCATGGAAGATCCAGAACTAGGCCCTGAACTTGGGACTCCACAAGGGGAGGATGTGGAGTTGGAGGTGCAGGGTCTAGTCCCAGACCTACACTTCACAGTAGAGACCCTGGACAAGCTCCCTATCTTTTCTCAACTTCATTTTCTTCCTCTGTAAAATGGGGATGATATCTACTACATAGGATCATTATGAAGATAAGTGAAATAAGGTGTATGGTAAGTGCCTTATAAACCAATGTTTATTTAAAAATAAGGAAATCCCAACATGTATTATTCCCATTTTCAACTGATTTTACTTAACATGGTTAGGGGCTGGCCCATGTTGGGGATAGAACCTGCTTGACAGTCAAGATCAAGCAAGGACTTCTGCAGGCCGCTAGTTGAAAGCAATGAGATTTAAGAAGATTCAGTCTCCCTACAGAAGTCTTAGCTAAACCTCATTTTGATGGAGGCCAAAGGAAGTTCCTGAAAAATAAGATACTATCAACCAACAATTTGGTGGTGGGGAGGAGTTTACAGAGAAATTAAGTTGTGATTCCTCTGTATTGAAGTTGACAGACCAGTTAGGGAAATATGAAACCAGGTACATCAAATACAAGAGTGAATTAAAGCTGGGCACAGCGGCTCACACCTGTAATCCCAGCACTTTGGGAGGCCAAGTCAGAAGGATTGCTTGAAGCCCGGACTTCGAGAAGAGCCTGGACAACAAAATGAGACTCCATCGCTACATAAAAATAGAGAAATTAGCTTGGCATGCTGGCATGAACCTGTAGTCCTAGGTATTCAAGAGGTATTCAAGAGGCTGAGGTGGGAGGATCACTTGAGCCCCAGACTTCAAGGCTGCAGAGAGCTATCACTGCACTCCAGCCTGTAACAGAATGAGACCCTGTTTCTAAAAACAAACAAAAAAATAGCGAGTTAAGGAGATAATGGTATAGAAGTTGTAACTGTAGGGGCATGATTCACAGCCCGAGGAGCAGCACAGGCTGTAAGTGTGGCTGTGGCTGTGGGCCCAGGAAGGAGAAGTGATGGGGTAAGGATGGGGGTCAGATGTGATCAAAACGTGATTATAGACAGTGTTCTGGACATGGAGTGTCTGATTGACATCTCCATTCTCTTCCTTATGTGACCTTGGACAAGTAACAACCTCTGTAAGCATCCGCGGCCTCATCTAAAAGTGAGGACAGGAACACTTAATGTCATAGGCTCATACAAGAATCAAACGAGACAGCACATGTAAAATGCTTAACACAGAGCTTGGCACACGAACAAGTGCTCAACAAATGCAAGCTATTAAGCATGGAGCCAAGGTATTTGGAATCTATCCTGAAGGGGTAAATATGGCGAGGAGTTTAAGAGAAAACGCTTGTCCTGAATTCTTACATGAAAACCAAGATTGCAAAAAAGAGGCACATGAGCAGCCCCCACAGTGATGCAGACACCCTTTTGGAGAGAGAGTTCGATGTCCAGGGAAGGGTGAGTGACCTGGCTAAGATGGCAGGAAAAGACCCTGTAACCCTGGGAGGCCCTGGAGCAGGGGCATGGCGAGTTCAGGGACATTCCCTATCTCTCCCACCAGAAAGAAGGGCAAGATATAGAAGAGAGCTGAGAAAAAGGAAGGAAAACTTCTATTTAAGGAGCAAATGGGGGAGGGGGCTGACAAGGGAGGAAAGAGATGACAGAAGCTAAGAGCTGGAGCTAGAAAAATTCCAGACTGGTATCAGCTACAAGATCTGGCCAGGGAATGGACATGTGTTCCAAGGGGAGCCTGCGATCACAGTTCCCAGCATGCTTTGCTGGATTCCCACGCCTGGCTCCGCGGTTCATGGCGTTCTAAAGGCAAATTGAGATTACTTAATTGAAACATAGGATGCAGTGGCAGAGTGTAGAGTGTGTCCAAAAGGGTGTTAAAATGAATGTATCCCTTTTTAACTAAGGGAAAACTCCCAGAAGCTATTAAAATTTTAAAACTCCAGGAAACAAAAGCCCTCCTGACTATAAAGGAAAATGTAAAACTTATTTACATATAGATACTATCAAAGAAGTAAAGAGAAAACTAAAGACCTGGAAAGTATTCTAAAACAGATGAAAATGAGGTAATGTCTGTTATATAAAGCACTCTCACATAATGACAGGAACAATACATAAGAAAGGATATAAATAGGCAATTCATAGAAAAGTAAATTCAAAAAGCCAATCAACATAAAAAGATGCTCAAACTTACTACAGTAGTTGTCAGGGAAATGCAAATTAAATTAACACTAAGATTTCTTTTTATGCTTATCAGATGATGGGCGATGGGAAGGAGAGAGAGAGAGGAGAAAAAATAGCAATTGAGGTTGGGGATATGGAGATAAGGAATCCTCATATATTGATATATTGCTGGAGTAAATGTGACTTGTTACAGCCTTTTGGGAAAGTAATCTGGCAACATCGATTAAATTAGATTACACAAACGCTTCAGCTCACCCTACATTCCTGAGAATCTACTCCATAGACATAAATGCCAGCGTACACAACCATGGGGGCTAACTGCAGTACTGTTTACAGCAGCAAAACACTGGAGACAAAGTGAATACCATAAAAAGGGAAATGGTTTATGGCCCATCCACTTAACGGGTTATTAGGAAACCATTAAAAAGAATGAATTAGGCCAGGCACAGTGACTCACGCTTGTAATCCCAGCACTTTGGGAGGCCGAGGTAGGTGGATCATTTGAGGTTAGGAGTTCGAGGCCAGCCTGGGCAACATGGTAAAACCCCGTCTCTCAAAAAAAAAAAAAAAAATTTGCCGGGCGTGGTGGTGCGCATCTGTAATCCCAGCTACTCTGGAGGCTGAGGCACAAGAATCGCTTGAGCCCAGGAGGCAGAGGTTGCAGTGAGCCAAGATTGTACCACTACACTCCAGCCTGGGCAACAGAGTGAGATTTCATCTCAAAAAACAAACAAACAAGCAAACAACAACAACAAAAAACTCCAGACTTCCAGGAAAAATTGTAAAGTGAGAATTGTAAGATGCAGATAAGTTTATATAATATGACCCCAGTTTTATAAATCAATAGCCAAAAAAGCTTACCCCTTATGAGTGCATATCTCTATGTACACATGTACACACAATGTATATGTAATTATTTATATAGTTATGTGAATATAAACTATCCTACAGAAAAGTATATGTGAAGTTTCTGGAGGCTGGACACAGGGAGGGGGGCTGATCTGGGGGAAGCAAACCAAAAGAAAAGCACTGCTGCATAAACCCAATGTGTCTCATACTATCTCAGTTATGTAAAAGTGTGTGTAGCCTGGTGTGGTGGTGCACACCTGTAGTCCCAGCTACTCGAGAGGCTGAGGCAGGAGGATCACCTGAGCCTGGGAGCTTGAGGCTGCAGTGAGCTAGGCTCACACCACTGCACTCCAGCCTGGGTGACAGAGTGAGACCCCGTCTCTGAAAAATTAAAACAAAAATAAAATCATGTGCATGTGTGTGTGTGTGTGTGTGTGCATGAGTAAACTAGAACTAATTTTATAGGGCTGTCCATGACATATTTTCAAGGGAAAGGAAGCAACAAGGTATGTAATATGGAAAACATCAAATAAGGAAAAAAAAAATTTTAATGCTGAAATGAGAATTTCAAGCTCTGCTCTCCAGGACGTCTGATTTGAGCAGGGGAACAAATACTGGGAAAAGAACGCTGCAGTGAGCTGTCAGTCTTCTCAGAATATCAAAACCAAGTCCTGGGTGTCTGGGGACTGGGCACATATGCCCAGAGGGGAGGGGAGGAAGGAGGTGAAGTTACTAACAATACCATAAGGATATTTCATTACTAAATTTAAATGTATGCACCTTGAAGCTGTTTTTAGGAAGTATGAGGCTTACTAAAATTTAGGTCAATTTGCCCCATTTGCAGCCAGCCCTAAACAGATCTTTTAAAATGCTGTCCCTTTGCTATTGGCAACTGCTTTCAGCTCAAGGAAATGATCAATCTGAAGTTAAAATGGGCCCTGTCATCTCAGCATATACTCTTAAAAATCCAAATCACAAGACAAGAGAAAGAGAATGGGAACATAGGTGATTTCCTTTAGGCCTCACACCCCGGATTTTCTGTAGGTTTTGGACATATCAGCATAGATTCATCTATATCCCTGGTGATAAACAGACTATCTCCAAAAGAGTCACGTATTCACCAGTTTCGGAAAAAAACAGGAGGACGGGAATCAACATCTATAGATTGAGTGCTTACTATGTGCAAGGTACATCACAGACATTGGCTCACTTAATCCTCTTACTAGCCCTATGAAATAGATATTCTTGTATTATCAGTCCCATCTAACAGGGAAGCATAGAGAGAAAGTGGCTTTCTCAACTATGGTCACATGCTGGCATAGTGAAGTTGGGTTCAAAATGTGTCCCAGTCTGACTCTGAACAAGACACAGCTATCCTCCCTTCTATGAACTCTCTTTCTATTCTATGTCAGTGATATAAATTCTGAACAGGAGCTCCTATTCCGAGACTGCAGTTTGACTCTTGGGAGCAATGACCCCCTTTATAGCAGATGGAAAAGAGAGAGCTTCCCAATGTGCAAGACCCATTTTCATCCAGGCCCACCTTTTAGCTTGTTTCCATGCCTCTCTCTGCCATCATTTAGAGGAGGTGTTGCTAACTCCAGTGCCTTTAGAGGGCGGGCAGGCAATGCAAATGAACATGTGGAAGGCGTCCTGTTCTGTCCCCACCCAAATGAATGGAGCTGCTGCTCCTCAGCTCTAGCTCACTCTCTGCCTGTGTTACACTGGGTCATTTTTCAAAAGATCATTCAAGGCCCAGCGTCACCAAATGATCTGCTTTTTCAAAAGAAGATTAAAATCCAGATTAAGTGCAATCTGTTGATTTTAAAATTTGCTCAATTAAAAAAGAAAACAAGGAAGAACCTCAATAGTGGAGAAAATTTTTGCCTGCTGCATTTTATCCCAATAAAAGCATTCCATTTGCCTGGACAGGAGGTGTCTCTTGGTTTAATATATTAATTTCTTTTTAATTATTATCTGCATATCATTATACCATTGTTCTTAATGTGAAATAATATCAAAGGTATCATTACCTCCTCACTGAATTCTAGGGAGGATTATGACATAGAACTCGAGACAGGATGAAAAGACCTGGATTCAAGTCCTCCACTTGCGCCTCAGCAGCTACTCAACCCCTTAACCATCCTGAGCTGTAGTTTCTTAAATGAGTTCACAACACCCACCTCACAGAATGTCTGTGAGGGTTTTAAAAGATAGGCTGTATAATTAAAATATTCAATAAATATTTGTTCTGTTACTTGTAAAAGACAGATGTGAGGCTCCATAAATCCTTGTATATTGTAAACAGATACATTTAGAGAGATTATGTTGTTTAACTAATAGTTTCTTCACTTTATAAAAGGATTTCCCATAATGGGCTTCTGTGGTGCAAGGAGAACATGGTGTTTTTCCCAAAGTTTTAGTTTATGTATAACATTTTTCTTGCCTAAATGAACAAGTATTCTGCCTTTTCAATAGCGAAGGCATCCTCACCTGTTCTATAGGGCTGCCATCTCTAGTTGGGATGGAGGGTTGTCTTATATATGAGAAGCAAAGAAGATTCTATTGCAGCTGCTAGCAGTCGCTAGGAACTCAACAACCACAGAGTATTGCTGGAGACCAAAGGCTTCCTGCTCTCCTAATCTCTGCTTTTGTACCTCTTATCAGCTGGTACTAAGAGAGAGCCCTGCTATGCACCCCAGGGTGACTGGTGGAGGGCACAGAGCAGGTTATGCAGCAGTGGTGTGTTCCTTTCGCCTTGCCCAGAGGGGGTTTGGGATGGCACATGCAGTTCATAGCAGGGAGACTTTTTGATAATCTCAGGAACAAAGCTGATTATGTGACGAGCTCTGTCCTTTCTGACAGCAATACCATAGGAAACACCTGTATACAGCAGGAAACTAGAGGAATTAAAAATATTTCCCTGAACCCTAAAAAATAAATAAAAAAGGAGAGAAAAAATGGTCTCTCTTTTTCACAGGGAAAACAAACAAAGCGGTATCTGGTTTGAGCCATTTCCTCTCTGCAAAGCACATCCCTCCTGTGGGCCAGCCCTCCCCAGGCAGAGATGGGCCTGGACCAGACGCTTTAACAAGCTGCCCGGATGCCTAAGGGTGATCGTCAGTAAGGGTCTTGGGGCAGGCTCCAAGTGTCCAAGCTTCAGATTTCTTTTCCAGGAGGGAGGTTTGGGGAAGCTGAGCTCATTTCCTTCGGGAGAGGTGCAGCCTCCGTCCAGCTTCAGAAACAAGAGGCCCTTGTACTCTTCCTCCACAGCCTTCTCAACCTCAGGAAGTCAGTCCCTGGGAGGCATGAAGAGCAGCAATGACAGGTCCATCTGGAGTAGACATGACGGCTGGGTCTGCAGGACCCAGCTGAACTCAGGAGCAGATTTGGGGATGGCAATTAGGTAATGTCGGATTCTGTCTCCCCTGCCTTCTCACATCCAGTAGGTCACTAAGCCTAGTCCTGTCTTCTAGATCTATATTTCTGGTCTAGACTCTTCATCCTCACTGTAGTTACTAAACTTCAGGCTGCTATCATTTGTCTCTGGACTGTGGGGAGAGATCATGGCTACCTAACTGATTTCTTTCTGCTCTCCTCCTTCTTGTCTATTCTGCCCTCTTCTACCCACATAACCTTTCTCAAATATAAGTCTCATCATGACTTTTCTCGGTTTATATGCTACCTACTAAGTAATCAAAACATCTTAGTAGAGAATATAAGGCCCCTGTCAATCTCTCCTTCCTGAAAGGTAACTGTGGAGGCTAACATAGCACTATATTGACTTCTGCTTAACCCTGGTTATAGGAATGCCTCTGAAATTTCCAGTTTAAGTATTGTTCCTTGTGTAAGAGCACAAACTTACTGTACATCCTGCCCTTACATACAATCATCCTTGATAAACTTGTACTGACTTAAATCCTGCCCTTAGATCAAATTCCTACCCATTCCCTCTGAAGCACGTGTACCCTTTCCCTATGGTATATAATCCCTGGTCTGAGGGGTAATGGTGCAGAGATCTTCCTGTCTTGCAGCCACCCAAGACCATACTTCTGTCCATAAGTTCCCCAATAAAATCACCCTCCAGTGGCAAGCTGGACTTCTTTGTTGCTCAGTTGCCTCTGCATTTGGGAATCACTTTGTGTATACAGCCCTTTCACCAAACAGTAACACTTCCTCAATAATGGCCAACACTTATTAAACATTTACCATGTGCCGAATACCATGCTTAGCGCTTAAGGAAGATTATCTCATTTGATCCTCAAAACTACCTTTTGAGCCAGCCAAGCATTACGATCCGTATGCTGTGGATGGTGGAATTGGAGCTCAGAGAAGCAAAATGACAAAGGTGACAAAGCTGCAGTAGAGCTGGGGTTTCAACCCTGGCAGTCCAATTCCAGGTCTCTGCTCTTCCCACCGGGGACTGCCTGCAGCCTTCTGAACCTATTATGCATTTTCCTGCCTCTGTGTCTGCAGATGCTGTTCTTCTACCTCAAATGCCTTGATCCTTATTCCCTTCACCTGGACAGCTCTTCTTCATCATCCAAGACCTAGCTCCTTCCAGCCTTTTTAAAGAAGGCTTCATGGACCTCTCCCCTTGGTTATGCCATCACAGTCACTCCATGCAATTCTCCCTTATAGCACTTATCTTGCTACATTGAACTGTCTATCTCTCTAACAGAGTGTGAGCCCACCTTGAAGGTAAGAACCCCCTCACCTTTACCTTGACATCCCCATATTCCTAGCAGAGTGGCCAACACATAATAGGTGTGCAATATTTGTGGGTTTAAAGACATCAGCCACTGGACACAGACTGAGGCTCTGTCTCCTGGATCAAGTAACTGGGCTACTGTGCCTAGGGGGATCTCCATCTGTTAAATAACACTAGCAGTCTGTTCAGTTCCTCAGGTGTTGAAATTTTAGAAACTCTCCCCACAGGACTCTTAACAGGCATCCAGGGTTGAGAACCACTGCTTTCATCTAAAGCAGATTTGGTGGAAGCAAGGGCTGCCAGGGTAGAAGCTTGCTAAGGAAAATTACACAACATGTTTATACATGCGAAATCTGTGTAAAATAAACACCAGAAAGCAACTAAAGGAGATAAACTTCCAAAGCATGGGAGAAAATGCCAACCCAAAGTTATCGTTTAGGAGGACACATGACATTGACAGTCCTTAATAAAATGCAAAGTAACTCTAAGGTATCCTTGCACAACTGTGAGATGGGCAGAAATCTGTAATAATGATACAAAGTTGCCAGGATTATGGTGGAAAATTTTTCCCTTAAAAACTGCTGTTAGCATTACCCATTGATTAATTCTACTCTGTTTTGAGACAATAATCTGCTACTGTGTAACCAAAGCTCCAGAAGTCTTTGTTCTAGCTTTAGAATATACACTAAGAAAATCAAGGAGAAGAATGCAGTTTATTCCAAATTGTCTGCAGCAGTGGCATGACATAAAGGTGAAAAATTAGTAGCCATTTAAATACTAAATTTTGAAGAGTAGTTGAAGTAATTATGGATCACAAAGTAAATTCTGGAGCATAATAACACATTATGCTCCCATTACAGAATGACGAATAGCCAGCATTTCTCACACAGGGAGATCTGTATGAAACAAGAAAAAGGCTAGAAAAAATCCCCCGTGCTTTGTACCCCATGATGAGTCACATAACAGCAAATCAATATAAATTCACAAAGATTGGAAGTGCGTTTGACAGACAGGCAAAAATGTACTGTTCATTAGCCTTGAAGTTGTTTGACTTTCTCGTAATTAGAAAATAATATTTAGAAAATGTATGTCCTCTGCTGGGGCAGCAACTGTTAGTCTGTCTCAAGGGAGCAGCAGGGCCTGGTTCCAGCCTGACAACTGCTTGTCTCTTTACCTAGGCCTCTGCTGAAAATACACTCAAGTATCTGGACCCGGTGAGGTTTCATCTTTAAAGGGCTCAGTTCCCTTCAAACTTAAACCCTCTCCAGGCTAGATGCTAAGAGGGGAATCATGGCTCCAGGAGGAATGAAAAGTGAACAGAGGCCGGGTGTGGTGGCTCACACCTGTAATCCCAGCACTTTGGGAGGCTGAGGTGGGCAGATCACCTGAGGCCAGGAGTTCGAGACCATTCTGGCCAACATGGTGAAACCCTGTCTCTACTAAAAATATAAAAATTAGCTGGGCGTGGTGGTGCGTGCCTGTAATCCCAGCTACTCAGGAGGCTGAGGCAGGAGAATCACTTGAACCTGGGTGGCAGAGATTGCAGTGAGCTGAGATCGTGCCACTGCACTCCAGCTTGGGTGACAGCAAGGCTCTAGCTAAAAAAAAAAAAAAAAAAAAAAAAAAAAAAAAAAAAAAAAAAAGGATGAGCAGAGGCAGGAGCCGGGGCTGGGGAAACCTCCTCCCATCTCAGGCCTGGAAACAGGGCTTCTGCCCTCCCATGGGAAAAGGCACTGCTGACTGTTTGGGTGAGAAGAAACAACCCCCAGATAATGGTGGAGGTCGAGGAGGAACGCAGCCTCCCTCAGGAACAGCGGGGAGAAGGCCTATCAGAGGTTCATCCCACCCTGTTCCCTGCCATGCTTTCCCCGTATCTATACCCTCTTCTCCTCTGTCTTGGCTGGGAAGACCTGGCACCCCAAATGGAATAATCCTGAGAGGGTAAGAGCCCAAAAGGACCAAAATTACTCGCAGGATGGCAGGGAGGTGTTGCAGGTAGAGGGACCAGCAGGAGCAACAGGCCAAGAAGACAGAAGAGCAGGAAGACACCTGGTCACAGTCCACAGCATTGCACTCTGTGTTAGAAAGGGGTGACACGAATTTATCAACCCAGAAGGAGGTGACATAAGGGAAGCTGGGCCCAGGTTGGCGTGTGAGGAGAGCTGCACAGCAACAGTGCCAGTGCAGATGCAGTGTGCCCTGGTGCCTGGGATGCTCTTTCTAGGATATGGCCCAGAGCAGGCATGACAGAAGGAGCTAGGCATGAAGGGAAAGGTTGGACCCAGAACTCCAGCACGGATCGGGTGTTCAGAGCCCGTGGCATTCCGTGGTTGGGAGTGGTGACCTCTGCTGTGACTTTTCCATTCTCACCCACAGCTGGAAGTAAGGCTCCAGGCTGGAGGCATTGTCCTGGGCTGAACTGTCTCCTGAAATTTCCATGTTGAAGCCCTAACCCCTAGTACCGCAGAATGAGACTGTATTTGGAGGTAGGGTCTTGACAGAGGAAATCAAGTTAAAATAAGATCATTACGATGGGCCTTGGTCCCACCTGACTGGTGTCCTTATGAGAAGAGACGAGGACACAGACACCCACAGAGGGAAGACCACGTGAAGACACAGGGAGAAGATGGAGAGAGGCCTCAGAGGGAGCCAGCCCCGCTGACACCTCCATCTCACATTTCTAGCCTCTAGAATTGCAAGGAAATAAAGTTCTGCTGTCTAAGCCATCCAGTCCATGGCACTTTGTTACAGCAGCGCTAGCAAACTAATAAAGGCATTGAACTTGGCCTTGGGGAAGCTGCTTCTGGGGCTGCCCCCTCCTCATCCCCTCCTCACCCCATTGTACCATGCACGCTCCTCTCACCCCTCTCCCTACTCCATTGCCAACCTCACACAAGCAGAACCATTGGCTCCACTCCCTGCTCTCTGCTTAATTGGTGCTTTTGTTTCTAAACCTCAAAATGCTTAACCAGACAGAGGGTAGTACCTATAGCTCCTGGACTTTGGCCTTGGCTGTGGCTGGAACAGAGCTCTTGGCTGAAGGGATGGGCCGCGGTCCGTCTGGTTAGAGAGCACAGGCCTCCTGGTAGGCCTCTGGTGTACCCGGCCAGAGCTGGACCCAAACACTCGAGAGTCAGGAAATCCTGCCTACCCCATGGCTGGTGGCCTCAAACACAGCCTCTGCTTCTGAGTGAGTGGTCTGGGCCTGGCCCAGCCTGGCCTCTCATCTGTAACAGCTGCTCAGAGCTTCAAAGAGAAGCCACAAGAAGAGGAGGAAGCAGAGGCCAGAGGGGAGGTGAACGCCCTACAGCTTGACCCTGCCCCCACCCTAACACATGCACATCCGGGCTCCAGAGCACCTGCTTTTCTTTGAGAGACCAAGCTGTTTCTGGACATTTCCCCATGTTTTCCAAAACACAGTGGAGACAACACCTTGCTTGCATCTGTGGAGTCTTTTATACTCTTTCCAAATCCTTAACTCTGAATTCATTATCTCATTTAATCCTCCCAATAAGCCAGGCAGGGATGAGATGATCATCCCGGTGAGGCCCCCAAATCTTGTGCCACTGATTCAAGATCCCACAGCAATTTAGTGATGGGATTTGGTCCAGAGCCTTGAACTCCTGTTGGCCACTCTGCCTAGCTTCCTCCTGCAACCTGTTAATGCTTGCTTGGTTCCCGTGTGGCACACACATGGACACACAGTGCGTCTTTACAGCTGTCCTAGAGGCACAGGTGAGCTGTTTATTATTACGGACACAAGACACCCAGGCCCTGGTCTGTCTGTCCTTTAAATGTTACGCCTACACCCAGGCATCCCCATTAACACACAGGCCCCTTGGAACAATGCTGTCCCCTCCCTTAGTCATCAGCTAGGCCTTAGAAAATGCTTGTCCCTGTGAGGAAGGGTCCTCCTCTCAAACTCCTTTCTCTTTCTCTACCCCCACAGTCCCTTCTGAAGCCCAGCTCTCCTGGTCTTTAGTCCATATGAATGACAAGCCTCCTAAAGGCCTCACACCATGCTCTCTCCAATCCATTCCCTGAATCATGGCCAGAGCCAACTTCCTGAAATTCAAGTCTGGTTATGTAACTTTCTGCCCCCCCAGCACTCTGGGAATAAAACAAGTGATGAGGCCAAGCCGTGGTTTTTGAGAGCTGTAACACCCCATAATATCATCAGCCACACCAAATACATATTCCGTTTTAGGCGAAAAGTATGCTTGTTATACAAATAACAGTGTCAATGCTAGCCCTTTGGACTCTCCCCTTGCAATTAGACTGTAGTTCCAAGCGCCTTCTGTGTAGAAATCCTGGCACCTCCCGGATCAAGTCCTAAAGAGGTTCTCAAGGTCTTGCCTGGCTTACCAACTCAATCAGGTTGGACCCCGTACACTGTCCTCTTTCATGCTATTTCCTCCAGCTAGAATACCCTCCTCTTCACCCTTCAACTATCCATTCCCTCTTTGTCCTTCTGGATTGAGCTCAGGTATCACCGCCTTTAAGAAGCCTTTCTTTCCCCCAGCCCCTCCCCACTCTGGGCAAGATACCCAGGTCGTACTCAGATCTGTGTTCTGAGCATAGATCTCTTAGAATACTTAACCAAACTGTTTCAATCACTTGTTATCATTCTGACCGTCTTACTAGACTGCAAGCTCCCTGAGGGCAGGATCCAAGTTTTATTACCTTTTGTGTCCAGAATTCCCAGGACAGAACCTGACATAGTGGGCACTTTAAAAATATTTATTAAGCAAGTGAGTGAGTGATTGCTTCTACTCCCAAACCCAAGCCATTCTTGCTCAGGACTTCAAGGGATTTCCTGGAGGACAAACCCATCACTCTCTAGAGTTCATCCCAAACCCTCAGGTGCTCTGCCTCCATCCCTGACTGGTGGGTGAGATTCTTGGTGTCCTGGTGTCCCCAGGCTCACTGTTGCCCGCACCCCATCACTGGTATGTAACTTCCCCCATCTACAGCTGCTCCAGCGGGAACTACCATATGATTGCTTCATTTCCAGGGTGTCCACACCCCTTTCCTGTGCTACCCTCCTGTCCGCTCCCTGCTGGTGGAGGGGGAACCACAGGACTTGCTGGAATGCACTGGGAGGAAAGGGCTCTTTGCTAAACAGGCTTAGTGGAGGGCTCTCACCTCACATCTCCTCCCTGGCACATCTCGCTGAGCCTGCAATTGTGCACACCAGGTACATACAGTGAGCCTTTGCAAAAGGAAGGAAGGCCAAGGCTGATTTGACAATGCTCATCAAGAGACATTCATATCCTTTGACCTCATAATTCCACTCCTGGGAATTGGTTCCAGAGAAATAATTCAAAAGAAGAAAAAGGATACATGTACTGTTTATAGCTATGTTATTTGTAATAAGGAGAACGTAAAAGCAAATGCCATGTTCCAAAATAGAAAAATGATTAAATAATTATGATATATTTGTATAATGGAGTGTCATGAAGACATTTACAATGAAAACATGACTATGAGGAACAAGAATACTGACCTGGAAATAATGTTAAGAGAAAAGATAGAGTACAGAGTTGTATATACACTGATTACAATTATGTAAGAATTATGTATTTGGCTAAAACTAATAAAGATATGGAAAACTGGAAGAGTTATATTATGCAGGATTGTCTTTTTATTCCAACTTTAAAAAATAATAAAAGAGATATAATTAACGATTTCAAGAAAGCAAAAAAAAAAAAAAGGAAAGAAAAGAAAATAGTTATGTTAAGATGATGAATTTCAAATCTTAAAATATTTAAGATTAGCTTAATTTTAGCTAATTAATATTTTAAAACAAAGTGACTAGAAACTAGAGAAAATGTCCTGAACAGAGTCCTAGGGCTTTCTAGAAAGAATTTTTATTGGTTGTGGTCTTATCATTGTTTTGTTTTATTTTATGTTTGAGATAGGGTCTTACTCCGTCACCCAGGCTGGAGTACAGTGGTATGACCACAGCTCACTGTAGCCTCCATCTCCCAGGCTCAAGCAATCTTCCTGTCTCAGCCTCTGGAATAGCTGGGACTACAGGTGCACCACCATGGACTGCTTTTATTTTATTTATTTATTTAGTTAGTTAGTTATTTTAGAGATGAGGTCTCACTGTGTTGCCCAGGCTGGTCTTGAACTTCTAAGTTCAAGCAACTCTCCTGCCTCAGCCTCCTGAATAACTGGGACTACAGGTACACCACCATGCACTATTTTTTTTTTTTTTTTTGTAGTGATGGTATCTCACTATGTTGCCCAGGCTGATCTTGAAAACCTGGGCTCAAGTAGTCCACCCTGCCTCAGCCTCCAAAGTGCTGAGGTTCCAGGTGTAAACCACCATGCTTGGCCCCTTGTTTTGAAAATAAGAACATGCCTCATGCAGGCCTTCCCAATGCATGGGCTATAAATTATTTGCTGTGGAACCCACAGCCTGATTAATGCTAAAAGCACTTAAAGACATGTGCCTAATGAACAAGTAATGCTGTTGCCTCTACCCCCTTCTCTCTCTCTCTCTCTCTCTTTTTTTTTTTTTGAGATGGAGTTTCACTCTTGTTGCCCAGGCTGGAGTGCAATGGCACGATCTCAGCTCACTGCAACCTCCGCCTCCCTGGTTCAAGTGATTCTCCTGTCACAGCCTCCCAAGTAGCTGGGATTACAGGCATGCACCACCATGCCCGGCTAACTTTTGTATTTTTAGTAGAGATAAGGGATTTCACCATGTTGGTCAGGCTGGTCTCTAACTCCTGACCTCAGGTGATCCACCCTCCTTGTCCTCCCAAAGTGCTGGGATTACAGTGAGCCACCACACCGGCCTCTACTTGCTTCTCTACTTGGCTACCACTACCCCAGCTTTCAGGCTATGCCCCGAAAGTTCCGAGGATCCTACTTCTCTTGAGGCGTCCATTCCCTGAGCTTGAGAAAGAGCTCTGGAAAGGAGGGGGTCACACAAAGGAGAGTCCTGGGGAGAACGCCTAGGCAGGATTAGAAACTCGAGCATCACGACAAATAGCTATGGCATGTGGGGCTTAAAACCTAGATGACCGGTTGATAATTGTAACAAACCACCATGGCACATGTATACCTATGTAATAAACCTGCACGCATGCATCCTGGAATTTAAAGTAATATAAAAAGAAAAAGAAAAAAAAAAAGAAACTCTACGTCTCACACAAAATGGAGTCTTTCTACTTCTTTTCTTCTTCTTTTCTTTTAGAAAAGTGTTAGCTTATGGTCGGCTATAACTCCCAAGCCCTCTTTCACTGTCCTTAGCCTTCTTGGCATTCATCAAATGCGAGGGCTGTCCCGAGCTGTCCTTGGCCTGCTTCTCTCCTTATAGCCGCGGCTCACTACCCAGGCCTGCGATGAACCACTGCTGCGCAGATGACCACCCAGCTGCGCCTCAGCCCAAACTCTCCAAACTCCACTTCTGAATTTCCAACGGGGTGTCCTGTCAATGCCTCTGCCAAAACTCAGCCTCTTCCGCACCCCCAACGAGTAAAATTCTCCATGCTCCCAGATGGAAAATGCAGTCATTCTGATCGCTTTCTCTCTGACTCTGCCCCTGTGACAGTCTCCAACCAAATACCAACTCTGCACTGTGGATTCTTCCCGCAGCTGGTTTCACAGCTTCATTGCCTTTCCATTCTCAAGGCCACCTTTCAGCGGTGCCTTGGCCTCTCAACTGGTATTTCGGCTTCTAGATTGATCAGTGGCCCTCCAGTGCTCCTTCCATCGCGTGAGCCCCACTCTGCAAGGACCTTCATTACAGACTGAGGGAAGTAGGCAGCATCAGTGCTGTCTCCCTAGTGTGTGCACCACCTCATTGCATCCAGTCCTTCCAACAGTGCTTACCCTCCCACTCCCCATCCGCTGTGCACACACATGTGCACCCATACCCACACGTGTGGGTTAAGAGGTCCTCCACCCTGATCACTTAGGGCACTCATAGTTCCCCATGGGCCTCCTTCATTTCTTCTCATCACACTAGCTTCTCACCACCATCCCTTTCTTTGCCCCTTCATTACTAACACCTGTTTAAAAAAATTCTTCCTAGTTTTTGGTGGCCACTCTGATGTCACCCTCTCCCAAGAAGCCTTCTTCAATTGCACAAGTTGAGAATGTTCTTTCTCTGTGAAATTCCCCAGACTCATGGTCTTGTTCCTTATATAATACTTTAGCATATCCTGTGCCCTGCTTTATCTGGGGACACATCTTATCTCTTGGCACCATCAGTACTAAACCTCCAGCTTATTGAGATATTGTCTTTATATTTCACTCCCTCCAGGAATCTAGACAGCATCTCTTATACAGTAGGCCCAATAAATATTTGTGGAACAAATGCATGCATATTTCTAAGCCAGGTCTGTCCTATGCTGGTGCATGAAATTTTCCTAAAGTTAAGCAGAGGATTTTACATTCATCCTTATTTAATTTTATTATGTTGGTTTTGGCCCAGCATCCCATCCTATATAAATCATTTTGAACTTGAGTATGTCACGTAGTATATCAACTGTCCCAGCTGTGGGTCATCTGGATTCTTTCTATTTTTCATCCAAGTCATTAACACAAATGTTTAACAATCAGGGTCAAGGATAGAGCCCTGTGGCCTGCCACTGGAGACTTTCTTCAGGAAAGACCTGGGGTCCTTAATCAAAATACTTTGGGCAAGGTAGTTCAACCTGCACTGAATACATCTTGTCAAAAAATCCTTTGTAATACAAGTAACGTGACCACATGAGAAATCAGAATACCCTTGTTGGCATAGGAAAGCACTCAACTCCTTAAGCCCAGTCGGAAAGATCAGGACTGATGTCAGCTTAGATAGGGAGAGGGGCTCTGGTTTGAATGCTTAGCCTCTTACTGTTCAATCCTTGCAGCTGTTTTAGCAGCCTCCGAATCCCACGCTGCTCAGCTCCATAGCAGGGGCCTCCCCACAGAGGTGTGAAAGGTAAGGAATTGTCAGGGTACAGGCAACCCAGGTATGTGAGGAGAGGAAGTGGAAGGGAAGCTCTACTCCAGACTGCTCTCCTTCCCATTTCTTACCTCCTCCTCTCACTCATCTACCACAGTGAACCCACAAAATACACTTGCCATCTACTCTCCTTCCCTCCCTTTCTTTGAAATTTATTTATTTATTTTATTATTATTATTATTTTTTGAGATGGAGTTTCACTCTTGTTGTCCAGGATGGAGTGCAATGCTGCGATCTTGCCTCACTGCAACTTCTGCTTCCCGGGTTCAAGCAATTCTCTTGTCTCAGCCTCTCGCGTAGCTGGGATTACAGGTGCACGCCACCACGCCCAGGTAATTTTGTATTTTTAGTAGAGACGGGGTTTCTCCATGTTGGTCAGACTGGTCTCAAACTCCTGACCTCAGGTGATCAGTCTGTCTGGGCCTCCCAAAGTGCCGGGATTACAGGTGTGAGCCACTGCGCCCAGCTGAAATGTATTTCTTGAGCCAAGGAGACTCCCTTTTTCTTGCAGGTCTTGGCTGCCCATAAGCCTGACACTTGGATTTGCTATTCTATGCCCAAGGCTCCCCTAGTCTCCCAGGTTCTAGTACGGATTTATGTGGGATACTGTTCCAGCATTGCCCCCAAGACCCAGCCTCCTACAGAGATTTACTGGCAGAGTTTTGCATGTAAGATGCAGTAACCACCCCTCTGTGAAACTCTCAGGCTGGAGAAGAACTTCAGATGTCCTCTTGTCCATCCCGTGTCCCAGTCAGAGCTGCACCAAAAGCACAGAGGCTGTTCTCTTCTAAATGATTATAAAAGCCTCTTTCCTTAATCAATAAACAATTACATTACACCTAATATGTACCAGGCACTAAGCACTTTACACAACCACTAACTCATTTACACCTCATAACAACCCTATCAGGTAGGTGTTATCATTATTTCCATTTTACAAATGGAAAAACCAAGCCACGGAAAGGTCACAAGCCAGTAAATGGCAAAGTCAAACTCAAACCCAGCCATATGGCTCTCTGTGCTCTTAGCCCTTAAGTTATTGCGCTGCCTCCCCATGAGGCATATGAAGCCTGCATTCCTGCATCTACTCACAGGATGTGTTGAACATACATTATGCTCATCACAGGCTGTTAGGACCTATGATGGGGATTTGCAGAGCTTATAGTTTAGCTGACCAGATACGGGAAAGTACTTTGAAAATAAAGTGTAGTAGAAGTGTAAGGTATTTTTCCTATTACTGTTGCACAGCTTAGAACTTCCTTTATGCTATAAAAAGCCTCTTTGTCCTATATTGGAAAGGTTCACTTTGCTCATATGCACCAATGCCACCCTCTTTGCCTTTCCTTCTGCCACCTTCCACTAGGCACAGAGAGTGCCAGTGCTTTCTTACAGAAGACACACTCAGGATTGTTACAATTTTTCCACAATATCAGTTTAATAAATACTAATAACAGCACCATCATGCGTTTGTGAAATAATTGAACGTTTCAAGGTACTTTCATAAGATATTTATTACATGCATGATCTTACTTCCTTTTCAAAATAACCCTGGAAAGTAGGTAAAGCAGGTGTCAGTTTTACAGAGGGGGGAACTGATTGGGATCCTGAGGCTAGTAACTGACCCTGAACCTAAAACCCAGGATTGATGGTCTTTCTCTGCATGGCATCCCCCTTGGTCTATTACAAATTCAATAATGAGGCAAAGAAAGCCTTAAGGGAGCAGAGGGCAGTCTGTTGCTACCATTTCTTCAACTTCTACTGCCTAATTCCAGTGTTACTCACAGGCTTTCACCAACTCCTTCCTTAGCGACAAAAGGTAGGGCTTATGTACAAGGCTTATGGGAAAGAATGCTGATTCTAAGTGTTATGTAACTACATGTAGAAAAAAGGCATAGATTCCCTTTCACCAAGGAGGAGGGCGTTCCAATCAAAAGGTGTGTGGACAATTCTATGCTGCTCACATAGCAATAAAGACGTCCACCTCCCAGGAGCCACCTAGGCTATCAGCTGTAACTCCTGGAAGCATGGTCCATGGAATTGGCTGTTCCAGGGCTAAGAGGCTTGAGAAACAGTTTAAACAGAGGCCCCTAATGGTTTGTGTTTACATTTCTCTGATATATTTTCCTGCATATCTGCACCCCCAGCTTCTGGTTCAAACCTACTTGCCTCTCTCAATCACCCCCAAAGCACGAAGAACAGTTGACATCATTGAAAACATTATTTGTGCTTGTGAAGCAGTTTTCATTTCAATCTGCAAGAACATCTCCGACCACAAAAGCTGTGTAAGACTCAAGCGAATGAGCCCTGAGTGGTGCAGATAAATGCTTTCTCACTCAGCTTTTCCCCCCTTGTCAGCCTGAAAGACACAGTCTTACTTCCAGACACAGCTCAAAGATCACCTGCTTTGTGAAGGCTTCTAAGACTCCACCAGGCCACTAACAATGTTTGTGAAGTACTTCTAGCTCTCATCATTTGGAGTCCATGAGTGGATGGTAGTTTCTGCCCCTGTGGTTAAGTGGAGCCACGTGGATAGTTAGGAACCTTCCAAGAGAGAGCATTTAATGGCCAGTGTGAGTCCTCCAGAACTTTCCTTCCTTCTGCCACGACAATCAGCAAAGGAGTAACTGCTCCCACAGCTTAGGTCTCAGAGGGAGGACAAGCAATGACCCAGAGCAGAGCCCAGCCAACCCTCAACAGACTTGCCACAGACGTGAAAAGTAAACCTTTGTTGTTTTCAGCCACTAAGATTGTGGCATGGTTACAGCAACACTAGCCTGTCCTGTTATTTATGAAACAGGACCGTTTACTCACTGCCTTTTCAGAACCAATCACACTGTTCTGTAGTTATTTCTTTCATTTATGTCCCTCTTTACCTTCAGACTGTATGGATCTTGAGGGCAAGGATTGTGTCTTATTATTGTTATTTTTTTAAGACAGAGTTTTACTTTTGTTGACCAGGCTGGAGTGCAATGGCGTGATCTCAGCTCACCGCAACCTCTGCCTCCCAGGTTCAAGCGATTCTCCTGCCTCAGCCTCCCAAGTATCTGGGATTACAGGCATGCACCACCATGCCCGGCTAATTTTGTATTTTTAGTAGAGACGGGGTTTCTCTGTGTTGGTCAGGGTGGTCTCGAACTCCCGACCTCAGGTGATCCACCCACCTGGGCCTCCCAAAGTGCTGGGATTACAGGTGTGAACCATGGCACCCAGCCAGGATTGGTCTTATTAATTCGCATTTGGTAGCTTCTTGGTACATGTCTCTAAATAAATGAATGAAGGGATGAATGAAAGAATAAGATATGTGAGAATAGGATTTTATAATCTTGCTAGGCATGATCCTTTACAATGGTGGTGGTGATCCTAGATAATCTTGAATGGCTCTTTCCAGCCTGCTTACACTGTAGTTATCTCCCTGAAAAGGGACCAGATGAGTTGGGGGTGATCCTCATGGCTTCATGGAAACGCAACATGGCGGCCTAGAGACAGACTTTCCCTCCCAAATGCGGCTCTCTGAACAGAGAATTATAGCTGAGACCCAAGCCACTAGGGGTATGGATGACGCAGCTGTGTATACGGGCTACCTAAGAGGCAGGAAATTAGTCACACAACAGGTGTCAATAAATATTCCTTGGTAATTTGCACCCAAGGCACTAGTGGGGGCTCGCGGGGTGGTTATAATATAGCTTAACAATAACCCAGGATTCACTCCACCAATCCCCAAGTCCTTTACCTCTATATGGATAACATGTTGCCTGTGATAGTGGGGTGAGTAGTGACCCCCTAAAAGATATGATAATTTCCTGGACGGGCACAGTGTCTCACACCTGTAATCCCAGCCCTTCAGGAGGCTGTGGTGGGAGGATCACTTGAGTCTAAGAGTTCGAGACCAGTCTGGGCAACATAGTGAGACCTTGTCTCTATTAAAAATACAAAAATCACCTGGGTGTGGTGGTGCATGCCTATAGTCCCAGCTACTTAGGAGGATGAGGTAAGAGGATCACTTAAGCCCTGGAAGGTTGAGGCTGCAGTGAACCATGATTGTGCCACTGCACTCCAGCCTGGGCAACAGAGCAAGACCCTGCCTTGAGAAAAAACAAACAAACAAAACATATGCTCACTTCCCAATCCCTGGAACCTGTGAATGTTACCTTATGTGCAAAAACAGTCTTAGCAGAGGTAGTTACCAATTTTGAGATGAAGAGATCGTTCTGGCTTATTAACGTAGGTCCTGATCCAATGACACAGGTCCTTATAAGAGACACACAGAGGAGAAGGTGCGGCAAAGATGAGGCAAAGACTGGAGCGACGTGGCCATAAGTCAAGGAAGCTGGCAACTACCAGGAGCCAAAAGAAACATGGAATGGAGCCGCCCCTTGAGCCTTAGTGTGGAATGAGGTCCTGTTGACACCTTGCTTTTAGACATCTGGCCTCCAGAACCATGAGAGAAGATGTTTCTGTTGTTTTCAGTCGCCCAGTTTGTGGTAATCTGTTATGGCAGCAGCCCTTGCAAACTCATACACCTGCCAACTCCAATGGCATCAGATTCTCCACCTGGGCAGCATTTCCGCACTCTATAGCAGCCTGGGGTGCCAGGCATCTCTTTGAGTCTCCCGTTTGTTTCCACAAGGAAGCCAAGCATTTGGAATCATCCTTGTTCTTATCCTCTCCAGTACTTAAATTCAGGACTTTGTGAGGGGATTCAGGCATGACTGGACAACAGGGGCCAAGGGGCTCCCCCAGAAAGACCCCTTGAGGGCATCGGAGAAAGTAAGCCTAGTAGAACAAGGCGTGGCGCTGCAGCTAGGGTAGCTGGGCCCTCCTCACCTCAGCTCTGGGTCTCTTGGCATTTGTTAAAACAATGAGAATGGGCTGGGCATGGCAGCTCATGCCTGTAATCCCAGCACTCTGGGAGGCTGAGGCAGGTGGATCACCTGAGGTCAGGAGTTTGAGACCAGCCTGGCCAACAAGGTGAAACCCTGTCTCTACTAAAAAATACAAAAATCAGTTGAGCACAGTGGCAGGCACCTGTAATCCCTGCTACTTGGGAGGCTGAGGCAGGAATATCGTTTGAACTGGGGAGGTGGAGGTTGCAGTGAGCCGAGATTGCATCGTTGCACTCCAGCCTGGGAGACAGAGCAAGACTCCGTTTCAAAACAAACAAACAAAGAAAAAACAAAAATGAGAATGAAAACGGTTCTTCTCCCTACCCACCCTATCCCCACAGATAGTGGTCCTTGCTAGGGAAGACCTAGAGAGCTGAGCACTACTGTGTGGAGGACTTCAGAGAGCCAAGAAGACAATACACAGAAATGCAAAGTCAATAAAGTCATTATTAATGAGTCCATTTAAACAGATAGATCAAAGGCGCCCTAGTGTGCTGGGAGTCAGAAGACCTTTTTTTTTGTTTTTTGTTTTTTTGTTTTTGCTTTTTTGTTTTTGCTTTTCGTTTGTTTGTTTTGAGACAGAGTCTCGCTCTGTCACCCAGGCTGGAGTGCAGTGGCGAGATCTCGGCTCACTGCAAGTTCCGCCTCCCGGGTTCACGCTATTCTCCTGCCTCAGCCTCCTGAGTAGCTGGGACTACACGTGCCCACCACCGCGCCAGGGTAATTTTTTGTATTTTTAGTAGAGACAGGGTTTCACCGTGTCAGCCAGGATGGTCTCGATCTCCTGACCTCGTGATCCGCCCACCTCAGCCTCCCAAAGTGCTGAGATTACAGGCGTGAGCCACCACGCCCACCCAGGACCTTGGTTTTAACTCTTGACTTGGCTACTAACTGACTTTAAGTATGTTCAACTTCCTCATCTTTAAAATGAAGGGGATGGAAGAAATTGCTATGGTTCTTTCTTGCTCTCAAAACTCCAAAGTCCCAAAAATGAATTTGGAAAAATCTTCCTGTTTTGCTTTAGGTATGGGCAGCAGTTTCACCCACAGACACAACAGAAGCCTTTCAGAAGTCTTTTAGCTGTGCAGAGGAGGGCTCGGCGTAAACCTGTGCCAGGCCTTACAAGCGCCAAGCCTTGAGCTGGCTGGCCTCCACCGTGGCCTGGCCGGAGCTGGAGGAAGACTGGCCAGGCTGAGGAGCATGTTGTCTCCCTGAGAGCCCACATAAGCGCTGTGGGGGAAGCCAGAGTTTCTCCAGAGCAAGAGGAAGAACAGGGGTCACAGGATCCCTCTCAATAGGGTAGTTTCAAAAGGTTCAAATGTTAGAAGGTTGGTAATTACCTTCTAGACCCTGGGCACATTATTTAAGCATCTCAAAGCCTCAGCATCCTTTCCTAGAAGACTGACATAATACGACTTTATGAAGATTTAAAAAAATGAATTTGTGCACAGCATCTATATATAGTAGGCACTCAACAAGTGGTAGTAATTACCATGACAACCAGCTTTGGGTCTCTCCCACACTGACATCGGTGTGGCTGCTCAGAAATGAATTTCCCATTATTCATCAAAACATCTCTAAAGCATGACAAGCCAGGAACCTGAGGCCTGGGAATATGCTTCAGATATGGAGGTCATGGTGGACGGCCCAGCAGGGTGGGAAAAGTGTTTGTTTAGCTCATGTGTTGGAATGAACTATTGAAGGTCTAGGGTCTAGCGGGGAGGCTCAGAGGAGGCCCAAAACCTGCTGCGGCACATTGTGAGATGCAAATGCTCTGTGACCTGTGGCGTGGGTGTCTGGATTGTGCAATAGCAGCCACAAGGCCCAGTGGCACTGCTTACTGGGTTGGGGCTGCTGCTCTACAGTCCACCCTGGTGCATCCCTTGGCTGCCTCTGGGCAAGCAGGAGACACGCTGGCTTTTCAGGGGGTGTACAGGGTGTGTGGCCATAGTGGAAGGAATGAGCGGGGCTGCAGGTGGAGGTGTGAGTGGGAACAGAAGAGAGGTGTATGCGTGTGTGTATGGTCTATTCCTAGAGCCCTCTTTCTGTCAGAGAAGGTAGGAGGACTTGGGGTGGCTTTGGTGAGCTTGACCAAAGGCATTCCCTTGGAACCTGGAGCCTATTTCAAATCAACTTCTCTAGCTGAAGCCTTTGGGGCAGGCCCCAGGCAGACACGTGGCCGCCATTAGATTGAGGTCTGCTGTGTTCTGCACCCTAGGGCTGCCAGGAGGTGGGGGAAGAGCAGCACTTGTAGAGGAATCCCCAGCACAGGAAGCCAGTTTTCTCTACCTTGTATTAGTGGAGCTTTTGAACGCCCACGTACCTTAGAACTTATCAAGATTCTATCTTGCATGTTTTTATGTCATGTCATTTGGGTATATCTTGTTTCCCCAAATAGAAGAGAGCTCCTTTTAGGGCAGGAACTGCAACTTACATTTCCTGTACTCCCTACCTAGTCCTCAAATGTCTTTATCTTGCTTTATCCTCCAGGGATGAACTACTTATTATCTCCCATGCACACCATGCTGTTTCTTGCACCAGTAGCTTTGCTCTTGTCACTCTCTCTGATTGGAACGCTCTCCCCAATTTTCTGCCCTTGGTTAACTCTTACTCACCCCTCAAGATTCAACTCAGAAATTATTTTTAGCAGGAAACCTTCCCTGAGCCCCAGGCTGATGTCCCTCCTCTGTATGTGTAAGCTCTCATCCCTGCTCTGCAATAATCTGTTTAGGTGTTTGTCTCCCCTCTTAGACTGCAAGTTCTTCAAAGGTCAGCAAGCTGGTAGATATGTACCCCTTTAGATCCGCAGTGCCTGGCAGGCAGTAAGGGCTCAGTGTGTGCTTACTGACTCTAACTAAAAAGCTAGTGCATGGCCCAGGCGTGGTGGCTCACACCTGTAATCCTAGCACTTCGGGAGGCCGAAGTGGGTGGATTACCTGAGGTCAGAAGTTCAAGACCAGCCTGACCAACATGGTGAAACCTCGTCTTTACTAAAATACAAAATTAGCCAGGTGTGGTGGTGCATGCCTGTAATCCCAGCTACTTGGGAGGCTGAGGCAGGAGAATTGCCTGAACCCGGGAGGAGGCTGCAGTGAGCTGAGATCGTGCTATTGCACTCTAGCCCAGGAAACAAGAGCAAAACTCCGTCTCAAAAAAAAAAAAAAGAAGCAGCAGCTAGTGCCTGGCATGCTGTGAATCATTAACGATTAATGATAAAAGATTCAGCCTGGGAAAGAGTAGTGATTGCTATCCCGAGGCCGGGAGGTTGGCCCTGGCATGGTACAAACAGATTCAAAACAAAGGGCTGGAGACATCTATGATGCTGACTCGAATTTTTCGCTGGGGATAATGTCTGTTCCAATGTCCAGAATTTCTCAGTGCCCCCATCTGACAGCTCCAGCTTGGAGGCTTCTAATACTATTCATTAAAGATAGACTCTAATGGCAACTCAGAGGGGTCTCTTACAGAGGTAAGGGCCCTGCACCCCTCTTAGGGAGTCACTGGGATTTGGAATTGCACTGGCTGGAGGCCCTTCCCATGGAATAAGATTTGATCCATCCAAATAAATGGCTCTACAGGGTGAGCCTCACGGGCTTAGCCATCTGTTTCCACGATTCCCAGGAGATAGGTATTCAGGAAGCCCCAAAGGAAAAAAAATGGCAGGCTGACTGCCCAGAAGACCAAAGAACCAGGAGAGTGTTCATTCGGGTCTGGCTCTGGTGATGAGCTTCAGGAGATTCCTAGGGCAATCCTGTCGATGGTGGCAACTCAGTGTTCATCCTGTGTCCGAAGCATTACTGAAACTTTGATACTACAAGAACCGTCCTTCTGTCTTACTTCTGAAGGCTTGGGCTGAACTACTCAGGTAAGAGAAAAATTGCAAGCTGTTGGCTTTCCCAAAGTCCAATAGTGCCTAAATCCTCAGGATACCTCTTGGTGAGTTGGTTTATCCCTTTACCTTATGGCAGAGGGCAGTTAAAAATTGTTTTATTTCACCCAGAGCTCTGAGATTTTTAGATTCTAATGAGTTGAATAGGGGTGGTCAGGCTGGCTCCACAGACTTAAATATTATTACTGGAGGAAAGCGGAGCTGCCTTCAGATTTCTCTGGAACCAAAATGCTTTCTCTTGCGGCCCTGATAAGATTACCGGGCTGCTGAGCCGCCAGTGTTCAGATTTCCCACGGAACCGCGCGCGCCAAGCTCTGGCTGGCCGTGCTGTGAGGAGCCACGCTGCGGATCAGGCTCTGAAACCCGACTCCTTTCCAGGAATGCACACTCACCCCCTCCTGTGATAGGGCCTGGGCTGGGCCCTTAAAGTCTCACTCCCCAAATTCCCCCTGTCGTCGCAGTCCAACAAATGGAAGATTTCTGCTGAGTAGGGGCCAGTGTGACAGTGAGGGTCCCACAGAGCACGTGGGAGCCAGAGAAGAATGTGGGGTATTTTGGCATGCCACAAGTCCACCGAGCCAAACTCTAGCTTTAGACGCTGTGCAATTCCTAATTACGGCCCATCAGCTCCAACCAGCAGCCAACATACGGCTCAGGGAGAGGGTGGGTGGGTCAAAAAACAGCGAGGTTGTGGGTGTTTCTCCTAGTGTTTCACGGTGAAACATCAAAATAATCTTTTTAAGACTTGGATTCGTTACATGTTTCTCTTCTATCTCCTAGCCCATAATTTAAAAAAATGTGGTAGAAAATGTTTACTGAAGTAAAAAGATATGGATGAAAAAGTAGGTTACAAAACGAACACATCATATACACCAATATGTACACACACACATGCACGCACACACACAGAGACTCTCATCATAGTAATACTGACAGTCTGTGAGAATGAAAAGACATGAGAGCTCCATAATTTTTAAGTAACATTTAAAATACAAGATCCGGTATGTAATAAGGGCCCAATAAATACTGAGTAGGTCCATGAATGACAAATAATATCTGGGAAAGATTTGCAGTTACCCCAGAGAAAATGATTCATTTATTGACTCCACCTAAGTTAGAAATTCATGATTTTTTCAGTGCCATGATGTGCCTACAATTTAGTTGAACAAACAAAGGATTTAGTTAGTGAAAATTATACTTTTTTTCAAGTGACCTCAGGCTATTGGCAGTGCACACAATTTATATTTAAGCGACCAATAATATTAATTTAAATGTGACATCCTACGCCTCCAGCTCCTTCTTTACACACGTCTGTCCTCTGGGTTCCTATCCACAATAACATCACCTATTATCTCTTCTAGAGGAGAATCACATTTATAACATAACAGGTTTGTATTTCTTAGGGAGTGGTGGACATTCTGCTTAGAACAATCAAAACCAACATATCTAAACCCTGCTTGTCACAAAAAAAACTGTCATCTTTCTACCGTCTTCAATATTTGCTCATGCAACAAGCCTTTCTTGATGCCATTAGGCTCTAAATGTATAAGACATGGCCCCTGCCCTCAGGGAGCCTTCCAGGGTGACAGTCAGGGAGGCTGACAGTTCCATTTCTGCCTAGTGTTCTGACAGTGGCTTGAGCAAAGTGCTCTGAGAGTGCTGTAGAGTCTGGGGGCATCACAGAGGCTTCCAGAGGTGGGGACGTTGGAGCTACAGACCGAGAGGGGAAGGAGTTCCTTATTTCTGCTAATCGTTTATCAAGCAAACTTTTATTGAGAAATTATATGACTGTACGCCAGGCACTGTGCTCATTCTGGAGACTCAAAGACCAATGAGACTATCCCTGCCTGCAGAAGGCTTTGTATGGAGCTATAAAAGTTGGTACTGCCATTTTCCCTGGCACCATAGAGAACTTCACTCTTCTGGGCAGCTTGGTGACTTCTGACTTCCCTTCCAGCACGTGGTCTTCACTCTTTTCCACCTTCTCCATTCTTATTGTATCCTGAAGTCAGAATATACCTGGACTCAAAAAGATGCTTTCTCACCTGGTTCCCTTGCTCGCTCCATGAACTGGCATTTTTGCTGTATCATCCCTGCTACATCACTGCTGCCAGCTGCCTCAACACCTCTCAGAGTTTCCTACTGTCCGTGGAGCAGAATCCAGGGCCATACAACTCTGGCCTTCAAGGGTTGCAGATGGCCTCTGCATGAATTAGAAAAAGCCACCCGTGTGAGGCTCAACTAGGCAAGGAGATTTTGTACGAACAAAAAGTAACCTTTTCCTTCAAGTGACTTGGATTTCAGCTCCCACTCACCCACTTAACTGGGCATCTACTATACTCAGTGACCTTGGATTTATCTTATTACTTTCATTTTTTTCTGTTACTGCTTTCCTACCTTCCTTCCCAGCCGGTTGGACAAAGCTGGCATGTTCTTCCTGTGCCCATTCCTTATACCTTCTCCTCCTCACCCACATCTTTCTTTCAAGGCTTCTTCTGAACCTAATCTAGTCTAAACTGCAGAACTCATGATCTGCAACAATATTCAACTGGCACTTATGCATTTGAAGATTATATATATGACAGGATATAGTCAGTCTCATTCCCTTTATTGGGTTGTGAGCTTTTAAAAGGCAGAGATCAGATGGCATCTATACTTTGTTTATTCCAGAGGGCTTTATGAGGGCTGAAGTAATGATTGATGTTGTTGATAATGGTAACAGTGACTTTAAAAAAAGATCTCTCAAAGACTTCCAATGGGTACAGGAGCTTTAGAGAATGAATGTTGAGTAACCCTTGTTGGTCTGGTTTGGATTCCTAATACTGAGAAGTAACATAACTTCATTTCTTTCCAGATATAGTAGCCCTTTCATGTCCCAAAGGTGAGTTTCACCTCTCAAAGGAGGGTTTTACTCTGAGATTTTCAGAAACCCCCAAATCCCACTCCTGCATAACATGCTTCACCATGAAAAGTTTACTTCCTGGCTAAGAATAGTCACTTCCCTGGCCCCTAGGTTTCCTCTTTACTTTCTTCACTAGCAGTTGCAGGGTTTTTTTGTTTTTTTGTTTCCACCCCCCCGCCCCCCCCACCAGGCATTTTGACAAAGAAACTTCAAAAGCAGCCACTGTCCAGCCAATAAATTGACACCCTGCAATAGATGCAGGGTGATTTGTCAGGCTTCTGGCTGGCTGAGCGATTCCCTCCCGCATCCCTCCCAAATCCTAGCACGAGAGTGATTTTGGTATCTTGGTGGAATCCTGCATAAGTTACTAAACATCTTGATAAGGGAGGGCCTTCTCTTTTTTTGCAATCCCCTCCACCCCCTAAGCCACACAGGAAGTTGCTCAGCTGATAGTTTCAGCGCCTCTGCCATACACTATTCCTTTCTCAACTGAGGGGGGAGAAAGTGCCTCTGTAGAAGGAGACCCTCCTTGTTTTCCTAGAACAAAGTTGACACTTGCATTTGGCCCTCCAGTAGCAACCTGCTTGAAGTCTAAGAGTTGCTTTCCTCTTATCTCCAATCTGTTTCTTCAAGAGGTTAGACAGGTCATACATCATAGCGAACCTGCAGCCTGGGGCCTAAGGCACTTTGTACACTTCCAGAAGAGGGAAGCCACTTCTAAAACAATATCTTAAGGAGCCTTCACCCAACCCAAGAAGCTGGGCATTGCCTGGGCTATTTCCCTCCTCTGCCCTGAAGCAGTGGCCAGCTCAGAGAGAACCCTGTTGTTCTGTGCTTGTGTGATCTTGGGTGGATGTGTGCACGCCACCTGCTGAGCTTCGCTGTGTGCATGCCTCACCCCCAGCCCTAATCTGCCTGAGCTTCCTGGCCTTGCAAATGTTTCTATGGAGGGTCCATCTTAGACTCCAGTGGTTCTTGCACTCTATAAAGTCTCCTTGAATGTAATTCCCTGTTCCTTGAAGACAACTGGTTGGGCTGGATGCCTGGATACAGCTCTGTGATTTCTCTAAAGTACAAATTTATTGCCCCTTTAGAGAAGTCATGAAGCTTTGCCGGCAAGCACAGAGTCTAGCTTAGAAAAGACAACCAGGACCAGGAGTGGTGTGGCTCATGCCTGCAAATCCAGCACTGTGGGAAGCCAAGGCTTAGAGGATCACTTGAGCCCAGGAGTTCAAGACCTGCATGGGCAATATAGTGATAACTTGTCACTACAAAAAAATTTAGAGCTAGCTAGGCATGGTGGTACACACCTGTAGTCCCAGCCACTTGGGAGGCTGAGGTGGGAGAATCTTTCGAGCCTGGGAGGCAGAGGTTGCAGTGAGCTGAGATTGTGCCACTACACTCCAGCCTGGGTAACAGAATGAGACCCTGTCTCAAAAGAAAAAAATAAAAAGACCACCAGGGCCCAGGCACAGAGCCTGGAGCAGGGAAGAGATAGCGGGGTTAATTGTGAATCCTGATTGCACTGACCACAGTCTAGTGAGCAACACAGGTTTCCTTTTGAATATGAGTGGGAATCACCTTTAAAACTAACATTAGCATCTTCTCAAAAGCCCCAGGTCCTACTAAGATTGACTTAGGGCTACATATCAGGTCTCATTTTCAAGGGGGAAACCTAGGGAAGCCTCAAGATGTGCAGAAGAGAGGGATGTGGGGAATACACCCAACTGCTCCTCTGCTGAGTTTGGAACAGAACAAGGAAAGTCCCCAGACCTCCTCTCAGCAGGCAGAGAAGTGCGGGGCCTCGCTCTGGCACAGCCTGCATATGTGGCCAGCATACCTCAGGACACACAGCTTCAGAGGCAGGGGTGTCCAAGGGAGTCTTAAGTTTTATCAAAAATAATGTCATTCGACTGATTAGTGAGGGGAACTTTTCAGAAAGTTATGGAAGAAGATGCGACAGACCCAGGAAGGACTTCAGAAACAAGAGGACAACTGGACTCTCTAAAATGCCACTCCGAAAGCGAAAAGGGAAGCCCACAGACCCACGAAGGCGTGCTGGCCTCGTGTTGCCAGTTCTGTTTCCCTTTCAATACTCGTCTCTTCAGATTCAAGGGCTTCTGCCTTCTCGCAAAGTTTTTGCTGACACGTTTACCAGTTTAGGAACCTTGGCTGCACCTAACTCTTTTTTTTTTTTTTTTTTTTTTTTAGCATTTAAGTTTCTAACCAAAATACCCAGGCCTCTAGGAAAGCCCTTTTCTCTCCCTCTGAGGTCTTTCCTTACCAACCCCAGCCTGCCCACTCGGGTGTCCTAGGTGGGACAAGGGATGATCCTCCGGAGTTGGCCAAGGAGGCGTCGGAACAGCAGGCATTTGCCCTTCTAGTTGGCAGCAGCGATGAGCCGCGTGCTCCATGCTCAGAGCAGGGGCAGCCGCCTGGGGAAAGGGCGCCCGGTACGCCGCTCACTGCCCAGCCCCGCGTCCCTCTCCAGGGTCCTTTACCTCCATGTCCTTCAGGTGCCTACTCTGAGGCGGACGCACCCGCTCGCTCGGGTCGGAGCTCACGATCCCCGCTGTCCCCTCCACTCCCGGCCGTGGCCAGTTTCGGGCTGCGGCGGGCACAGGGCGAGTGGGCGGCGGCGCGCGCCCGGCTGCGCTCGGCTGCGGGACTGCCCCGGCCGCGGGGGCCCTGCCTGAGAGAACGAGGAAGGAGGAGGAGGGAGGGAGGGAGG
>NW_016804379.1:1411937-1439489 GCF_001698545.2 Rhinopithecus bieti
GGAGAGGGGAGGGGAGGAGAGGGGAGGGTGGGGAGCGGGGAGGGAGGCCGACGATCAGGGTTTAAATTTAGACGCAAATCTAAACAGATACTGTCCCTCCCAGGGCAGGACTCAAGAGCAGGAGCCACGACTCCATGTGCCCAAACATGGGGATGGGCAGCTGCAGGGCCCCTCTGTCTCGCGAAGTTTCTCAGGACCCCGGGCTTTGCCACGGTCTCGGTCCTCAATGTCTCCCTCCCTTAATGCGTCTTCTTTCTTTTTCCTGTCCCTTCAAGAATTAGTAGTCCTTTAATTCTTTTTATTTCCTCTCTTTTCGATTTCCTTCTTCTGTGTCCATCCTTCCTGCTTTCCTTCTTCCTCTCCCTTTTTAAAAAATTGCATTACTGTCGTACCTGGTTTCTCTGCAGTTCTTGGGTGGAGTTCGAGGACCCTCCCTGGTGGAAGGCGTTTGTGTTCTCCCAAAAGAGGAGCCCTTCAGACGGAGGCTTTAGAGCTCAGCTTGGCGCCGACAGGACCACCTTTCCCTTAGCACCTCTTTTCCTCTCCACCTTCCAGGAAAACACTATCTATCCATCTATCCATCTATCATCTGTGTATGAGGAGAAGGAGGAGGAGGAGGAAAATGAGGAATCCACGCAAAGTTTTCCAAACTCCCTGAAGTGATAAATCTTTTCTGCAAATCTTGCTTTGACTGATGCATTCGGTTTTGTCGGAATTTTGGCTCCCACAAGCTGCTTGCTAAAGGGCCTCGTCTCCATTCCTGTTAAATATAGTAATAGGGCAGGATGCTCAACATCTGATTCCCACGGGGCCCAGCATAGCAACCTTCCTTTGGGGCCACCCCGGCTAGGCAGCAAAGAGACCACGTGGGAGGGATGCGGGGACTGGAATCTGCACCAGGGTCACTCCCTGCTATCCGGATCCCTACTCCCTCCGGACCCTTTGGCAGAGAGAAACAGGAAAATGCCTTCAGAGACCTGTGGGTGGCAGGGTATTGGCTGGGTATATGACGCCTCTGGGTTATCCCACAGCATTCTCACTGGCCCAACCCCAACTCAACCCGAGAGGGGAGCCCCATCAGAGGTGGGCAATGGGACAGGTTATGGTGAGCACTGTGAAGAGACATGTGGAGAAACAGTAGAGAAAACAAGCTGAGAGTCTGCTCCTGCTACAAAGACTACCCTGATTCTGCTTATCCTGGCACCATCTGTGCACTTTCAGGCACTTAGATTGTTGCTTTGGGTACCAGTGTTAGAAATATGGCCTCCTTCATGTCCTAGAACTTTCTAAGGCCCAACTTTCTAAAACACCGGCAGCCCTAATGCCAGAGTGGCTTCTAGTTCTTTAGCTTAGCTAAGCATAGAGGAAGACACCTGGTTTTAGAAACAGACTGAGGGCTGAATTCCAGCTCTGCTACTTTCTAGCTGTATTTTCTTAGACAAGTCACTTAACCGCTCTGATTCTCATTTTCCTCACCTATACAATGTAGTAGGCACTCTGCAAAGAGTGGCTGTTTTTATAACGCTTAGCCCCATGTACAAGCTTCAGAAATAAGAGCCTGATATTTCCTTTTTTTTTTTCTTTTGAGACGGAGTCTCGCTCTCACCCAGGCTGGAGTACAGTGGTGAGATCTCCGCTCTCTGCAAGCTCCGCCTCCCGGGTTCACGCCATTCTCCTGCCTCAGCTGGACTACAGGCGCCCACCACCACACCCAGCTAATTTTTTGTATTTTTAGTAGAGACGGGGTTTCACCGTGTTAGCCAGGATGGTCTCGATCTCCTGACCTCGTGATCCGCCCGCCTCGGCCTCCCAAAGTGCTGGGATTACAGGCGTGAGCCACCGCGCCCAGCCCTGATATTTCTTTTATTTAGAGCCAGGCACTCAGGGACCTAGTGAAAAGAGCCCTCACTCTCAGGAATTAATGGTGAGCCCCCTCCCAGTCCAGCCACATGGCTGCTCAGGTGGGGACTCTGGAGCAGAGTCGGCAATAAGGAAGGGTATTTACTGGTAACCTGCAATGCACGCTTTTGCTTGTGGTATTTTCCGTTCTTCTTTTTAAAGGTTCAGGACATAGTGATGACTGCAGAGTCTACTACCAGGTCTTCTAACTCTGCTCCACAGGGCCTTTTCCTTTCTCCTTCTACCTAGTCCTCCTTTGTGCTCAGAATGGGGCTGCCCCAGCACAGGTTTCTGGCTTCACAAACAGGAGGGCGGAAGTGCTTACCCAGAGGAAACCGTTAGGCCCAGATAACATCACAGTCACCCAAGGTGACTTGCAGCTGCTCCCCACGCCCTGCTCAGGCCTCCCTTGGCTGAGAACAAATGACCACAAAGCAAACAAGCTTGGCCTCCACCATGCTCCTGGGTCCCCATTGCAGAGCTGAATGCTGCTCCAGAGCTATTTGGGCCCCAGACTGGGACTTCTCCTGAGGGAGGGGCTGGAAAAAGGGGAGGGAAGGACCAAGAGGTAGCCGGAGCTGTGTTTCAGCAGCCATGAGTAGGTGTGGTTATGTGTATTCCTCTCATCTTCTTCTGTCCCTACAGAAGATCTCCAGGAGCCAGCATAGCAGTAACTCTGCTGATAAACACCCGGGTTTGCTGGGTTATCTGGGATTGTAACTGGCTGCTCTGGGGGCTGGGAGGAAACAACAGCCCAAGGGGAAGGGAAAGTGACTCTCAGAGGAGTTGGTTCCCCTCTCTCTCTGGGGGTCTGGCTAGCTAACATGGAACCATTTCCTTCACTCCACCCTGGGCCCTTACCCTTCATATACCCTGATAGTCAGAACCAGCCACACAATAAGTAGAGGTCATCAGGTAACTAACAATAAGAACACCAGGCTGGGCGCGGTGGCTCACGCCTGTAATCCCAGAACTTTGGGAGGCGAGGCAGGTGGATCATGAGGTCAGGAGTTAGAGACCAGCCTGGCCAACATGGTGAAACCCCATCTCTACTAAAAAAATACAAAAATTAGCTGGGCATGGTGGCGTGTGCTTGTAATCCCTGTCACTCAGGAGGCTGAGGCAGGAGAATTGCTTGAACCGGGGAGGTGTAGGTTGCAGTGAGCCAAATTCTTGCTACTGCACTCCAGCCTGGGTGACAGAGCCAAGACTCTGACTCAAAAAAAAAAAAAAAAAAAAAGCCAGGCGCGGTAGCTCACGCCTGTAATCCCAGCACTTTGGGAGGTTGAGGCAGGCAGATCACGAGGTCAGGAGTTTGAGACCAGCCTAGCCAACATGGTGAAGCCCTGCCTCTACTAAAAATACAAAAATTAGCTGGACGTAGTGGCACGCGCCTGTAATCCCAGCTACTTGGGAGGCTGAGGCAAGAGAATCGCTTGAACCCGGAAGGCAGAGGTTGCAGTGAGCTGAGATTGCGCCGCTGCACTCCAGCCTGGGCAACAGAGTGAGACTCCATCTCAAAAAAACAAAAAAACAAGAACAAGAACAAGAACACCAGAGATACAGCTCAGCCAGGGGAAAGACGTGTGGGGAGGATCCAGAGGTTCCTCCAGGCATATAGAAGGCCCTCGATACATATTTAGTGAATGAGGCCAGGTGGTAGTTCACACCTGTAATCCCAGTGCTTTGGGAGGTGGAGGATTGTTTGAGCCCAGGAGTTCAAGGCTAAAGTGAGCACTGTAGCCTTGGCAACAGAACAAGACCTTGTCTCTAAAAAAAAAAGTAAAATAAAAATAATTTGGTGAATATGTGCATGAATGAATGAACAAGTGAAGCAAATTAGGATCTTTCCCTTTAAGTCAAAGACAGAGTCTTTCAGAGATGGGTCTCCCATGGGAATAAGGACCCAGTGGGAGGAAAGATCATGAAAGACCACAGTAAGTAGTAACTTAATTAGCTTTCAAGCAGAATTGCAAAGAGCTCCAATCAATCAGCTGTTTATAGTGGACACATTTATTTTAAAAGAAGAGCAAGAAGCAAATATTCTTTTTTGACTACAAATATTACCTAGTATGGTATAGGTAAATGCATATATAGGTAAAAATTACCTAATATGGTATTACATAAAATATCATCTATATAATACAGTTACATTAATAGAATATATAAATATATACAATATAAATATATAAAATAATATAAACATATATATAACATTTTACGTAATACCATTCATTCCTAAATTCTGGGAAATTGGCAAAACAAAATATAATGAAACACACACACACAGGAGTTTGAGAACAGCCTGACCAACATGGTGAAACCCCGTCTCTACTAAAAATACAAAAGTTAGCCAGGTGTAGTGGTGTGTGTCTGTAATCCCAGCTACTCGGGAGTCTGAGGCAGTAGAGTAGCTTGAACCTGGGAGGTGGAGGTTTCAGTGAGCCAAGATCACCCCACTCACTTCAGCCCGGGGAGACAGACCGAGACTCCATCTCAAAAAAAAAAAAAAAGGAAAGAAAGAAAGAAAAAGAAAAACATAGAAAATGCCCACTAACATGTGTAAAAAAAATTCCATCTAACAACCATCATACTTAAATTAATTTTAGGAAAGAAATAAAGTTGTATGCTAAATCTATTGGGTAAAAGTGGGGTAAGGAATGAGGTTTTACATAATTTAAACCAGCTCCCTCAAGTCACTGATTAATTACAATAAGGAGAAAAGCAACCTTACAGAGAAGAAACTTTAATAGACATAATATTAATCAAGTGACCAAAGTCAACATCACCAGTAATGAAACAAATTGACGTCACATGATGGGATGCAATAAGAACGCACCATCACTTCTGTAATATTCTGGCCAAAAGGGCATAACTTGAATCTAATCATGAGGAAACATTGGACAAACCAAATAGGAAGACATTCCTCAAAATGACTGGTCTGTAATTTTCATAAGTGTCAATGTCAGGAAAGTCAAGGAAAGGCTGAGGAAGGGTTCCGGTTAAAGGAGACTAGAGAGACATGATAACTGGGTTAAACGAGTGGTTTGGGTTGGCTTGTTTGAGCCAAGCATATTAAAGGAATTATTAGGATAATTGGCAAAACTGAAAGGAATTCTGGGTGGGAGGCTATATGGGAGTTCTTTGTGTTAACTTTACAACTTTTCTCGAAGTTTAAAATTATTTCAGGCTGGGCACAGTGGCTCATGCCGGTAATTTCAGCACTTTGGGAGGCCAGGGTGGGAGGATTGCTTGAGCTCAGGAATTTGAGACCAGCCTGAGCAACATGGCAAGACCCTGTCTCTCTAAAGAATAAAAAAAATTAGCTGGGCAGAGTGGTATTCTACAGATTGTAGTCCCAGCAACTTGGGAGGCTGAGGTGGGAGGATTGCTTGAGCCTGGGAGGTCAAGGCTGCAGTGAACTGTGATCATGCCACTGCACTCCAGCCTGGGTGACACAGTCAGACCCTGTCTCAAAAAATAAAAATAAATAAAATTGTTTCAATTTTAAAAATTAAGAGAAAAGGTAGTTGTGGGGAGGAATTGAGCCCTCACACTGCTTTGATTCTGGACTGACTCCTGTGCCAGCTTTCTGTCACCCCCTCTTCCTTACCCCCACCACAGAGATCCACTGATAAGCCAGGGCCTGAGGGCACTGGCCATGGAGAGAGACAGGCCCAGACAGCGCCCCATCTTCTGGAATAATAGAGAATGGATACAGGAAGAGGAAGATTATTCAACTATTTCTTGGTAAAAATAACTTTGTGCTGTTTCAGTGGTTACAGTAAACACATGTATTTTCATAATTTGGGGGGAGATATTTAATTTTTTAAAAAGAAGAAAACAAAAGAGTACCCGACTGGACTGAGGAAAGGGTGGCTGTGAGGATGGAGACTGCACTCAGCTCAGGCACTCTGAGGAAAGGGGTGGGTGGTCTCCAGCTGAGAGAAGAGCCAACAATGGATGGGACTAGGAGAAGACACTGGTCTAATAACTGAGGCTAAAAAACAATGTTGATGGAAAATCCAAGGGGATGACTTAGAGATCCCAAAAGATCACAGCNCCCTCCCCTCCTCTTCTCCTCTCCTCTCTCTCCTCTCTTTCTTTTCCTGAGACGGAGTCTTGCTCTGTTGCCCAGGCTGGAGTGCAATGTCTTGATCTTGGCTCACTGCAATCTCCACCTCCTGGGTTCAAGCAATTCTCCAGCCTCAGCCTCCTGAGTGGCTGGGATTACAGGCGCAAGTCATCACGCCCCACTATTTTTAGTGTATTTTTTAGTAGAGACAGGGTTTCAATTCACCATGTTGGCCAGGCGGGTCTCAAACTCCTGACCTTGTGATCCGCCCGGCTCGTTCTCACAAAGTGGTGGGATTACAGGCATGAACCACAGCGCCCAGCAGAGCAATACATTTCTTTATGCCTTAAGCCATTTGAGTTATAATCTTCCCTCCCCTGCCCCCCGAGACGGAGTCTCGCTCTATCACCCAGGTTGGAGGGCAGTGGTGTGATCTCGGCTCACTGCAACCTCCGCCTCCCGGGTTCAAGTGATTATCCTGCCTCAGCCTCCTGAGTAGCTGGGATTACAGGCGCCCGCCACCATGCCTGGCTAATTTTTGTATTTTTAGTAGAGATGGGGTTTTACTATGTTAGCCAGGCTGGTCTCGAACTCCTTACCTCAAGTGATCCTCCTGTCTCGGCCTCCCAAAGTGCTGGGATTACAGGCGTGAGCCACTGCGCCTGGCCGAGTTATAATCTTTTGTTATAGCTGAAGGTATTCAACTGAGTCAGATAGATACAAACTTTAAGAAGACAAAATCAGACACATATATCAGTACAAAGACAGAAGTTGACCCTCAGAAAAATGTGGAGCAGAGATGGGGAGAAAGAGACTGGCAGGGAAGGGTAGAGAGAGAAACACATGCACGCGCGCGCGCACGCACACACACACACACACACACACAGAAAGAGAAACAGAAAGACGGGAGAATGCGACACAGAAAAAGCGAGTGAGAAACCTCACATCACTCGTGGAGGAAAAATGATTTTAAATTGAAAAAAATAAGAGTAACCATTATCAGAATTTGAAGTGTTTTAATTCCTATCTAAATTTTTAACAGCAGTGGGTATTGATAATCCTTTTCTCATTCTTAACAAAGAACTAATTTCTTCTAGAAAATGAGGTGATGTTTAGTAAAATCAAGGCTTTTTTGATGTAATTTCTTTAGGATATTGTTAGTAAGGTTAAGCGACTTTGCAGTTTTGCCTCTAAGGGCGTTTACTAATACAAATGAGTATCTTGAAGTGGGCAAGAACTCGTCCAAGCTTGAGGTTACCCACTTGGCCTTAAAACAATTATCCCCAATAATTCTATACATATAAAGTGAAACAGACTATAAGAAATAAGAGTATCCAAATCCCACCTATGACTCATCCCCCTTTGTCTTTTTACATGGATAACAGGCAGAGAAGTATGTCAAAAGTTTTCTGCACAACGTGTTCTTGTTTTTGACTTTGGCAAAGTACTCATTTGCAAAAACATACTGAAAACCTGGGTCCCCACCTGATAGTTTCTCTTTCCCTCTTGTAGTGGCCTCAGTATCCATCCATTTGCTCATGACAGAAACCTGGGAGTCACTCTTGATTTCTCCTTCATCTTTAGCAATCAGGTGCTGCAATTCTAGCTCTGAAATACCCTGCCATCATCGCCCCTCCCTCCATCACTGTCACTGCTGCCTTGCATCGGGATTATGAAAAGTGTCCTAGTTCATCTCTGCATCTTCTAGTTGTTCTCCTTGCCTCCAGCCTTGACTTGTACTCCCCCCACCCCATCTATTTTCCACTCCACAGGCAGTAATCTTTCTAGAACATGTAACTGGCTCCCAGGAGCACTCAGGATAAAGGCTGACTTCTTAGATGTCTCACTCACACCCCTTCCTGACATGGCTACACTTATCTGCCTGGCCTCTTCTCAACAGAGAACAGCCAGCATTCCAGACTCCAGGCATTCTGAGCTGCTTTCAGGTCCCTGAATGGGCTCTTCCCTCTGCCTGGAATACATTTCCTGATTTGCACAAAGTGAACTCTTATTCATTTTTGAAAAAGAGTTCTTGGTTTAGGGTTTCTCTAGGAAGATGATCCTGACCACCACCACCCCTTTCTCCACTCTCCTACCACCTGGGAGAGAGACATTTCCTATGTGCCACTCAACACCTGTACTATTACTGCCATTGAAAGAATTATTATATAATTGCCCATTTACTTTCTTTTTTTTTTGTTTTTTTGAGATGGAGTCTTGCTCTATTACCCAGGCTGGAGTGCAACGGCACGATCTCGGCTCACTGCAACCTCCGCCACCCAGGCTCAAGTGATTCTCCTGCCTCAGCCTCCCCAGTAGCTGGGATTACGTGCGCCCACCTCCATGCCTGGCTAACTTTTGTATTTTTAGTAGAGACGGCGTTTCACCACGTTGGCCAGGGTGGTCTCGAACTCCTGACCTCAAGTGGTCCATCCACCTCAGCCTCCCAAATTGCTGGGATTACAGGTGTGAGCCACTGAGCCCGACCCCATCTACTTTCTTCATTTTCTTATGAAACTGTAAGCTTAATAAAGGCACATTCCACCCTGTCTTGGTCAAAGTTCTATGATCAGTGTCACCTTCATATCTGGTGAATCAATACGTGTTGGATGAATGAGTGCACACTAGCCCCATGCAAAAAGGTAGATAATTCATTTTGTAATCCATTCTCACATGCCCACTTAAAAATGCAGTAATAACATAGGGAGCTGTAATATACAATATACCATAGCACAGTTAAAGACCTGACCTTTTTTCCTAATTACCACATATCAACTAGTTTACGTACTATCATCTCCTTGTATAAAGTCACTACTCCTGGTGCTGAAGTCTCTTGCATGTTTTTACAGTTTGGGAGTATGTTATAATTACACTGTCTGCTTCCTGCTGTGTGATAATCTTTGAGACTTTTAAAGACTTTTCTCATCTTGGTGTACCTAATACCACTCTAGGGCCCATGAGGCAAGCATGGAGTTCATACCTTGTAAGTGTCATTTATCTGAAAAGGCAATAATAGATCCTTGAGCCTTTGAATCAGAATACAAGCTAAATACTAAATGTGTTGAAGCAGTGTAAGACTGGATGTTGCTGGATACTGAGGAAGGCTGGAGGGGCAAGGATGGAGTGCCAAGGAAGGCCTTGAGGGCAAGAGGAAGAAGATGTTGGCTTAGGTGTGCTCAGTGCAGGGGCTTTGTGTGGAAGGATCCTGTGAGCAAAGAGCCCCAGGAGCCTGCGGAGGGGGTAGAAGAGAACGTGAGCTATTGTCAGAGCCAGCTTCAGTCCTCAGGTTTGCAGGGCCCGCTCCAACAGGGTGCACATCAGCCCTTTGAGTGGACACAAAGTTTGGAATCCATTTCAGTCTCCTTATGGAGATCCTGCTGCACTCAGTATGTTGTTCTGGGAGAGTTTTGCGCTTGGTGTTTGCCTCTGTGAAAATGGGTGAAATCTACATTTTGAAGATGATTGAACTTGAGCAGAATGGCTTCTGATTTGTATTTTCTGCTTCTGTTTCCTTCATTGCACATGGAAGGGCTTTTAGGTGGCAACAAAGAGAAAGAGCTGGGATGAGAGTAACCAGGGGAAAGAAAGATTTGACAACAAATTACCTACAGATAACCTGTAGGCAAAGGGGCCAAAGTGAGGCCTGGGGATTCGAAGATCCTACCAGATAGGTGATTTGCAGAGAGCAAAGTGACTTTATCGTTCCCCTTTTCTAATTTGATGCGAGTTCTCATCAGTCACCCAGGGATGTGGTAAGGAACTCCTAATCAAAATGACCATAAATCTGAAACCATAATGAAATGGGTTAAGCACTAATCTGACCCCTCACAGCCAAGCTGGCAATGAAGCAAAGGACGCAGACAGCCCCTGATAGAAGTCACACAGGGAGATGAATGCTTTGCTGCGGAAAGGGGAATGGTGTGGGTGGCAGCCGTTGGGGAGAGGGGTGGGGGTGGGGTGGAAAAGGAATTTGCATCTCATGGCTCAATCAGATCTGAAACCTAACATCCTGTTTTTCTGTAGGTGGGGCACATCAGTAGCTGAGAGACTCCTCTGACCATGGTCAGCCTCAGGAAGTGAGTGTCAACAGCCTTGCAGATGGGAACTCAACTCCTGAGTACCCATGCCTGAAAAGACGTAAGTCCCGCTCCCACCGGCACCAGACCCCCTGCCCTCCCTCTACCCCAATACTAGAACTCCAGACCTCACCCCTCCTCCCCAGAGACATATCAACAGGAAGTTAACTCAGCTGGAACACTCTGTTCCCTTGACATTTCTGTTTTAATTCTGCAGCTGTGTTTAAGGCTTCATGAATGATCTGTCTGGCACGGTCTGTTTGTCTGCCTGATGCTTCTTTTCCCACTTCCCTGCACCAGGTCATGATTACCCTAAGGCTGGTAGAGCAAAACTAGAACTAGGGTTGGTAAGAAGGAAGTGGGATGGTAAGAAAGGGCATTAGGGACTGTAGTATTAGCTGTTGATGAGCTAAGGTTGATGATCTGATTGCTTGCTCAGGGAGAAGGAATTCCTCAATCATTAACAGTGTGCGTTGCCCATAGCTCTCTTTCCTCACCCCCTTATGGTATTTATCTCTACGTCACATCATAGTGATGTATGGGTGTGTCTTTTCTCCTCAGTATTCTATAGTGCCTACTTACATGCCTTATTCATGCTTATTCATGTTCAGGAAGTAGTTGGTAATTGAAGGAATGAGCCTTCTCTCCTTCCTTTTATCTCAAGTCAGCTTATCACTTAAAAACAAAAACAAGCCATAGCTTCCAAATTCAACTTGGTCCTGCTCAGGGTGATATTTCTTAATTTCTTGTAGCTGCAATTCACAGTTCTGTATCGTTGCTTGCCAATGTCTGTTTTGATATTCATGGTAGTTGGTTCTGAGACATATCAGAGCACTATTTTGTTCTTTCCTGGCTGCTTTTTCTTCTACTGCCTCTCGTCGAAGTCTAGAGAGAAACTTAGAGACCTTCAGTTTCTAAAGCCAATAAGAACCTAGAAGGAAAATAGTGATTAGTCTCTTCAAGTTCTTCTTCCTCACCAGACCCAAGAAGAGTCTTCTCCATTCACTGGTCCATCGGGCTCACATGTGTGAAACATCAAGGCTGGCTTTAAAGGATCACCCAGCAAATGGCTTATTGTTAGTTACACGAGCTGGATATGCTTTGTCAATCACTCCGCTTGAAACTTAAGCATGAGAGAACATAGCTCACAAGACAGGTATGGCCCCATATGTCTCCATAAGCCCACATCTAGAAAATACATATGCAGATTTTTCTGTTGACAGTTGGTCATCCTAGGCTATCATTTCTAATGCGTGACTAGTTTCAACCAAATTTAATAAGTTAAAACCAGTCTCAAAGCCCTATATTTTAAAAAGTAAAACTAGAAGTGGGCCAGGCATGGTGGCTCACGCCTGTAATCCCAGGACTTTGGGAGGCTGAGGCAGGCAGATCATGAGATCAAGAGTTCAAGACCAGCCTGATTAATATGGTGAAACCCCATCTCTACTAAAAATACAAAAATTAGCTGGGCATGGTGGCGCGCACCTTTAGTCCCAGCTGCTTGTGAGGCTGAGGCAGGAGAATCACTTGAACCCGGGAGATGGAGGTTGCAATGAGCTGAGATCACATCACTGCACTCCAGCCTGGGCGATAGAGCGAGACTCCATCTCAAAAAAAAACAAGAAAAAAACAAACTATATAAAGCTCACAGTTAACATTACAGTCAACAGTGAAAAACTGAAAGCTTTCTTTTTTTTTTCTTTTTTTGAGATATAGTCTCACTCTGTCACCCAGGCTGGAGTGCAGTGGAACGATCTCGGCTCACTGCAACATCCATCTCCCAGGTTCAAGTGATTCTCTTGCCTCAGCCTCTCAAGTAGCTGGGATTACAGGTGCACGCCACCACACCTGGCTGATTTTTGTATTTTTAGTAGAGGCGAGGTTTCGCCACATTGGCCAGGCTGGTCTCAAACTCCTGACTTCAAATGATCCACCCCACCTCAGCCTCCCAAAGTGTTAGGATTATAGGCATGAGCCACTGCACCCAGTCAACTGAAAGCTTTCTAAGACCAGGAACAAGGCAAGCTTGCCTGCTCTTACCATTTGTATTCAACTTGGTACTGGAAGTCCTTGCCAGAGCAATTAGGCAGGAAAAAGAAATAAAAGGCATACAAATCAGAAAGGAAGAAGTAAAATGATATCTGTTCACAGATGACATGATCTTATATATAGAAAGCCCTGAAGATTGTGCACCAAAACACAGTTAGAGTTATTACATGAATTCAGCAAAGTTACATGATACAAAATTAGCATAAAAAATCAGTTGTGCTTTTATTGTACTAACAATGAACAAGCCAAGAAAAAAATTAAGAAAACAATCCCATTTCCAATAGCAACAAAAAGAGTAAAATACTTAGGAGTAAACTTAACCAAGGAGGCAAGCTGAGAACACCTATACACTGAAAACTACAAATCATTGCTGAGAGAAATTAAAGACACAAACAAAAACACACTCTGTGTTCATAGATCAGAAGACTTAATGTTGTTAAAATGGCCATACCCCCAAAGCTGTCTGCAAATTCAATGTAATACCTATCAAAATTTCAATCGCTTTTTTTTTTTTTGCAGAAATAGAAAAAAATTCGAAATTCATATGGAATCTCAAGGGACCCCAAATTGCCAAAACAATCTTGAAAAAGAACAAAATTAGAAGCTTCACACTTCCCAAATAAAACATATTATAAAGCTACAATAATCAAAACAATGTGGCACTAGCATAATGCCAGACATATAGACCACTGAAACAGAATAGAGAGCCCAGAAATAAACCGTCATGCATATGGACAAATGATCTTCAAAAGGGTTACCAAGACCACATGATGGAGCAAGGACAATCTCTTCAACAAATGGTGTTGGGAAAGCTGGGATATCCACATGTGAAAGAATGAAGTTGGACCCTTACCTTACAGTACATACAAAAATTAACACAAAATAGATTAAAGACCTAAACCTAAGTCCTGAAACTATAAAACTCCTAGAAGAAAACAGAGGGAAAGTTTTATGACATTGGATTTGACGGTAACTTCTTGAATATGACACCGAAAGTGTAGGAAACAAAAGCAAAAATAGACAAATGAGACTATATCAAGCTTAAAAATTCCTCCACATTAAAGGAAACAACAGTGAAAATACAATCTACGTAATAGGAAAAAATAATTGCAAATCACATATCTCATAAGGGGTTAATATCTAGAATATAAAAAACTCCTACAACTCAACAATAGAAAAACAAGTAACCAACCAGGTGTGGTGTCTCATGCCTGTTAGCCCAACACTTTGGGAGGCCAAGGCAGGAAAACAGCTTGAGCCCAGAAGTTCGTGATCAGCCTGGGCAGCATAGCAGAACCCTGTCTCCAAAAAAATAAAAACAAAAAAATTAGCCAGTCATGGTGACATGTACCCATAGTCCTAAATACTCAGGAGGCTGAGGTGGGAGGATCACTTGAGCCCAGGAGGTTGAGGTTGCAGTGAGCCATGATTGTACCACTGTACTCCAACCTGAGTAACAGAGCAAGACCCCATCTCAAGAACAACAGCAACAACAAACCAAACAACAACAACAACAACAACAACAACAAAAATAAACGAAAAAAACCAAAAAAGCAATAAGAAAGGCAGGAAGGAAGGAGGGTGGGAGAGAGGGAGAGAGGGAGAGAGGGAAGAAGAAGGGAAGAAGGAAGGAAGAAGGGAGGAAGGGAAGGAGGGAGGAAAGAAGGAAGGAAGGAGGGAAGGAAGGTCCGTTTAAAAAAATAGGCAAAGGACTTGAAAGGACATTTCTGCAAAGAAGATACATGAATGACCAACAAGCATATGAAAGGATGCTCAACATCACTAATCACTGGAGAAATGCAAATCAAAACCACAATGAGATAGTTGAGCATACCCCATACTCATTAGAGTGTCCACTATCAGAAAAAAAAAAAAAAACCAGAATTCTCTAATTTTTTATGGAGAAATTAGAACACTGTGCACTGCTGGTGGTAATATAAAATGGTACAGTCCCAGTGAAAAACAGTATGAAGTTTCCTTTAAAAACTAAAAATAGAGTTACCATATGATCCTGTAATCTCACTTTAGGGTATATATTTAAAAGAACTGAAAGCAAGATCTTGAAGAGATTATTTGCACACCCATGTTCATGGAAGCATTATTCACAATAGCCTAGAGGTGGAAGCAATTTAAATGTCCATTGACAGATGAATGGATAAAGAAAATGTGTTTGGCTGGGTGCGCTGGCTTACGCCTGTAATCCCAGCCCTCTGGGAGGCCAAGTTGGGCAAATTGTTTGAGCCTAGGAGTTTGAGACCAGCCTGGGCAACATAGTGAGACCCCATCTTTACAAAAAATACAAAAATTAGCCAGCCCATGATTGCACCACTGCACTCCAGTCTGGGTGACAAAGCAAGACCCTGTCTCAGAAAAAAGGAAAAGAAAAAGAACAAAAAAAGAAAATGTGTTATATGCATTCAATGGGATATTATGCAGCCTTTAAAAAAAGGGAATCTTGTCACATACTATAACATGAGTAAACCTTGAGGATGACATTTATGCTGAGTGAAATAAGCCAGGCACAAAGGACTGCATGATTCTACTTATGTGATATGTCTAGAGTAGTCCAAATCATGGAAAACGAAAGAATATTGGTTGTCAGAAACTTGGGGAAGGAGGAAAAGGGGAATTGCTTGACAGAAAGTTTCAATTTTGCAAGATGAAGAAGTTCTAGAGATCTGTTACACAACAATGTAAATATAGTTACCATTACTGAACTGTACACTGTACATTACTGAACTGAAAAAAATGAGAGGGTAAATTTTGTAATATGTGATTTTTTTACCACAATTAAAAATTATTTTAATAAAACAATAAACACCTGAATATGCCTGACCATAAATTGCCACCATCAGTGTCACTCCTCTGGCTTAACTTCTAAGTTCAGGTTTATGACTAACTGGGTAAAAATTCTAAGAAAGCAGATTTGGCATCAATAAAGACAACACTTTTTTAAGCCTTCTAGCTGTGGCCTCTTTTCTAAAGATGTGTGTTCTCCAGTACTGAACATCACAAACAAACCTCAGACAATCACTTTTGGGTTGTTACGTCCATGTTCTGATAGAGTCTAATGATTTGGCGTTCAAAGTAGTTTCCACTGTGGAGATTCTGAGGTTAGAAACCATACATTTGGGCTGAGAAGTGGTGAGAGGAGAGGTAGAAGGCCCTTTGGCTTTGCACATTATCTCCCTTTCTGTGATTAGTAATGATATTAACTGCTGAAGCCACAAACTAATGTCACACTTGAGTGGATGAAATGTAGGACATCTATGACAATGTGTGTCTGGTGGATTGGCTGGGGGTGGTGATGTGGTATGTGGACATTGACAAGGGGGCAGGAATACAGCGGAAAACAAGCAAAGCCCTGGGGGAGTGAAAGGGAGGAGGGCAGGTGAAAGGTGGGTAGCATCTTTCAAAACGAGGCAAGAAGACATTACGCCCATCCTGATATGATGCAGTAAGGAAACAGTACCCCCTATGATGATGGGATATTTGCAAAAGTAAAAAAATATAAAATGAAACCAGAGACTAATCAAGCCTCCAGCTCTAACTTTCAGTTTACAGGAAACATGGCAGATGGCCCATGTACATCCCATGAGGATTTAATCAGTAAAAACTAGAATGTGGGAAATTTCTATAGATCAAATGAACTGGTTTCTTTAACAAATAAATAGCATTTTAAAAAAAAGAAAGAGGGAGAAAGAATTGTTATACATTTAAAGAGACTTAAGAGAAGTATCAGCGAAATGCAATGTGTGGACCGTCATTGGGTCCTGATTCAAACACACCAATAATTTTGAGACAATTAGGAAAATTTGAACACAGATGGTATTAGATGATGTCAAGAAATCCATGTTACTTTTCCTAGGTGTAGAGATTGTGTTAAAAATAAAATATTTTATCTGCCGGAGATATATACTGAAGTACCATGGCTAAAGTTACATGAGGTGTGAGATTTGCTTTAAAATCTTCCAGGGGCAAAAAATCCTGAAGGAGATAGATGAGGCAGGACTGGGAATGCATTGATAGTTGTTGAAACTGGGTGCAGGCGTGTGGGAATTCATAGCACTATTCTCTCTGGACTTGTGTATCCTCATAAATTTCCACAATAACAACAACAACAACAACAACAACAACAACCACCACCACCACCACCACCACAGTGAGTAGACTCAAGGTGATTGGATAACCAGGACAGGCTCTTGGTGTTGGAGAGAGAAAGGTCATTGAAAACTCTGAGATCACTAAAAACATCTTTATCTACTTTAGAGGTTTGCTTAAGGGCAACATTCTTCATACAACTGTTGGAAGAGTTTATTCATTTCCTGAAAAATTGTTGACTCTGCTCCAAGAACCAGCAATTCCAAACCTAGGCATGCTCCCAAGAGAAATAGGTGGATATACCTTCAAAAGACACATACAAGTCTATCATAATGGTACAAATCAGTTTTATCCATGATAGTACAAAACTAGGAACGATCCAAATGTCCAAGAACAGATCAACAAACTGTGGAATATTAATACAATATTAATTACCACACTCAGCAATAAAAAGAAACGAAATACTGACACACATGACAGAGGCAAATTTCAAAAACATAATGCTGAGCAGAAGAGAGACACAGAAGAGTATGTGCTATGACGTTTAAGAATAGGCACAACTGGCCGGGTGCGGTGGCTCAAGCCTGTAATCCCAGCACTTTGGGAGGCCGAGGCGGGTGGATCACGAGGTCAGGAGATCAAGACCATCCTGGCTAACATGGTGAAACCCCATCTCTACTAAAATACAAAAAACTAGCCGAGCGTGGTGGCGGGCGCCTGTAGTCCCAGCTACTCGGAGGCTGAGGCGGGAGAATGGCGTGAACCCGGGAGGCGGAGCTTGCAGTGAGCCGAGATTGCGCCACTGCACTCCAGCCTGGGCGACACAGCAAGACTCCATCTCAAAAAAAAAAAAAAGAATAGGCACAACTAATTCAGAGTGATGGATGTTAGAATATTGACTGGGAAGGTGCATGAGGGACCCTTCTGAGGTGATGGAAATGTTTTACATCTTGATCCAGGTGCTGGTGTATACAAATACAAGAACTCATTGAGCAGGACACTTAATATCAGTGCACTTGTGCACTCTATGCTATTTGTATTATAACTCAAAAATAGTAATCATAATGAATAAACAATAAAAAAGGCAAATAAAAAAGACCTGGAAATGTTTTGAATTTCCAAAATAAATCTCATGGTAACAAAATTTAAGACAATATTTTTAGGGTCTAAAGAAAATTGAGTTCCTGACTCAGAAAGCTAAAGTCTTATGCTAGGAAAATGTTGTCTGGAATGTTCTATAGTCCAGGGGTCAGGGAAAGGGTTCCAGTTCTATTGCAGACTTTCACCCTGCCTTTTTCCTTTTGCAAAATGCGTCAGCCCTGTTTAGTCAGCTCTTTGCCCCAATAGCAATTAAAGAATCCAGTCTTTTTTTCTATTTTTTTTTTTTTCTGAAAACATTCATGGGAAAATCCTAATAATCACCAGTTCAACACATTAAGCCAAAGGAAGTTGTCATGTACAGAATAATGAGCAAGCAGCCTGCAAAGAAGAAATGGTTTGTTTCCCAGGACCTCCTCCTGGGGTACAAGGTCTGAGGAGAGGGGGATATGAGGTAGGATGAGGTGGGGTAGGGTGGTCGAGTTCAGTAAATGGTACTAGGCTGGTCTACCTCCTAAAAGACTTGGGTTCTAAATATAGCTATTTTCGAGTGTGTTTGGGGGCAAATCATGCCAACTTCTCTTGTCATCAGTTCTTCCTATAAAAATTCAGGGTGATGAAATTGCAGGGATATCGTGAGGATTAAATCAGATCATGTGCACACAGTCGCACAATCAACAGAGACTTAAATAGAAAAGAAGTAGGAGGAACCAGCATTTTCTGGTTTTTTCTTTTCATCTTTGTACTAGTTTCTTTTCTTTTCCTCTTACCTCCTGGTGCCTCAGAGGACCTCAGGCCCTCCTGCTATGGTCAATACCACGCTCTGGCACCTCCCCTCAAGTGCTCCACTACAAACCTGAGATACAGTCTTAGATGTAGCCAGTACCCTTAGCCTGGGGCAGAGATGGGACAGCAGTGAGACCTAAGGTGATGAGGAGGTGTCACTGAGGACTGAGCACTGGGATTAACAATAAAGACCCATGGCAGATTTTTCCAGGCTGCGAAGCCATCAGGAGCAAACCAGAGGATACACAAAGTGGTGCACTGTACAGAGGGAAAAGCAAAGTCCATTGTGACGGGGATGACAGAGAGGAACAGGGGCTGGAACTGGACATGCAAAGTAATTTGGACTTTGTCAGTAGGAGAAAGGGCAACATCTTAAGAGCTGTTTTGCAAGAGTAAGATTTACATTTTAGGAAGATGATTCCGACAGCAGAAGGAATCAGAGGCAATTTTGCATACAGGAAAACAAGTCAGGAGAGTTGAAGACCTAAGCTGGAGAGGAAAAAGGGTTGAAAGACACTACAAGGTTGATTTTCCAGGGATTACGTACATACTAGGATGTGGGAGTAAGTAGGAGGAGCCGAGATTAACTTAAACTTTCAGAGTAAGGCTGCCAGGTTTATCAAATAAAAATACAAGCCGTCCAGTTAAATTTGGACATCAGACCATTGATAAGTAATTTTTGGTATAAATATGTCCCATGTGTATTAGTCTGTTCTCACATTGCTATAAAGAAATACTTGAGACTGAATAATTTATAAGGAAAAGAGGTTTAATTGGCTCACAGTTCTGCAGGCTATACAGGAAGCATGATGGCATCTGCTTCTGGGGAGGCCTCAGGGAGCTTTTACTTATCGTGGAAGGCAAAGCAGGAGCAGGTGTCTTACATGGCAGGAGCAGGACTGAAAGACAGGAGGAGGTGCCATGGACTTTCAAACAACCAGATTTTATGAAAACTCATCATTCTCAAGTTCAAAGTTCCACAGATACTTAGGGCAGGGACATAATGCCTATGAGTTCTTTGCTAATGCATAACAAAAGTGACCTTTGCTCCAGTTCCCAGTAAGTTCCCCATCTCCATCTGAGTCCTCCCCAGCCTGGCCTTCATTGTTCATATCACCATCAGCGTTTTGGTCACAATTCAAGCAGTCTCTAGGAAGTTCCAAAATTTCCCCCATCTTCCAGTCTTCTGAGCCCTCCATACTCCTCCAACCTCTGCCTGTTACCCAATTCCAAAGTTGCTTCCATTTTCAGGTATTCTTATAGCAATGCCCTACTTCTCAGTACCAATTTTCTGTATTAGTTAATTCTGGTACTGCTGTAAATAAATACCTGAGACTGGGTAATTTATAAGGAAAAGAAGATTTTAATTCACTCATAGCTCCATAGACTATCCAGGAAGCATAATAGCATCTGCTTCTGGGGAGGCCTCAGGGAGCTTTTACTTATGGCAAAAGGCAAAGCCAGAGCAGACATCTCACATGGCAGGAGCAGGACCAAGGGTGGGGGGTGGTGCCACACACATTTAAGCAACCAGATCTTGTGAGAACTCAATCACTAGCATGAGGACACCAAGGGGATGGTGCTAAACTATTCATTAAAACCCTGACTCCATGATCCAATTACCTCCCATCAGGCCCCACTTTCTTTCTTTTTTTTTTTTTGAGATGGAGTCTTGCTCTGTCGCCCAGGCTGGAGTGCAGTGGCAATCTCGGCTCACTGCAAACTCCGCCTCCCAGGTTCACCCCCATTCTCCTGCCTTAGCCTCCCAAGTAGCTGGGACTACAGGCACGTGCCACCACACCTGGCTAATTTTTTTTTTGTATTTTTAGTAGACACAGGGTTTCACCGTGTTGGCCAGGATGGTCTTGATCTCTTGACCTCGTGATCTGCCCACTTCAGCCTCCCAAAGTGCTGGGATTACAGGCATGAGCCACTGTGCCTGGCCAGGCCCCACTTTCAACACTGGAGATTACAATTCAACATGAGATTTGAGTGGGGACAGATTCAAACCATATCACCATGCAATAATTAATCTGAAGTTCAAATTGAATTGGGCATCCTGCATTTTACCTGGCAACTCTATTTCAGAATCACCTCCCTAAAATGCAAAGCTGATCTGTTTAATCTATTGCTATCTTAATGTGACAGGTAAATAATCTTCCTCAAAAGAGACTGTATTTGTCAACTAGAAGGAGTATTTGGGTCAATTGAAAAATCGTATTTCTCATTTTCAACCAGAGAATCAGCATAGTGAAGGGCATTTTCCCAGCACCATTTTTGTTTCGGTGCCATGGGCCATCCATACCATGATGTTTTCAGTGTGTTTTAGATCTATATTAAATTAGTTTACGTTTTAAATTTTGCATTACACTAAGTAATGATATCCATGAAATTACCACTACAGTGGGCTACTGATTTTTTTTTTTTTTTGAGACGGAGTCTTGCTCTGTCGCCCAGGCTGGAGTGCAGTGGCCAGATCTCAGCTCACTGCAAGCTCTGCCTCCCGGGTTTACGCCATTCTCCTGCCTCAGCCTCCCAAGTAGCTGGGACTACAGGCGCCCGCCACCTCGCCCGGCTAGTTTTTTGTATTTTTTAGTAGAGACAGGGTTTCACCGTGTTAGCCAGGATGGTCTCCATCTCCTGACCTCGTGATCCGCCCGTCTCGGCCTCCCAAAGTGCCGGGATTACAGACTTGAGCCACCGTGCCCGGCCGGCTACTGATTTTTTATACCTATTACAATAAACACAGGGCTATAATAAATTTTTATTCCCATATTATCTAAAACTTGCATGTACGCTTTGGGAAATACCAATACAGGAAGGAGAGCTGTGCTGGCGCTGGTCTGATCTGACTCATACTCTACCAGCCCAGAGGCCTCAATCACCATCTGGATGGAGAGGAGAATGCCCTGGTGTGCTGGCAAACCCCAAACTTGATTGGATTAGATTAGGATGGAGGGACAGGACAGTCAGGCTTCTGGTAAGGATGGACAAATAGGAATTTGGAGCTCAGCCTCCAGGAATCCCGCAGGTCCCATGGTAGTGGAGCCATATATATATATTTGGGGTCCCACTACCAGAGAAGAGATACATGGGGACTGGCGAGGGCCAAGAATGTGGCCGGAGGTTGTGGTTGAGGAGTTTAGGACCCCAGATGAACAACACCTCTCTCCAGGGCCTGTAAGCAGATACTTAAGAATTCTTCTTGTGGGATTTGGACACCGACTGTGATCTACCTGCCTGCACAATGTCTCATTGTTCTTGACTTGTTAAGAAAGCTTCTCCTGATACTTGGTAGCAGTTCAGGTTGATGTCAGTCCCTGGGCTGTCCAGCAGAAAGATTTTCCCAGGTTTCTCAGTGGAGACTGGAGCCACCAGAACTGTGACACCCTGAACTTGAACCAACCAGCCAGTCTTGCCGAGGCACCTCTGACCCTAAAGGTCATGCTGAGAGCCCAGAGGCTCTGATCATGATCTCAGCACTTCATCCACATAATGAAGTCCACTGTTGTGTTGCCCAAATGCTGCAAGGCTCTTTTGCTCCGGCTTTCACTGATCCGCCCCTCCTTTTAAAAAGACTCTTGGATTCTGCCAACATTACTCTGGGCCCCCACTCTCTGCTCACCAAAGCCTAAGCCCTGTGGTATGGGCCGATGAGTCCTTGGGATACATTTCCCAGTGTGTTTTTCCTTGGTGGGCTGCTGAGACAAGAGATGATGGAGGTCTGTACTTGTGTATGTAACACAAGGCTGTTCTGCATGGGGCAAGGCAGAGGGGCTGGGCAGGAGGGAGAGTATGAAGTGTCTGTTACGTGCCAAGCATTGAGCTAAGCCAATTGTCACAATATTCCTGGAGGCAGATACCATCATCTTCAGTTTATAGATGAGGAAAGCTAAGCTCAGAGAGATTAAATAACTGTGAACGGCAGAGAAAACAGAGCCGGAATTAGACTTCAGGCCTTCCGACCTTAAGTCTGGTGCTCTTTGAGTCACGCCACCTGAAATCAGTTCGAGAGAAAGGGCAATTGTTGGCTCAATTTTGATGAAATAAGAGTTTGAGGGGACACCCTCTGTGTGCCTAAGGATGAGGCCCAACACAGGGAACAGAATTCAGGAGACTCTGCATGGGCAGAGCATACTGGTAACACATCCTGCAGGCTTTAACTCCTATTCTTTTTTCATGATTGTTTCAGTCTTCTTTCCTAAGGACTATTATCAGATCCATATATCCATGTTAGTTAGAGTAAATGTTAGGCTTCTGTAACAAATAAACCCAAAATATAATGGCTTAAGATTATCTCTCTCACATAAAATTCCAGGTGAGTGGTTCAGAGCTGGCACACAACAAAATGGCTTCCTCAGCTCCTATCATCACATCTTACATCCCTGCCATCAAGATGGAGGAGAACATGCAATTTCTTTTTAAGAGTCTGGCCTTGAGGATTGCACATATCACCTCTACTTGTATCTCATGTTGTCCCAAACAATGACATGAACAATTGTAGCTGCAAGGGAAGTTGGGAAATAGAGTCTTTATTTGAGTTGCCATGTACACAGTAAAACCTTCTGTTGCTATAGAAAAAGGGAAAAAATTGGAGAAAACACAGAGGAGCCACTACTACAATAATTTGGGACACTCTTACATGAATTGATAGCTCATTTATGTTTTCTTTAAGAAGTCTTGGCCAGGCACGGTGGCTCACACCTGTAATCCCAGCACTTTGGGAGGCCGAGGCAGGCGGATCACCTGAGGTCAGGAGTTCAAGACCAGCCTGGCCAACATGGTGAAACCTTGTCTCTACTAAAACTACAAAAATTAGCTGGGCATGATGGTGGGTGCCTGTAATCCCAGCTACTTTGGAGGCTGAGGTGGGAGAATTGCTTGAACCCAGGAGGCGGAGCTTGCAGTGGCGCCACTGCACTAAAGCCTGGGTGACAGAGTGAGACTCCATCTTAAAAAAAAAAAAAAGTATGGATTATGTGACTTAGAGCCACAACTCTGCCACTTAGATGTGATCTTGGCAAGTTGTGTAACTTCTCTGAATCCCACATTTTTCCTCTGTACAATGAGGTGATGGAATTAGCCTGCCTACCAAACTGGGATGTTGGGAGGCCCAAATAAACTCATGTCTTTGAGTACTGCATGTAGGCTGCAAGGTCCCATGAAAAGTGAAGTGCTACAGCATTGGGCCACCCAGAGGGGGCTTTTTTATTTTTGTCTGTGTGTTTGTTAAGCATTTGGTGCTCGTTCCCCAGCTTGGTTTAGGGTGAAAACCACATATCCAAGTCTTCTATATGGTATTTCCACTCTCAGGGGAATACTTTAGCACATCCTATTCACTTCTGCTGGTTAGCCTGCCTCTCTCCCTAGAGCCCTGCCACTCTTTTGGGCTGCCATCCTTCCCTTGGGTGCAAGTCACTGCCAACCCACCCCCACTGGCCACTTCTGATCTCTAATCACATATGGGTAATAAAGGCCCCGAAACTTACTCCTCCCAGAGTGGATTTGGGTGGAAGGCCCCGAAACAGGGCCTGCAGGAAGGAGCCCAGGAAACGGCCCCCAGCAATGCTTATCTGAGCCATTTTTCCCAAGCATATGCAACAAACCTCAAAAGGCCACCTGCATGCTCTCACACCCCTAGTTGAGTTTGTTTGACAGTCTGCAGTGTGTGTTAGTTACAGCAGAACCAGTTGTTATCTATTAGCGTCTAAGCTCCTTAAGGAAGGAAATAAACCTTTTCTCAGCATCTATTATGCCTTAGGCTCATAAACAACTTGCCAGCATTTATTCCTCACCCAACCTCACTGCCAGCAGGAATTATGACCTCCTTCTTGTAGATGAGGAGTTAGATGTTGAAAGAGTACCTTGTTCAGTACCAGACAGTCATCAAGTGAAGGAGGCAAGATTTCAATCCAGGATCTGATGCCAAGTCTGGCTCTCTCCTATGATATCGTGATTAATCTGTCTTGTAGTTAAGTGTGAAAATGTGGAAACTGTGTGTTCAGCCATTGTACCTTCCCTTGAGCACTAACACAATTTCATGCCAGTAGGGCCTCGAAAGGGTTAAAGAGAATGGCATTTTTCACTATTTTATCTCTGACAGTGCACAGCACAGTTCCTGACACGCGAAACAGGTCATTATGATATTTATTGGACATACCAAAATTATTGGATTGATATTTTTAAAAAAATCATAGCTGCATTCATTCATTCCAAGGTGAATGCGCCTTGCAAAGCCTTCCTGGGAGTAAGGTTGTCATGCAGATAAAACAAGCAAGTGAAATCAGGGAAAAGATTTCCTGGACACGACTGTTCATGCCTGGCTTCCTGGCAGAACCACAGCAGGAGTTAACTAAGGGCCTACTGTGGTTAGTGCCTGGGCCCAACTCACAGCCATGAATCTGTGGCAAAAGCAGATGGCACTTCCGGCAGACATTCCCCAGAGGAGAGAATTTTCCATGAGGCCTGTGTATGGCAGCCATCCATCCTGGGTTTCCTGGCATGGTCCAATTTCCCATCTTTTGTCTCAAAGTCCTTAGAAGGACATATGTGTGGGGCGGGTAAAGTCCTGCTCTTAGTTATTTAATTTATGTATTTTTACAGGCAGCCTCTCAAACCAGAGTAGGCTCAGAGAGACTCCGAGTCCTGCTTTTGAATTTGGAAAATATGGTTATAGCAGGCACGTGGAAAGTGGCTTTTACTGCCTTCCACCTGCAGATCAAAGGCAGAGGGGCCGGCCCGCCCAGGTCAGCCTGTTTCACCCGGGAAAGGGAGGACCATCTGCTCCAGTCAGGAAGCCCTGGGAAACCTTCTAACAGAAGAAGCCCACCAGGACCAGAGCAGGGCTGTGTCCTAAGAATTCAACAGTCCCCAAAAAGTCAAAGAAAGTGGTGACAGGAAAGAAGCAGCAGCAGAGGCAGAAACTGCTCTTTTGATCTCATTGCGCAAAGGAAGGAGGTGACCCAAGGCCTCTTGTGACACACACAGAAGCACACAGAAGTATATTTGGGGAAGTGTGTGAGAGCTCGCCCCAAAGATGTCTTCAGATTAGAGGCCAACCCTGGGTGGCTGCCCTGGGGCAAGCTGGGATGCTGTTTGTGGTTCAACTCTTTCCACACTCAGATGGGGTCACTGCTGGGTAACGGTACGCCTAGCAAGCACGGGTAAACCAAGCCAAAAGCCTATTTGTCTTCTAGGATCAGTCCGTTAACCCCTCAACTCCCAGCCAGGTCAGGCAGGTCCCTATGGATTAAGCTTTGTGCTAGGCCTCAGGAGACCTTGGGTCTCATCCCGATTCCCTAAACAGCTCTGAAGCCTGGGGCACATCACGTTTTTCCTCTGACCTCAGCATTCTCACCGGTTCAGCTGAGGAATCAAGAAGACTAAAGAGGTTTAGAGGCTTCCCGCACACTGGCTGATGGCTTTGCCCTGAAGTGATTTAACACTAAAAAAGCTCGCAAGTGTTCGTTTTCTTCAGTTCGGTAAAATCTGTGTGATTCTACACACCCTATTCATTCATTCACTTGCTTAAACTTGTCCTAAGCATGACTATACATCAGCACTGTTAAGTAACAAACACTATTAGTGTCTCCTTATTGAGTTCCTACTAAGTGTCAGGCACTTTATACAGATTACCCCCACTTAATCCTCCTCACAGATCTATGAGGTAATACCTCCATTTTTATTTATTTACTTTTCTTTTTTTGAGACAGGGTCTTACTCTGTCACCCAGGCTAGAGGACAGTGATGCAATCATAGCTCACTTCAGCCTGCACCTCCCAGGCTCAGTTGACCCTCCCACCTCAGCCTCCCAAGTAGCTGGGACTATAGGTATGTGCCACCATGCCCAGCTAATTTTTATATTTTTTTGTAGAGACAGTGTTTCACCATGTTACCCAGGTTGGTCTCAAACTCCTGAGCTCAAGCAATCTGCACACCTTGACCTCTCAAAGTGCTGGGATTACAGGCGTGAGCCAATGTGCTCAGCAACACCTCCATCATTAGAGCAAGAAAAGGTTAGGCAACTTGCTCTAGGTCATTCATCTTTCATTCTCGGTCAGTTTCCAAAGCTGGTGTTTTAATACACTAGTTCTATCCCCGCAGAGATAAACGAGATGCAGTCATCCTCATTTCAAGGAAGTTCCAACTAGCAGCCCTGTGGTCAGAAGGCCAGCTTGCAGCCCCGAGAGTCCAGGCATTGTTCATAGAGTACATTAGGACATGTCACACTTGGAAAACTTGGTGAGCCTAGAACACATAGCAAACCATTTTTCTCAGCATGTTCCTAGCCACAGTTCTGCAGACCCAGCTTTCCACAAGAATTTCTGTACCACGAATATTACAAACTATAGAAATAGTGCCCTCATGTGTCAGGAGCACAACGCACCTTTGAACTCTGGAGAAAGGCACATTTTAAACATTCTTAAAACTATGAAACACTTTTGGTTTTGCTTCTTTCATTTGTTTTCGCTTTTGCTTTCTATGTCTTTGAAGCATGCTGGGAAGAAATGATGAAAAATTGCTACATCTGCAGAACTCCACCCAGAGGCAAATTACTAAGTACCAGGACCTGCAGGAGAAACCAAAGGAAAGTAATCTTGGAATAGTTGGTATTCCATAAGTTGTCCATCTGTGGACTCAACCAACCGTGGATCAAAAATGTGTGAAAAAAAAATTCCACTAAGTTTCAAAAAGCAAAACTTGAATTTGCGTGCACTGAGTACTACATTAAATCCAGGCAAGTGAAGTGATACGTAGGCATTGCATTAGGTAGTCTAGATGTGATTTAAAGTATTTGGGAGGGTATGTGTACATTATATGCAAATACAATGCCATTTTATATAAGGGACTTGGGCATTGATATGGTTTGGCTGTGTCCCCACACAAATCTCAACTTGAATTCTATATCCCAGAATTCCTACATGTTGTGGGAGGGAATCAGGAGGAGGTAATTGAATCATGGGGGCTGGTCTTTCTCATGCTATTCTCCTGATAGTGAGTAAGTCTCACGAGATCTGATGGGTTTATCAGGGGTTTCTGCTTTTGCTTCTTCCTATTCTCTCTTGCCACCACCACGTAAGAAGTGCCTTTTGCCCTCTGCCATCATTCTGAGGCCTCTGCAGCCATGTGGAACTGTAAGTCAATTACACCTCTTTTTCTTCCTAGTTTTGGGTATGTCTTTAGCAGCAGCATGAAAACAGACTAATACAGTAAATTGGTACCAGTAGAGTGGGGCGTTGCTGAAAAGATACCTGAAAATGTGGAAGCAACTTTGGAACTGGGTAACAGGCAGAGGTTGGAATAGTTTGGAGGGCTCAGAATAAGACAGGAAAATGTGAGAAAATTTGGAACTTCCTAGAGACTTGTTGAATGGCTTTGCCCAAAATGCTGATAGCAATATGAAAAATAAAGTCCAGGCTGAGGTGGTCTCAGATGGAGATGAGGAACTTTTTGGGAACTGGAGCAAAG
>NW_016804379.1:1439578-1441496 GCF_001698545.2 Rhinopithecus bieti
GATGACTCTTGTTATGTTTTAGCAAAGAGACTGGTGGCATTTTGCCCCTGCCCTAGAGATGTGTGGAACTTTGAACTTGAGAGAGATAATTTAGGGTATCTGGTGGAAGAAATTTCTCAGCAGCAAAGCATTCAAGAGGTGACTTGGGTGCTGTTGAAGGCATTCAGTTTTAAAAGGGAAACAGAGCATAAAAGTTCAGAAAATTTGCAGCCTGACTATGCAGTAGAAAAGAAAAACCCATTTTCTGAGGAGAAATTTAAGTACGCTGCAGAAATTTGCATAAGTAGCGAGAGCCTAACGTTAATCCCCAAGACCACGGGGAAAATGTCTCCAAGACGTGTCAGAGGTCTTCACAGCAGCCCTTCCCATCACAGGCCCAGAGGCCCAGGAGGAGAAAGTGGTTTTGTGGGCTGGGCCCAGGGTCCCCGTGCTGTGTGGAACCTAGGGACTTGGTTCCCTGTGTCCCAGCTGCTCCAGCTATGGCTGAAAAGGACCAACACAGAGTTCAGGCTGTGGCTTCAGAGGGTGGAAGCCCCAAGCCTTGGCAGCTTCCACGTGGTACTGGGTCTGCAGGTGCACAGAAGTCAAGAATTGAGGTTTGGGAACCTTTGCCTAGATTTCAGAAGATGTATGGAAATGCCTGGATGCCCAGGAAAAGTTTGCTGCAGGGGTGAGGCCCTCATGGAGAACCTCTAGTAGGGCAGTGCAGAAGGGAACTGTGGGGTTGGAGCCCCCACATAAAGTCCCTCTGGGGCACTGCTTAGTGGAGCTGTGAGAAGAGGGTGCTGTCCTCTAGACCCCAGAATGGTAGATCCACTGACAGCTTGCACCGTGCGCCTGGAAAAACTGCAGACACTCAATGCCAGCCTGTGAAAGCAGCCAGAAGGGAGGCTGCACCCTGCAAAGCCACAGGGGCAGAGCTGCCCAAGACCATGGGAACCCACCTCTTGCATCTGCATGACCTGGTTGTGAGACCTGGAGTCAAAAGAGATCATTTTGGAGCTTTAAACTTTGACTGCCCCACTGGGTTTCAGACTTGCATGGGCTCTGTAGCCCCTTTGTTTTAGCCAATTTCTCCCATTTTGAATGCTGTATTTACCTAATACCTGTACTCTCATTGTATCTAGGAAATAACTAACTTGCTTTTGATTTTATAGGCTCATAGGTGGAAGGGACTTGCCTTGTCTCAAATGAGACTTTGGACTGTGGACTTTTGGGTTAATGCTGAAATGACTTAAGACTTTCAGAGACTGTTGGGAAGGCATGATTGGTTTTGAAATGTGAGGACATGAGATTTGGAGGGGCCAGGGGCAGAATGATATGGTTTGGCTGTGTCCCCACCCAAATGTCAACTTGAATTGTGTCTCCCAGAATTCCCACATGTTGTGGGAGGGAACTAGGGGGAGGTAATTGAATCATGGGGGCTGGTCTTTCCCATGCTGTTCTCGTGATAGTGAATAAGTCTCATGGATCTGATGGGTTTATCAGGGGTTTCTGTTTTTGCTTCTTCCTCTTCTCTCTTGCTGCGGCCATGTAAGAAATGCCTTTCACCCTCCACCATGATTTCAACCTCCCCAGCCATGTGGAACTGTAAGTCCAATTAAACCTCTTTTTCTTCCCAGTCTTGGGTATGTCTTTATCAGCAGCATGAAATTGGACTAATACAGGCATCCATGGATTTTGGTACCTGCTGGGAATCCTGGGATCAATCCCCCATGGATACCCAGGAATGACTGTACTCTCATGCATGCTGAGGGGAGCTGATGTCCTATGCTAGCCTGGAAAGTCTAAAACTTTTGTTTCAAGGGACATGATGAGGAAAATATATGTAATAATAACAATAATAATCAGAAAATGATCCTTACTTCTTTACATGTTTGTTTTTTCTTTTATACTTTCCTTGTCTTTTATTATTTTC
>NW_016804379.1:1442115-1460296 GCF_001698545.2 Rhinopithecus bieti
TTGTGGGAGGGAACTAGGGGAGGTAATTGAATCATGGGGCTGGTCTTTCCCATGCTGTTCTCGTGATAGTGAATAAGTCTCATGGATCTGATGGGTTTATCAGGGGTTTCTGTTTTGCTTCTTCCTCTTCTCTCTTGCTGCGGCCATGTAAGAAATGCCTTTCACCCTCCACCATGATTTCAACCTCCCCAGCCATGTGGAACTGTAAGTCCAATTAAACCTCTTTTCTTCCCAGTCTTGGGTATGTCTTTATCAGCAGCATGAAATTGGACTAATACAGGCATCCATGGATTTTGGTACCTGCTGGGAATCCTGGGATCAATCCCCATGGATACCCAGGAATGACTGTACTCTCATGCATGCTGAGGGGAGCTGATGTCCTATGCTAGCCTGGAAAGTCTAAAACTTTTGTTTCAAGGGACATGATGAGGAAAATATATGTAATAATAACAATAATAATCAGAAAATGATCCTTACTTCTTTACATGTTTGTTTTTTCTTTTATACTTTCCTTGTCTTTTATTATTTTCCCTTCATTTGCTTTTTTCCTTCCTCTCTCTACTCTTCCTATCAACTTTTAGAAATAGTTATGTTTACTTAGAAATCATGGTATTTTTGTTTTGCTCATTTATGTGGTTTTAAAACTTTGCCACTTCTTTTTTGAGTGTGTGTTGGGGTGAGTGTAGATGTGCAGAGATTGAAGCGCTATGATATAACCAAGAGAAAACCAGACTTGGATTTAAAAGATCTAGGTTCCTCTCCATCTGTCCTTCCCTCCCTGCTCGCTCCACAAAGGATTAGCAATCATTCATTAAAACGCATACAGTAAATAATTATACAATATACTTTTAAGGGGTATGATGAAGGAAAATAATAAAAAGGTCAAGGGTAAGACCAGTGCAAAGTAATGTATAACGTAGAGTCCATATTTGCTCAAAGTAGATCACAAGATATTTCATTGTGAAAACTCTCAGAAACCAAAGCAAAAGGAAAATAATTAATAATTGTTTTGTCATCTCCATTAGATTAAAAGAAACCAATTGCTCTTTGAAAGTATTATCCTTTCTGATATTGAGAATTGAAACATTCTCTTATGGGTGCTCACAAAGAAAGTATTATTTTATAGAGGGGGACATCTCAACACAGCCCTACAAGAGCAATAGTAACACATTTCCTCCTGTTCTTTCTTATAACTATGTTTGAAGTAAGCTGATGTTGTAACTTCAGGGTACAATTCAATAAAAACAAAACCAAACAAAAGGCCAAATAATACAATTCCGGTAGGCAATTCTTTGATACTCAGATACATTTCAAGGGTACAATTTAGAATACCTAAAAACAAACAAATAAACAAAAACAAAACAAAACAAAAAACCCAATATGAATGGACTGCATGTTCTTAGGAAATCCACCACAGGTATTATTCCTCCTAACTGGGCTTTTGATAACACTAAATATGGCAGAGTGTGAAGTTGTAAAATCTCAATAGAAGCAGCAGAAGGTAGATTAAGGGGGTATGCAAAAACGGAAGCCAAAGTCTTTCAAAGAACAGTTTGGGATCTCCTTTAGCGTGTGAGAGAAAGAGAGGCATCGAAGAATTCTCGAATGTTGTTGTGCATAGGCCATACTCGGATATTTGTTAAAAATGCAGAATCCCAGGAATCTCTGTATGGATTTTTGATTCCATTGTTCTAGAGTAGGCCAATGAATCTGCATTTTAAACAATTACTCAAGAAACAACTGGGACAGGACACTGCCTTAAGCAGGTTTACGGTAACTCTAGCTGGGGAAAAAATTCAAAGCAGATGCTCAGGATTGCTCACTTGGACAAACATCTCTCAGTAAAACACCTTAACTTAATTTTAAAATACAGAGTTAAAACAAGTTTAGCCTAAAGCTGCCTCCTTACATATAAATATCTCAGGTTCGGCCTAAAGGTTTCTCTACATATTATGAACTGTAACCTAAATGGACTTGTAAACAGACGGTAGCCTACTCTTGTGCCAAACACCAAGTTTTGGCCAATCAAAGGTGGCCAACTGTTCCAACCCTGTTCAAATAAGGCGAACACTGAGCTGTAACCCATCTGACTGTTTTGGCCCTCATTTCCATTTTTTATAGGGCACTTTCCTTTTTCTGTCTGTAAATCTTCCATCACGTGTCAGTGCTGGAGTCTCGGAGCCTACTCTGGCTTGGGAGGCTGCCCAATTCACAAATCAGTCTTTGCTGAATTAAACTCTGTTAAATTTAATTTGCCTAAGGTTTTTATTTTAACAGTAGCTTCCTGGTAAACCCTCTAGGACAAATTATTTTGGAATTGCGGTCCCTGAGTAAATGAATGTTTTCACCCACTGTATAGAATTGCTGCTAAAGCTAATTTATGGTAAAGGATGTGTGTCAAACTTTTTGATTTTAGAGTAGATAAACTAAAGCCATTAGATCAGTTTGGATTAGGTTTGGCTGCTATGACAGAAAAAATACAGTGGCCTAAATATCATAGATGTTCTTTCTCATAGAAATGGGTTTCTCATTTCATCCTGTAATCCCAGCACTTGGGAGGCTGAGTCAGGCAGATCACTTGAGCCTGGGAGTTCGAGACCACCCCAGGCAACTTAGTGAAACTGCATCTCTACAAAAAATACAAAACTTAGCCGGGCATGGTGGCACAAACCTGTAGTCTCAGCTACTTGGGAGGGTGAGGTGGGAGGATTGCTTAAGCCCAGGAGGCAGGGGTTGCAGTAAGCCAAGATAATACCACTGCACTCCAGCCTGGGTGACAGAGCAAGACCCTGTCTCAAAAAAAAAAAAAAGGAAAAGGGTTTCAGAGGTTGGCAGTGCTTAGTGCTGAGCAGGTAGCAGGTATCATGCTCTCTAGCGGCAGGGACCTAGGCTCCCTCCATTGCTCTGATCTTCAGCATGTGGCTTCTACATTCTGAAGACATCACACCCAAGACGGCTGCTGAAGCTCCTGCCACAGTTCCACATTGCAGACTGCAGGAAATGAGAAGGGCAAAGGTGGACGTACTCCATCCCTTTAAGGACATTTTCCGATTTTGCATTCGGGATGTGTACATACATGTCATTGACCAGAATTTAGTCTCATGGCCATACCTAGCTATGAGGAGTTGGGGGTAAGAGGGTGTTGGGAAATGTAATTTTTATTTTGGATAGCCACATGCCCAGCTAAATATGGAGGTTGATTACAAAAGAAAAAGGGGTGAAATGGGTCTACCAGTTTCTGCTATAGCCATTTGTGGACATAGATTAGGAGAAAAAAGCAATTGTCTATTGAAGCTAGACATGATACTATGATAAAACCTAGTTGGCAACATCAAAGCCATGTCACCTCTCTTAGAAAAAGTCTTTCTGATTTCAATATCAAATGCACATGCTTCCTCCTTACCTGAAAGCAAAAGCAATTCATGAGATACACACTGAAAAGGTGTGTGGTCAAAATCCCTCTGCTTTTTTCCATTTCTACTGTTATGGAATTTTTTTTTTTTTTTTTTTTTTTTTTTGAGATGGAGTCTCACTCTGTCGCCCGGGGCTGGAGTGCAGTGGCCAGATCTCAGCTCACTGCAAGCTCCGCCTCCCGGGTTCACGCCATTCTCCTGCCTCAGCCTCCCGAGTAGCTGGGACTACAGGCGCCCGCCACCTCGCCCAGCTAGTTTTTTGTATTTTTTAGTAGAGACGGGGTTTCACCGTGTTAGCCAGGATGGCCTCGATCTCCTGACCTCGTGATCCGCCCGTCTCGGCCTCCCAAAGTGCTGGGATTACAGGCTTGAGCCACCGTCCCCGGCCTGGAATTTTTACATGTGTAATGCACCCTTATTGTGACAAACCCAAGCAGCACAGAAGAGTAAAAAGTGAAGCATCCTCCTGTTGAAGCGCCTCCTTCCCCCCAATCCTACCTCAAGTGCTGCCTTGGTTAACATTTTGAGTGTTTCTTTCCAAACAAGATTTGTCTCCTACTCCAAATTGTTACCTAATCTGTCAGGACTCCATGCTTCTCCTGACTTATATTCTGCTTTGTTTCGTATTAGTGTGGCATTTTACAGTCATTCACTGCAAGAAGGGATGCAGTGGGGGTCAAAGATTATAAATGTTAAAAAGTGAATGGGGCTTGAGATATCACAAAGCATTCTCACAAATGATTCCTTTGTTTATGTTGGAATGTAAGTATGACTACACTTGCTTTTTTCCCACATGACTTAAGGAATTTTCTTCATGTTGTAATATTTGATGGATGCAAAGCAAATGTGTAACTTACATGTTTAGGAAGCATAATAACATAATGAAACCTGTGCATCCACCGCTGAATTTATAAACCAATTTATGATCAGTGCCATCTAAATTACTTGCATGCTTCTCCTTTCAGACTTCCACTTCCCCACGAGAGGTCGTACTGTCCTGACTTTTACATTTTAATTAATTTGGCTTTAAAAAAAAATAGTTTTACTACAGATATATATGTGTACAAACTATATATCAATCTTACTTCTTTTTTGAGCTTCAAAAAAGGGATTATATGGTGCATCGCTGTCTGTAACTTGACTTTCTTTTTCCCACTACATTATACTTCCAAGATGCATTCATGTCGATACAGGTAGCTGGTGAAAACATTTTTTTTCTTTCCTTTTATTTTTCTTTTTTTGAGACAGGTCTTGCTCTGTCACCCAAGTTGGAGCACAGTGGTGTGATCATAACTTACTGCAGCCTCAAACTCCTGGACTCAAGCGATCCTCCCATCTCAGCCTCCTGAGTTGCTGAGACTACAGGTGTTGGGGTCCGCATGTTTCCTAAACAAAGGAATGAACACACAAGACAACACAAGACAAGACAAACAAGGCGGCCGCCCCGAACGACATGCTCCCACTCCGCTTTATTTTATACAGTCGTCTGTGGAATGTTACCAAGTCACAAGACACATTGTTGTTTTTCTGACCTTTCCCTGACTTTCTGGATTTTCAAGATGTTTACACATAAACAAGCCCCCAGGGTCTGCTGTTTGCAGCCGGCTCCTTTGTCCTCCCTGTTTGCAGGAAAGGAACACCCTGCTTCGTTTGCAAGAGCAGGACTTATCGGAACGCCCTCCTTCGTTTTCAAGAGCAGGACTTATTGGGAATGTCTTGTTTGCGAGCACGTAGTCCTCTACAACAGGCACATGCAGCTGTGCCCAGATAGAGATAGAGTTTTTCATTGTTGTATAATATTCCACTGGGTAAATATTTCACAAGTTATTTATCTACTCTCCTGTTGATGGAATTTGGGTAGGTTCTGTTCTGTTTTGTTTGGGTCATATAAAAAGTGCTGCCCTAAACATGTTTCTTGGTGGGCGTACATGAACAACAGTTTCTCTAGGATATTATGTCCATGATGAAAGGAGAGGTGGGTGGTAGGATGTGTGTCTAACTATAGAAGATAATTACAAATTATTTTTCTTTTTTTTCTTTTCTTTTTGTTTTTTTTTGTTTTTTTGTTTTTTGTTTTTTTTTGAGGCGGAGTCTCGCTCTGTCGCCCGGGCTGGAGTGCAGTGGCACAATCTCGGATCACTGCAACCTCCACCTCCCAGGTTGAAGCGATTCTCCTGCCTCAACCTTCTGAGTAGCTGGGATTACAGGCGCCCGCCACCACGCCCAGCTAATTTTTTGTATTTTTAGTAGAGACGGGGCTTCAGCCTGTTGGCCAGGCTGATCTTGAGCTCCTGACCTCAAGTGATCCGCCCACCTCAGCCTCCCAAAGTGCTGGGATTATAGGCGTGAGCCACCGCACCCAGCCCAACAAATTGTTTTTCATAGTGGCTAAACCGATTTACATTCCCACAGTCTTGTATAATACTTTATTGACATTTGGTTTAGTTAGACTTTGTTATTTCTGTCCATCTACTGGATATAAACAGTGCTCTCATTTGTATAATTCATAGTGTGGCTTGGGATCTTTTCATAGTGACCTTATCCTAAACTTTAAGGTGATACCAGGACTTTGTTTTATTTTTATTTTTTTAAGTATATATACAGACAGGCCTACAAACTTCTTCCTGAATCCACTCACAGTACAGCCATGGCAGCCAGTGGTCTTGGCATGCTGACCTCAGACACAAAGGTCCCAGAAGTGGCACAGCCCTCTATGGGCCTCAATCTTCTTCAGTCGCTCCGGGTCTTCACAGCGCTTGTTGTCCAGACCAGGACCTAGCTATAGTTTCCATCCTTTACATCCTTCTGTCTGTTCAGGAACTAGTCTGGGATCTTGTACTGGTGTGGATTCTGCATAAGGGTGATCCTCAAGGAGTTCCACTTCATCCTCAGTGAATTCTCCTGCCCTCTTGGGGAGGTCGATGTCTGCTTTTTCAACTCCACATGAGCATAACTTCAGCACATACCCTTCATGCCAGTGATGGCAAAGGCTATTTTCTGCCACACATTGATGTTGGTGTTGACATGCTGGAACTTCTCAGTGATCACTAAAGACGCAGTGGCAGCATGAGTGGCGATGCACAGGCCTCCTGTGGAAGAGCTATGTCAGTGCTTTGGATGACCAAACATCAAGATTAAGTCTGCACAGCTCCGACTGATAACCTGTCCTATCCACAGGCTCAAAGGCTGAGGAAAAAATATTTTAAAATAAAGGACACAACTTTTTGTTTGTTTGTTTGTTTGTTTTTGAGATGGAGACTCACTCTGTTGCCCAGGCTGGAGTGCAGTGGTGCAATCTCGGCTCACTGCAACCTCCGCCTCCCAGGTTCAAGCAATTCTCCTACCTCAGCCTCCTGAGTAGCTGGGATTACAGGCGTCCGCCACCACGCCTGGCTAATTTTTGTATTTTTAGTAGAGACGGGGTTTCAGCATGTTGGCCAGGCTGGTCTTGAATTCCTGACCTCAGGTGATCCGCCTGTCTTGGCCTCCCAAAGTGCTGGGATTACAGGCGTGTGCCACCACGCCCGGACAAGGACACATTCTTATGTTGATTCTGACAGATTTCCCCACAAGGTGTTTCACATATAAGTCATGAACTGGGGCTGGGTTCCAAACCCACATGCTTCTGGTAGGGAATATTGATCCAAAAAACCAGATCTGTCAAGTATGAAAGCAACCTGGAGTTTATAAACTGTTTATTATATAAACTGACCTATTATTTATGGGAATAGAGAATTGTCCTCCTAAGTATGAATCAGCTTTGTATTTAGGGTAGGCTTAAAATAAATCTGATTATAGAAAACCTTTAGCCTTATATTAGTCCATTTTCACACTGCTGATAAAAACATACCCAAGACTGGGCTGGGCGCGGTGCCTCACGCGGGTAATCCCAGTACTTTGGGAGGCTGAGGTGGGTGGATCATGAGGTCAGGAGATTGAGACCATCCTGGCTAATATGGTGAAACCCCGTCTCTACTAAAAATATAAAAAATTAGCCGGGCGTGGTGGCAGGCACCTGTAGTCCCAGCTACTTGGGATACTGAGGCAGGGGAATGGCGTGAACCCGGGAGGCCAAGCTTGCAGTGAGCTGAGATTGCGTCACTGCACTCCAGCCTGGGCGACAGAGCGAGACTCCATCTCAAAAAAAAAAAACCAACAAAAAACCCGCGAGACTGGGCAATTTACAAAACAAAAGAGGTTTAATGTACTTACAGTTCCACAAGGCTGCAGAGGCCTCATAATCATGGTGGAAGGCAAGGAGGAGCAAGTTACATCTTACATGGATGGTAGCAGACAAAGAGAGAGCTTGTGCAGGGAATCTCTGCATTTTTAAAACCATCAGATCTTGTGAGACTCTTTCACTATCATGAGAACAGTGCAGGAAAGACCCACCCCCATAATTCAATCACCTCCCAGCAGGTTCTTCCCAAGCCATGAGGGAATTGTGGGAGCTAAAATTCAAGAGGAGATTTGGGTGGGGACACAGCCGAACAGTATCAAGCCTGTTATTTGAGGGTTCTGATCTCCTGTACTCAATCACAGAGGGGCCTGGGATCAGCAAAGATCAGAGTGGTTTCTCCTGGATCACACGGCCAAACAATCTTTCTGCATGAGATACTGACCACACCTTTTGGGAGCAAATGCACCCAAAATGTCATTGCTTGATTCCATGTCGTCAGCTTGGTTGGTGGTGGGGAGCTCACTAGCCTGGTTCAGTAAGCAGGCTTAGTTGTTGGAGAGGAAAGATTTTGACTAAGATTGTTTTCTTCTGTTAGTCTGCCTCAGGAACAGTCCCCAGGAACTTACGGCTTGGTCCTATAGAGAAGGGGGGTGTACATTAAAACTCCTTGAGGAGTGGAGGCACAAGCAGTTCTTCTTTGTTTGTGGCCAATCTGTGGCCAGTATTTCTTTGTTTGTCTCCCAGCATCCTCTCCCTTGGTGCAGCAATGTTCCCTGACTTCCCCACCCTCTCCTAGTCATGTTGTTGGGGTGCAACACATGATTCAGCCTTGGGCAGTCAGCATAGTTCATTCCCTGGCTTAGGAGTGGGCTCCTCACCTGAGTTGGTCTGATGAGAAGAAACCCAAGACTCCTCTGCAGAACTCCCAGAAGAGAGGCTTTCCTTGTACTGCCTTGGAGGCCATTAGGTTATGATGGTTTGCCCTTGCCTAGAGCCTAAGAATGCTGGCAACACAGGGAACAGCAGAGCAAAGAGATAGAAAGAACCCAGAAGACATCACTCGAGCTCTGAGCCCAGTCACATCTGAACGTAAAGCTCCTCTTGGGATTTTTTTTTAACACTATACTTTTAAATTTTATTTTAATTATCTATATTATTTGTACATATTTTGGGATACATAAGATATTTTGATACATGCATACAATGTGTAAGGATCAAGTCAGGGTAACTGGATATCCATCATGTCAAACATTTTTCTTTTCTTTGTGTTGGGAACATTACAATTCTTCTCTTCTAGCTGTTTTGAAATACATAATAAATTATTAACTATAGGCCAGGCGTGGTGGCTCATGCCTGTAATTCTAGCCCTTTGGGACGTTGAGGAGGGCAGATCACCTGAGGTCAGGAGTTTGAGACCAGCCTGGCCAACATGGTGAAACCCCATTTCTACTAAAAATACAAAAATTAGTAGTCCCAGCTACTTGGGAGGCTGAGGTGGGAGAATCAGTTGAACCCAGGAGCCGGAGGTTGCAGTGAGCCGAGATCGCGCCACCGCACTCCAGCCTGGGTGACAGAGCAAGACTCCGTCTCAAAAAACCAAAAAAAAAAAAAAAAAAAAAAAAAAAATTAACTGTAACTTCCCATTACACTATAAAATACTAGAACTTATTCCTTCTATCTAACTGTATCTCTGCACCCATTAACCAACTTCTCTTGATCTTCCTCCTGCTTCCTTTCCCAGCTTCTGGTAGCCACCATTCTACTTTCTATGTCCATGAGGTCCACTTTTTTAGTTCCCACATATGCATGAGAACATGTGATGTTTGTCTTTCTGTGCCTGACTTATTTTACTTAACATAATGACCTCCGGTTCCACCCATGTTGCTGTAAATGACAGGATTTCATTATTTTCCATGGCCAAATAGTATTCTACTGTGTATATATGCCATATTTGCTTTATCCATTCTCCTGGTGATTGACAATTAGGTTGATTCTGCATCTTTGATATTATGAATAGTGCTCCAATAAAGATGGGAGTGCAGATGTCTCTTTGATATATTAATTTCCTTTCTTTTGAAGATATACCCAGCAGTGGGATTGCGGGATCATACAGTAATTCTATTTGCTTTTTAAGGAACCTCCATATTGTTTCCTGTCCTAGATGTACTAATTTGCATTCCCACCAACAGTGTGTGTTCCCCTTTCTCCATATTCTCAGCAGCCTTTTTTTTTTGTCTTTTTGATAATAGCTCTTCTAACTGGGGTCATATGACATCTCATTGTGGTTTGATTTGCATTTTCCTGATGATTAGTGATGTTGAGCATTTCTCAAATACCCACTGGCCATTTGTATGTCATATTCTAAGAAATGTCTTCAATCACATAAATAGTATCTTCCTTTTGTTTACTTATTTATTTTTTGCCATGGTCAGTTTGAGTGTGATTTTGCTGACACTTGATTCAGAAAATGTCCCCATAGGTAACCACCTAAAAGAGGTGTGAAACAAATTCAGGAAAAGAGAGGCCATCTTCCTTTTCTACCACAGCATTTAGGGGCTCCAGTGGCACAGAAGGTGGCAGAAGCCCCCAGCTAGGAATCGTGGGGTCTGCCACAGTGGCCCCTGCAGATGCATGTGAAGAGGCCAGTAGAAGTAGTGATATCTTGCAAGGGCAGTGGTGTCTGGAGGAGATCCCCAGCAGAGGAGGCTCTAGCAGGAGGAGGTGAGAACGTGGTCTATGTGATGCGTATCCCAGTCTCCTCGCCCCAGGGCTGTGGCTACCAGTGTGCTTGCTGCTGTAGTTGTCATCACTTCATCTTCTCATAGTGCCAGCAGCCTCAGCCTCCCCCTGGAGAAAGCCTGCTTCTACTTGGCTTCTATAACCCTTGTGGGGACAGCACAGGTGCCCAGATTTTTCCTTACTAGACCCACAGCTGCTGTGGCTCCTCCCACACTTCTGGGCTCAGGTGAAGGCCGCATTGGAGGACATGGGATTCGGCCTCCCTATCAACTGCATAGAGCAGCCACATAACTCAGCCAGAAGAGTGGGGGAATCAATACCCTGTGTAGCGAATCTTAACAATGACAGAAGGTGAAAGACCTAGCAGATGTAGACCTCTCCTTTTTCACCAAGAGGGACATTTCCAAGGCATAGTGTGTCTACAGGGCCTGTCTAGACAACATTCCGCACAACTGGAATGAGCCGCGCTCTTTCCTTGGAAGCTGTGGGCTGCTAATCCAAGTGCCACCTTGCATTCTCTTTCCTTTCTTCCCTGCCTTGCCCCTGCCCTGGGATTTACAATGAGCTGTAGCATGTGAAGCTTGCCTCTGCTCTGTTTTTCTAGAAAACATGGGCTGAGGGAGTAACTGATAGTATTTGTCGTGAACACATGTCAGCTGTTCCCTAAAGGGAGCATTGCTAGATTTAACAAATAAAAACACAAGGCCAGATGCGGTGGCTCACGCCTGTAATCCCAGCACTTTGGGAGGTTGAGGTGGGCGGATCACCTGAGGTCAGGAGTTTGAGACCAGCCTGGCTCATGTGGTGAAATCCCATTCCTACTGAAAATACAAAAAAATTAGCTAGGCATGGTGGTGCACACCTGTAGTCCCAGCTACTTCTGAGGGTGAGGAAAGGAAATCACTTGAACCCAGGAGGCAGAGGTTTCAGTGAATCGAGATCCACCACTGCACTCCAGCCTGGGCAACAGAGTAAGACTCCATCTGAAAAAAAAAAAAAAAAAACCAGGACACTCAGTTAATATTGAATTCCAGATGAATATAAAAAAATGTTTAATATACATATGTCCCAAATATTGCATGGGATGTAGTCATGCTAAGAGGAATTATTTGTTATTTACCTGAAATTCAAATTTAACTATGTGTCCTGTATTTTATCTGGCAACCTTAGCTGATAACTCCCAGAAATACCTGGGGGAAAAGGAGGACCTAGGTCTTTGGTGATGTCATTAAGGCACTGCACGATCTCTGGACTATATTTCTCCAGACTTCTTATAGTGTAAGAAAATGAAACCCCAATTAATTAGGGCTACAAATGTCAGGTTTTATTTCACTTGCAAAAAATTGATTAACCTCTCTAATTCATCTTTGTTTCTTTCTTTGGAACTTAGCACAGTGTTTAAGCCCAGAGTAAGTGCTAAATAAATGACTGTTAAATCATTTATATTTAGAGGAAATAAATTTCTTTCCATGCATAGACTAGGCATCATATACTTACAGTTTAAAACAAGGGAGACTGGGCACGGTGGCCCACGCCACTAATCCCAACACTCTGGGGGGCCGAGGCAGGGGACTGCTTGAGCCCAGGAGTTCACGATCCACCTGGGCAACACAGTGAGACCCTATCTCTTTAAAGCAAACAAGCAAGGGCTGAGTAATTTTGTCAAGTTTTTATTAAGGAAAAATTTAAACATATAAAATAACATAATAAGCCCTGAAATCCCATGTACATATCACCCAGCTTAACAATTGAGGATAAATAATTTAATGCTTTATGACTATGTATTACATAAAATGATACTTTATATCCATCACTGATAACTTTCTTTTTTTTGAGATGGAGTCTCACTCTGTTGCCCAGGCTGGAGTGCAGTGGTGCAATCTCGGCTCACTGCAATCTCTGCCTCATGGGTTCAAGCAATTCTCCTGCCTTAGCCTCTCAAGTAGCTGAGACTACAGGAGCATGCCACCACGCCCAGCTACTTTTTTTTTATTTTAGTAGAGACGGGGTTTCACCGTGTTGCCCAGGCTGGTTGCGAACTCCTGAGCTCAGGCAATCCACCTGCCTTGACCTCCCAAAGTGCTGGGATTACAGGTGTGAGCCACTGCGCCCGGACCATCACTGATAACTTTCTTTTGTGAGGGTGATCACTGTTCAATCACCATCCATCTCAAGCATCCTGAGATAATAACAAATATGTAATTGGTTTTTGCCAAATTAAATATCACCATTTAGACTCCTTCAGCAGATACAAAGAGAAAGATTTTCAGAATTTTATAGAGTCAAAACCAGAAAGCCATAGCAGAAAGAGCAATACCGGAAGTCGAAAACTCTTTGGGTCAAACTGTGTCTAAATTTCTCATCCATAACAAGTAGAGTCTGAAACGGAATCTCCTCTAAGGGTTTTCCAACTCCAACAATACATGAGTTTTGAGAGAATCCTAAATGTTTACTAGGCAAATGGCATTTGATCCATACACTCAAGGTGTGAGTTCTGCTTTGAGTCTGCACTCAGATCCTGCTTTAGGTCAAGAATGACTCAAGCTGCTCTGCACAGACTTTTTCAGAGAGGATGCTGTGCCTCAGATACCCACTTCCAACCCCTTTCAGGACTGGGTCACTTATTTCCTCATTCGCTCAGAGTGTTGACAACTCACAGCTGGCAGTTGAGGCCCTCTCTGGAGATTGCCCTCAGCTGGTGAACACAGCTAGTAAAGGCAGAGTGTGTAAATGTCTAGCCCCCTTGCCCCAGTGTGGGAGGGCTACGAGCCATCTCAGCTCCATAGGACCAGTGGGATTGGTTCAGGCTTTTGATGTGACTACGTCACAGCTTAACTTCTCTTGTTGCCCCATCATGCTCCCTTCACTTCCCCTGGGGATTAATTTTAAAAAGCACTCCCCAATAAACCTCTTTTTCTTGTTTTTGTTTGTTTGTTTTGAGACAGAATTTCACTCTTGTGGCCTAGGCTGGAGTGCAATGGCATGATCTCAGCTCACTGCAACCTCTGCCTCCCAGATTCAAGCAATTCTCCTGCCTCAGCCTCCCAAACTGGGATTACAGGCATGTGTCACCATGCACCTCTTGCACCTGGTCTCTTGTACCTGGTCTCAGAGTCTGATGCCCAGGGAACCTGATCTGTGGCAGTGTGGGGACTCGTCCAAGAATGAAGACTGTTTGTAAATTGGGATTTGAGGGTGGAGTCATCCACTGGCCAGCAAGCCGTGAGGACCTGCCGCTGGTGGTTGGGGGTGCACAGATGGCCTCAGGCCTGCTGTACTGCTGCAACTATTAAAACTCCACCATGGTGGACATGGAAGGATGGCTGGTGGAATAGAACATACTGTCAAGTAGTGTTCAAATGCCTGTATCAGGCATTTGAGAGATACAGGGAAATAGTCATTATAAAGACAATAGAACTAGATAGTTTTTGTTAGGAAATAATCTATTATTTGGGGCAAGACAGTAAAAGGCTGAGGATAATTGGTCACCTATTACAGGTTAAGTCAGAGTTTCAGAGGACATCCTCAGAAGCATAAAAAGATACCCTCATCTCCTATCACTGGAGTGCAGGAAAACCTGAGGACTGAATTTAGGATTTAATTGTGGAAGCACAGAGCTCCAGAGAAGGTTGAGTTCTGAGTTCCACAGACCAGCTCTGCCAAGGTCAGAGCCCTAATTATGAAGGAGTGGGACTGTAATACATGGGATGTGGATAACTGATGTAGAATTTTTTCTTCTTGGTCACTTTGCAAACCTGAGACCTCCAGGCAGTGATGTCCGCCCAGGGCTTGCTTGGCCATGCTGGTGTGCCTCAGCTCACCTGTGTTATAGCTTGTACCCGCATTTGGTGATTCTCAAGCTCTTGTACCACACCCAAGAAGAATGAGGATATGCTGCACATTGAAGGGTGAGGAGGGCAGAGAAGAATTTTACTGAGCAACGGAACAGCTCTCAGTAGAGAGGGGACACAGGGGATGGTCCCTCATCCCCACAGTCCGGTGGTTCTCTCCTCCTTGTGTAGCTGTGTCCGGGGATTTTTATGGGCTCAGAATAGGGGAGGGGCAGGCCATAGGTAGTATTGGAAAAGGCAGCATTCAATTGGTTCAAAAGTATTATTCAGACCCTATTGATTTTTTCTGAATAATACAATCTATACAACCCAAAGAAACCAAGAGTAGATGATTAGGAGACTAAAAGTAGCCACCACAGTAAAAACTTAAAATCTCTTTTTTAGTTTCCAGACCTGAGCCAGTTTTCTGACCTAGCACCCATTGATTGAAGGAGAGTCTAAATCCCCAGGAAGGCCTTGTAACACCATAGCAAGTATAAATGGCAATGATTCCCCTAGTCTTCCCCCCAAAATACTAAGAACTATTTATTTTGGTAATTATGTACTGGGAAAGGGTGGTACCCAAATAGTTTGAGGACACAGAGTCCAAGCTAATATTGGCACCTGGAAACCTAAGACATTATGAGAGCCATCTATTAGAGGAAGTGTGAATGGGCACCAGGTAATAAATGGTCCTGGCCTAGGTCGAGTTCACACTTGGTTCCCTGGGGTCCACAGACTCACCCAGTGGTCATGGTCCTAATCCCCAAATGTGTAATTTTAAATGGACATACTTGAGGGTTGGCAGAAACCTTACATTGGTTCATTGGCCTGCAGAATGAAAAGTATCACAGTAGAGAAGGCTCAGTGCAAACCTTGAACTATCCCTCCAGCCCATGCAGATAAGACAGAACAGGAACTCCTTTTCGGAGCCTGTACCCACCTTCCCCTGAGCATGAAAATAAAGGAAAATCTTCCTTCAAAGGAAATTCGAGGCAACTAGTTAGCCTCAATAAGGGAACAACTTAATAAGCAAGAAGGTAATAGTAACTTAAAACAATAGCCAAGGAAGTTAGAGTCAGCAGATGTTTTGTTTCTTATAGAAACTAAAGGTAACATCCTAACATATGTCACCGAGTTGTTTTTCAAAAACCCGGATCCCCACCAAATGGATCCATTAGCACTCAGGCCTCAGATAAGGAGGAAATGAGGACTGAACTCCTACCGCTGTTCTTTGTTCTAAATTTCTTCCTAAGGGGCCTGGAGAAGGTCACACCCATGAGCCAGAGCTGACGTTGTTTATTTAGAGACAAACTTTGCCTCCTTAACTAATTGCAAATGAGAAAATCTTAGAGTCTACCACCAACCTATGGGCTCCTGCTTTGAGATATCCCACTTTTTTAGGTCAAACCAATGTATAGCCTCCATGTTTTGCTTTATGACTTTGCCTGTAACCTCTGCCTCTTCACCTTTAGAAAGTCTTACCTGTAAGTCATCTGGAAGTTCCGGTCTTAAGTATGAGCTGCTCGATTCTTCTTGCTTGGTGCCTTGCAATAAATGCCTCACTTTCTCTTGATGCTATGCCAATGTTAGCGTTTGACTTTGCTGCCCCGGGCAAGTGGACTCCAGTTCAGTTTGACGACAAAGATAAGTAAATCAAAACCAATATCACATTCTGGGGGAAAACAGCAGCTGAAAACATCTGCCTCCTCCATGGTCATATTCCCACATCCAGGGGCAGGCCAGTCCTGGAGGATCAGGACAATTCTGAAAGGCCATCCTTCATCTGGAGCCCTCCATGAGATTGGCTGAGACCATTGGTGTGACCGTGTCACACCCCAATTCTCCTTCTGCCCAGTCTGGCTTTCTCTGCCCTCACAGGTGTTGATTCCCAAGAGTCCCTCCCAATAACCTTATTGCATGTGAATATACATTTCAGAATCTGCTTCCTGGGAAATCTGACATGACAGAATGAATCCACAACATTCATTACCAGAAGACGCTCTGCCTTTGAACTAGCCTGCCCATGGGCTTTTCCCTGGACCTTGGGAGCACCTCTAATCAAAAGTTAATACCCAGAGGCTCAGAGGTTTCACTCAAACACTGCCCAGGAAGGAGTCACTGAAAATCCTATGAGGAAGGGAAGTGGGGGAACCTGGGAGGGAGGAAAGTACACAATCTGAAAGATGTATAAGTACAAGGTTTCCATAAGTTTGGGGCTTGAATCATATACCTGAGAGAGAGAGATTGCTAGGAATGAAAAGAAGCAAGCCACAGTAGGCTTTTCATCAACTACCTAAGCCAAGCAGTGGGCAGATCTACCAGCTGGCCATGCAGGGAGTGCTGAATGGCTGTCAGTCTTGTGGGCAGGACATCCCAACTATTCTGACCCGTCACTGCCATTTTGGGCACAGAAGGGAGGACTATGGGGCAGTCAGCCTCAAGACACTTAGTCTTCTACTCCTTTTCTCTTCCTTTCCAGTTCTTTAAACTGAGAATCAGGGTTTATGTCCAGTCCCAGAGTGACACTTAATTACACCACTTTGTTCTCTCTCTTTTTTTTTTCTGAGATGGAATTTTGCTCTTGTTGCCTAGGCTGGAGTACAATGGTACAATCTCAGCTCACCACAACCTTCCCCTCCCAAGTTAAAGTGATTCTCCTACCTTAGCCTCCCAAGTAGCTGAGATTACAGGCATGCACCACCACACCCTGCTAATTTTTGTGTTTTTAGTAGAAACAGAGTTTCTCCATTTTGGTCAGGCTGGTCTCGAACTCCCAACCTCAAGTGATCCGCCCGCCAAAGTGCTGGGACTACAGGCGTGAGACTACAACATGGTCCAGCCCTGATGCCTCCCTTTTCCTCCACCCTCATCTAAGTTGAGAAGATTCTTAGCTGTAAAACTGTCATGAGCTGACTGGAGAGGTCTATATTTTGAGCTTTAAATGCAACTGGAGAGCATATTTTTGCTCTGAAGGTGCCCAGACATGGAAGAATTTAAACAATTTCTAATTTCCACTTTCTACAGGACTCAGAGGAAGAAAACCTACCTGAGAGGAACTTTTTTCTCTTACTCGGTGTCTCAGTTTCCTAGAGCTGCTGTAACAAAGCACCACAAACTGGGTACTTAACAGAAATGTCTCGTCCCATAGTGCTGGAGGCTAGACATCTGCAGTCAAGCTGCGGGCAGGGCCAACCTGCCTTTGAAAACTGTGGGGACCCTTTCTAGCCTCGCTGCTAGCTTCTGCTGATTTGCTGGCAATCTTTGGTGATTTGATTTTTGGCTTGTATCTTCATGACTCTACTCTGCCCTCATTGTCACATGGTGAGGGAGAACCCTGTGTGTCTCTGTGCCTTCTCGTGGCCATCTTAAAGGATACCAGACAGATTAGGGGCCTACTCTATTCCAGCATGACCTCATCTTAACTAATTGCATCTGCAAGAGCCCTGTTTCCAAATGAGGTCACATTCTGCAGCACTGGAGGTTAGAACTTTAGAATATGAACTTGGAGGGCATGCAATTCAACCCATAATACTCAGTGAGGATTGCATTGCCACCCTTTCTCTGAACCCCTGGTAAAAAGAAAAGAAAGAAATCGTGCTTGGGATGAAATGAGAGGTCAGAATAATTGGAAATCTCACTCTTTCAGGCACTCCTGGGTGGTAGTTGATTGGGAGTCAGTAAAAAAAGAAGAGCTCAGCTGGGCACGGTGGCTCACACCTGCAATCCCAGCACTTCGGGAGACCGAGGTGGGTGGATCACCTGAGGTCAGGAGTTCAAGACCAGCCTGGGCAATGTGGTGAAGCGCCATCTCTACTAAAAATACAAAAATTAGCTGGGTGCGGTAGCGCGTGCCTGTAATCCCAGCTACTCAGGAGGCTGAGGTAGGAGAATTGCTTGAGCCTGGGAGGCGGAGGTTGCAGAGAGTTGAGATTGCACCACTGCACTCCAGCCTGGATGACAGAGCGAGACTCCATCTCAAAAAAAAAAAAAAAAAAACAAGAAAAAGAGAAGGGCTC
>NW_016804379.1:1460614-1485685 GCF_001698545.2 Rhinopithecus bieti
GACTCCATCTCAAAAAAAAAAAAAAAAAAGAAGAGCTCAAATATGTTATTAAATACAAATTCCCAGCAGAGTTGTTGGATGATTACAAGACATGTAATAAAAAGTCATATTTTCAGAAGACATTATTCTCTAAGTAAGTACCAAAGGCTAGCACCATATCTGGGCTTGTGGAAATAAAATGTTTGATTTCAATGTTGGTCTAGTTCAGAAGAATGTAACCTGCTTAACGTTCACTAGAATTTTTATCTGTGCTATTCCTTGTCACAGAATGTTATCCAGGGCACTTTGACCCGGGAATAAATGTAGTATAATATACTAACATTTATCAAGTGCTGATTTTGTACCAGGTACTTTTCTAAGAACTTTATCTGTGTATTTAATCCTCACAACAATTCTATTATTGCCATTTGACAAATTAGGAGATTGAAGTACAAAGAGGTTACACAGCTAGGAAGTGGCAGCATGAACAACAAAATAAAAAATTAGATAAACTGGACTTCCTCAGAATTAAAAACTTCTGTGCATCAAAGGACATTATCAAGAAAGTGAAAAGGAGACGTGTAGAACGGGAGAAAATATTTGCAAATCACATACCTGATAAGCATCTAATATCCAGAGTATGTAAAGAACTCTTGTAGTCCAGCCTAACATGAAAAGGACTACCCAATTTTAAAAATGGGCAAAGGACCTGAATAGACATTTTTCCAAAGATATACAAATGGCCATCAAGCACTTGAAAACACACTCAACATCATTAGTCATTAGGGAAATGCAAAGCAAAACTTCAACCAGCTACCATTTAGCCATTAGCATGCAGTAATCAAAAAAAATAGCCAATTACAAGTGCTGGTGAGGATGTGGAGAAATTGAAACTCTTGTTCATGGCTGATGGAAACATAAAATGGTGAATCCACTATGCAAAAGAGTTTGGTAGTACCTCAAAGAGTTAAACATAGAACTTTCATTTGACCCAGCAATTCCAGTCTTAGGTATATACTCAAAAGAATTGAATACCGGTACTGAAATCCTTGTACATGAATGTTCACAGTAGCACTCTTTCGAATAGCCAAAAGTTGGAAACAACCCAAAACTGCCTCAATGGATGAGTGGATGAACGAATGGTGGTATATATATATACAAAGGAATATTATTCAGTCATAAAAAGGAATGAAGACTGACACAGGCTATGACATGGATAAATCACAAAAACATCATGCTCAATGAAAGAAGGCAGTCACAGAACAGCATACACATACTGTATGGTTTCATTTATTTTAAGTATCTAGAATAGGAAAATCCATGGAAACAGAAAGCAGATGGATAGTCTCCTGGGAATGAAAGTAAGGGGAATGGGCACAACTGCTTAATGGGTACAGGGTTTTATTTGGCAGTGATTAAAAGGTCTTGGGACTAGATAGATGTGATTGTAGAACATTGTGTATGTACTAAATGCATTGAATTGTTCTGTTTTAAATGATTTATGTTATGTGAATTTCACCTCCATTGAGAAAAAGCTTTATTCTACAAGCAATGGGACATAGTAAAAAGGTTTCAAAGCAGGAGAATGCCCCAAATTCTTGTATTTGTAAAGTCATTCTGGCTCCTTTGTGGAGAATGGACTCTTGGCAAGGGTGGCAAAAGTAGGGACGTAGAGGCACTCAGGAGGCTACTACAACCATCCAAGTGAGAAAAGGTTGCCTTTACCTTTGGTGCTAAGAAGGGGTTAGGGAGAAGGCATGGGAGGAAGAATCAGCACAGTTAAGTGTTAGATGAAGGAGGAGTCAAAGATGGCTCAGGTTTTCAGGTGACAAACCAGCAGTGTACCCTTTAATTCAGTTAAAAAATACAAGAATAAGACTGGGGGGGAAGTTTGTTTTTAGAATTAAGGTTGAGAGTCTTGTGACACATTCAAGTGGAGCTGCTAATTAGGAAGCTGGAAATACAGAGCCAAGAGCTGTTATCCTTCTGGTGTCTAATGAAGCCACGGGAGAGGATGGGAGTGCTTAGGGAAAGAGTGTAGAATAAGAAGGAAAGATGGCTTACAACAGAGCCTCAAGGAACTGCAAATTTTATGGTTAAGTAGAAAAGGAGGAGCAGGCAGAGGAGATTAAGATGTGCCAAAAAATAGTAGAACAGGAGAAGAAAATCAGCGGGTCAAAGGAAGAGAATGTTTTGAGAAGAATGAAGTTAGCAGTTGTGTTGAATGCTTCTGAGAAGTGAAGTGTCCACTGACTTTAGTAACATGGGAGTAATTGTCACCTTTGTATGGAAGGATGGGGAGGAAAGCCAGAGTCCTTAAGTCAGAGTGGGAACTGTTATTTCTTCACCCTCTTGGCTTCCAGGCCACTGCAGAATTGTCTTAGATTTTGTCCTCTGACTTCTCACTCCTCATTCCTTATTCTTCATTTTTTTCCCTGTGATGCACAATTTTTTGCGCCTTAGTTCACCTAAAATCTAGGTCCTTGTCTCATGACCAAGACAAATTAGGCATGCAGACACACTGAAAAGTGAGGAGGGTGGAAAGGAAAACCCTCAACAAGAGGGGTCCTGCACGCAGGTTTTCCACCTCAAAAATTGAATACTAGGCCACCACACACACGAGTCGAAGAGGCCCAGCTCCCACCTGCATAAGGCACGAATTCCTGGTGGCTCCACCCCATTCTTCCAGTGCGTATGTGGGCCCTTAGTCTGAGTCACTCCACATTGACTTATTTTCCTTACTGCGCATGTGTTAAGGGATGGAATTTTCCACTATGGCCATGCTTATTTTTTTATTCTACTTTATTTTTTTTTGAGACAGCGTCTCACTCTGCCACATGGGCTGGAGTACAATGGCATATCTCGGTGCACTGCAACCTCTGCCTCCTGATTCAAGTGATTCTCCTGCCTCAGCCTCCTGAATAGCTGGGTTTACAGGTGCATGCCACCACGCCTGGCTAATTTTTTGTATTTTAGTAGAGACAGGGTTTCACCATGTTGCCCAGGCTGGTCTCAAACTCCTGAGCTCAGGCAATCCACCTGCCTCGGCCTCCCAAAGTGCTAGGATTACAGGCATAAGCCACTGCACCTGGCCCACTGTGGGCATGTTAGGGAAGCCCCCTGCGCACAATGACCTGGATGGCATTTGGCTGTCTCCTGCTTCTATCACTCCCCACCTAAAGAAATACATCTAACTACCATTAGAATAAGGATAAAGATAAGGATGAAGACTAATCTTAACTGCTTCCTGCTGACAGGATATGCTGTTTTGGGAAAATGGTAGTCAGAGCTCCCTCAGAGACCTATGTAAGGATCTGGTAAAAGGGGGCATCGTCCAAGCCTCCAGTTGTATGACCATTTGGAGTTTAATGGCCTGAAGGTTAGAAGAGATAAACCAGGTTATTAGAAGACATATATTGAAACAAAACAAGAGGGCAAGGATGGCTCAAAAATCCCAAGGCTGCTGACGTACCCAGATAACTTGTGGCTATAGTTATGCTTGCTAAGATTTGGGTGCATGGGGCTTGGTTTTGATTAGCTCCCTTGCTCTTATTTTCTCAAAAAAGGAAACCTCCGGGTGATGGGCACCCTATTTACTCCTATCACCTGGAAGGATTTGTAGGATAATTCCCAGAACTAGAATATTGACCAAGCACTTATCCTTTTTTAAGTCAATTAATTAGAGCTCTTTCTATAGACATCACACACAACACGTATATAACTATACAGAGAAAGAAGATCTGATAGCTATAAGACTTTTTATTTGCCAATCTCCTGATTGTATTATTGGCCTTCAGGTGGGGCCCTTTAAGAGCAAGGCTAGGAAAGCATGCTGTTTCCAGGGCCCAACAAATAGGTATCGCTGGAAGACAAAAACAAATTTTGAAACGGACCTATCTGTTTTTAATTCCTGGGGTTCCATGAGGAAAACAGAGGTTTCTCCCAAAATGGAATCCATGGCACCTTTTCTGTTTTTTCCAAGGAGTTCCAGGCCACCAGAAATTATCTTAGAGTCTCTCATGCATTCATTAAGAGTGGCAACGCAAAATGGAGAAAAGTAATTCAGTCAACTTTTTCTAGCAAAACAAAATCCAAGAAGAGAAAAACATAAAGTCCTTTTAAATACACCTATAACTGGGATATCAAGTTTTAATTAAGCTGAGTGCTCTTTAAGAAAGTCCTGTTGGGTGTGGTGGCTCAAACCTGTAATCCCAGCACTTTGGGAGGTCAAGGTGGATGGATCACTTGAGGTCAGGAACTCGAGACCAGCCTGGCCAACATGGTGAAAGCCTGTCTCTACTAAAAATGCAAAAATTAGGCTGGACATGGTGGCTCATGCCTGTAATCCCAGCACTTTGGGAGGCCAAGATGGCTGGATCACCTGAGGTCAGGAGTTCAAGGCCAGCTTGACCAATATGGTGAAACCTTGTCTCTACTAAAAATACAAAAATTAGCTGGACATAGTGGCATGTGCCTGAAGTCCCAGCTACTCGGGAGGCTGAGGCAGGAGAATTGCTTGAACCTGGGAGGTAGAGGTTGCAGTGAGCTAAGATCACACCACTGTACTCCAGCTTGGGCCACAGAGTAAGACTCCATTTCAAAAAATAAAACAAACAAACAAACAAACAAAAAGCAAAATTTAATCAGGTGTGGTGGCGTGCACCTGTAGCCTGTAGTCCCAGCTACTTGGGAGGCTGAGACAGGAGAATTGCTTGAACCTGGGAGGCGGACGTTGCAGTGAGCCAAGACTGGGCCACTGTACTCCAGCCTGGGTGACCAGGGCTGACATTCCTGACCCCTTAGAGTGTCAGGGTTGGGAGATAGGGTGCAGTTTCCTCTGCCTTAAGTCTGAGGACAAGAAGGCTCAGAAACAAAAGGGAAGGAGATTTTTGAGTCTACATTTTACTCACCATTTTTCAGGTCCCTATATGGGCACCAAAATAATGCAGGATTTTTTGCTCCTTAGTTCAGCTAAAATCCAGCTAAAATCTTGTCTTACAACCAAGAAAAATTAGGCATGCGGACTCATTGAAAAGTGAGGAGGTCGTAATTTATTAAGTGAAAAGAAAACTGTCAACAAAAGAGGGGTCCTGCACACAGGTTTTCTACCTCATAAAATTGAATACCAGGCCACCACACACAAGCTGAAGAGGCCCACACCTCCCCTCCATAAGGCGTGAATTCCCGGTGGCTCCACCCCATTCTTCCAGTGCACATGTGGGCCCTTAGTCTGAGCCACTCCACATTGATTTATTTCCCTTACTGCGCATGTGTTAAGGGATGGAATTTTCCACTGTAGGCATGTTTAGGCAAGCTCCTTGTGCACAATGACCTGGACAGCATTTGTCTGCCTCCTGCCTCTATCATCTGGATGACTTTCTTTATGTCTCTCCTTCTTCTTAACAGGTAACAGACCCTCCTCTCATATTGGGCACGGAAGTTTGAGGCAAATTTGTCTCTGGTGCAAGGGCATGGTTGCCCAGGAAGCACATTCAATATTATTTTCCACTTTCTAGTACTAGGGCAAGAGCCACCATTCACACAAAGCCCTAGTAATCAATGGTGTGCTAGTAAGTGTTTAACAACCAACTCTCCAGGTAGGAATAAAAAGGGCCCACTTTTCAGCATTTGCTAATATCTGTGGTGTAAATACTCTCAACATGGCCAATTTCAAGCCACTGTGAGGTGACTGAACTTGGAGATAGGAAGCTACACGTGGAATCGGCTATTAAGAGCTGGTACATACCGGCTCCAGAACACCACTGCCTCTGCACCTACCTCCAAACTTCTGTGTGGAAACCAGTTGTACATTTTTTTTTCAAATCTACTTCCTCCAGAATGTTATCAACAGATTTGGCTTAAGAAGCATGCTTGACACATAGGAGCTATTGAATTGTACTTGTTGAAAGAGTGAAGGAATGTATGAAATCGTTTCATGCTCTACTAACTGTGTGTATATAGCATGAGGCAAATGGTACTCATTGAAGAAAACATAGTTTATTTGAAAGGCAACCTAGACATAGCAAGTGCACTGAACTTGAAGTCAGAAAACTTAGGTTTAAGACCTAGCTCTCTCACACATTATGAATCTCACTTAAGGTACGTCTGTTAATGGCTCTGGACTTGATTTGGATCATCTGTAAAATGAGGCTAATAAGAATGTGCCAGAGGCTGCTGGCAAGATGGCCAAATGGAACAGCTCTGGTCTGCAGCTCCCAGCAAGACCAACACAGAAGGTGGGTGATTTCTGCACTTCCAACTGAGGTATGCTGTTCATCTCACTGGGACTGGTTAGACAGTGGGTGCAGCCCATGGAGGGTGAGCAGAAGCAGGGTGGGGTGTCACCTCACCCAAGAAGTGCAAGGAGTTGGGGAGCCTCTCTTTCCCAGCCAAGGGAAGCCATGAGGGACTGTGCTATCTGGCCCAGATACTATGCTTCTCCCACAGTTTTTGCAACCCACAGACCAGGAGATTCCCTCGGGTGCCTACACCACCAGGGCCCTGGGTTTCAAGCACAAAACTGGGCTGCTGTTTGGGCAGACACTGAGCTGGCTGTGGGAGTTTTTCTTTTTGTATCCCAGTGGCGCCTGGAACCCCTGTGAGACAGGCCCGTTCACTCCCCTGGAAAGGGGGCTGAGGCCAGAGAGCCAAGTGGTCTCGCTCAGCAGGTCCCACTCCCATGGAGCCCAGCAAACTAAGAACCACTGGCTTTAAATTCTCGCTGCCAGCACAGCAGTCTGAAGTCAACCTGGGACGATTGAACTTGGTGGGGGGCGGGGTGTCTGCCATTACTGAGGCTTGAGTAGGCAGTTTTCCCCTTACTGCTAAAAAGGCCTGGAAGTTTGGAATGGGCAGAACTCAACACAGCGTGGCAAATTGGCTGTCGCCAGACTGCCTCTCTAGATTCCTCTTCACCGGGCAGGGCATCTCTGAAAGAAAGGCAGCAGCCCCAGTCAGGGGCTTGTCGATAAAACTCCCATCTCACTGGGACAGAGCACTGGTGGGAAGGGGTGGCTGTGGGCATAGCTTCAGCAGATTTAAATGTTTCTGCCTGCCAGCTCTGAAAAGAGCAGCGGATGCTGACAAAGAGGGTTCTACCAGCACAGTAGAGCTTGAGCTCTGCTAAGGGGCAGGCTGCCTTCTCAAGTGGGTCCCTGATCCCTGTGCCTCCTGACTGGGAGAGATATCCCAACAGGGTGGACAGACACCTCATACAGGAGAGCTTCAGTGGGTATCAGGCCAGTGGCCCTCTGGGACAAAGCTTCTAGAGGAAGGAGCAGGCAGCAATCAGAGGATGCAGAGAAATAGGAACGCTTTTACCCTGTTAGTAGGAGTGTAAATTATTTCAGCCATTGTAGAAGACAGTGTGGCGATTCCTCAAGGATATAGAACCAGAAATACCATTTGACCCAGCCATCCCATTGCTGGAGTATATACTCAAAGGATTATAAATCATTCTATTATAAAGACACATGCACACGTATGTTTGCTGCAGCACTTTTTACAATAGCAAAGACTTGGAGCCAACCTAAATGCCCATCAATGACAGACTGTACAAAGAAAATGTGGTACATATACACCATGGAATACTATGCAGCCATAAAAAAGAATGAGTTCATGCTCTTTGCAGGGACATTGATGAAGCTGGAAGTCATCATCCTCAGCAAACTAACACGGGAAGAGAAAACCAAACACTGCACGTTCTTACTCATAAGTGGGAGCTGAACAATGGGGACACAGGGAGGGGAACAACACACACCAGGACCTGTTGGGAGATGGGGGGCAAGGAGAGGGAGAGCATTAGGACAAATACCTATTGCATGCGGAGCTTAAAACTTAGATGACGGGTTGATACGTGCAGCAAACCACCAGGGCACATGTATACCTATGTAACAAACCTGCACGTTCAGCACATGTATCCCAGAACTTAAAGTAAAATTTTAAAAAATTATACAAGAATCTAGAACCAGAAACACCATTTGACCCAGCAATCCCATTACTGGGTATATACCCAAAGGATTATAAATCATGCTACTATAAAGACACATGTACATGTATGTTTATTGCAGCACTGTTCACAATAGCAAAGACTTGGAACCAAACCAAATGCCCATGAATGAGGGACTCAAAAAAGAAAATGTGGCACGTATATACCATGGAATACTATGCAGCCATAGAAATGAGAACATGTCCTTTGCAGGAACATAGATGAAGCTGGAAGCCATCATTCTTAGCAAACTAACACAGGAACAGAAAACCAAACACCGCATGTTCTCACTCAAAGTGGGAGTTGAACAATGTGAACACATGGACACAGAGAGGGAAACATCACATAGTGGGTCCTGTGGGGGGTGGGGGGCAAGGGGAGGGAGAGCATTAGGACAAATACCTAATGCATGCAGGGCTTAAAACCTAGATGACGGGTTGATAATTGCAGCAAACCACCATGGCACATGTATACCTATGTAACACACCTACACGTTTTGTACATGTATTCTGGAACTTAAAGTAAAATAAAAAATTAAAACCAAAACAAACAAACAAAAAAGAATGTGCCTGACATAACAGGAGTGTTGTGGGTCATATGAAATTATATTGAGTAAAAATTCTATGGTGCTATTTTATTGGCAACACTGCACAGCAGAATTGGAAATTCAAAAAAGCTATGAATCTGTTTGTAAGAATATTCACCAAAAAGTAAAGTTAGTAAGTGTAACTATAAATTCAGTGTAGTGAGCACAGGCACTGGATCAGATGGATGTGGATTTGAAAATAGTCTCCACCACGTATTTGCTCTGTGGCCTGAGAAAATTACATCAATAACATGGAGATAATAATACCTGTTTCAGAGAGTGATTGCCAGAATTACAGTTAGATAGTATATCAAAGTAGGCTAGGCTATACTATGGTAACAAATAGCTCTTAAATCTCAGTGACTTCAAACAACAGGTTTATTGTTTATTTCCCACTCATAATACATGTTTACTGTGGTCCCTGTAGACCAGCTTTGGTGGGAGGGGGATCTACTCTACATTGATCCAAGACACAAGTGGACAGAGCACCCACAATCTGGAACGTAACAACCTAGGTTGAAGGAAAGAGCCTTCTGGAGGGTCTGAATGGAAGTGATACACATCATTTCCAGTTAGATCTCAGTGGCCAGAACTAGTCATATGGCCCCACTGACCCTAAGTTGGTCCCCCTTGTGCCCAGAAGGCAGACAACCAGAAATATTAGGTGGATGGTATAATGCCTACCACAGATAGCACACATGATTACCCTTGGCACAAAATGCCCACTCAGATGTTCCTCCCCCACACACAAATGTTACATGCACACACACACACACACACACACACACATTTTTTTTTTTTTTTGAGAGTCTCACACTGTCACCCAGACTGAAGAGCAGTGGCATGCTCACAGCTCACTGCAGCCTTGATCTTCTGGGCTCAAGTGATCCTCCCACCTCAGTCTCCCTAGTAACTTCGGCTACAGGTGTGTGCCACCATGTCCAGCTAATTTTTTTTTTTTTTGTATTTGTTGTAGAGATGGGGTTTCGCCTTGTTGCCCAGGCTGCTCTCAAACTCCTGGGCTCAAGTGACCTGCCTACCTTGGCCTCCCAATGTGCTGGGATTACAGGCGTGAGCCACTGTGCCCAGCCTTTCCTCCCTTTCTATGGAGGAATAAGATGAATTTAACCAATATGCTTGAAATTTATTTGATCAGCATATACTGATTAACTACTTAAAGTCTCCTTTTGAAATTTTGTAAATGTGAAAGAGGGAGTTTTAAAATAGGCCCCAGAGTTCCTTTAAAAGAAGAAATATATTTCATTTAACAAAATGCTCAGAAAGCTGTTTTGTTGTGGGAAAATAGCCCTCATGCCTCGGTGGCTGTACTAGGAAAAGACACTAAGCAAAATTATTGTACATATTAAAGGGAAAAGAATTTCAAGTTTCTTGAGGCAGCCTGGGAAACGTTATAGAATAGAGACTCAAACATTCCATTTTAAATAATCTGCAGTGGTACATGCAATGTAACGCCTCCCGCAAAGCTTCAACAAAAACCTGCTACGCTTTGGGTAAGCAGTGTTTGTTGCAGGGAAATTAAGGCAAAGTAGTGTTTGTTGGGTTAATTCAGGACAAGAAGCAAAGAAAGCTTCAAGCAAGATAAAAAATCTAGCAGAAAACTATTGTAAACAGCATATACCCCTGGGAATCCTCAGTCATTCTGTGGGGAAATGTTGAGTTTCCAAGCCCAGTGTATGAAATATTTCCATTTAAATGTTAAAGGAAAAAGTGTCCCCACTAAACTCAAGGAAACAGGGCTCTCTAGGCTGCTGAGTTTTAAATAACCAGTATAGCCCTCCGATATTGGTGGGTTACTTTGTAGTTGGTTAGCATTTAAAAAATCATAGTTGAAGCTGATTTCTTTGACAAATGCCAGCCTCTTATTAAGCAAGTTCAGTATATAAAGTATTGAAATGAGTTCCCTGCAGAGACTTTGCTATTATAATACATCAAGTCAGGCAACCATTTCCCTGTGCGGTTGAGATGGGAGCTGCTCCAGCCTTTCTTCCCGAGCATCCCTCTGTTCTCCTAATGAAGTCACTCTGTAACCCACAGCCCTCCAGGGCAGCTGAGCCAGCAATAAGAAAGGAGGTTAATTTACCTCTACCTGCCTCCTGTCAAACAGAAAATCACATCTTTGAAATCCACACGAAACTTAGGGTCATAATAAGCTTATAGGTGAAGAATGTAGGTGGTCTGGGCTGTTTGTAGAACAAAACTAGGCTCTGTGAAGAGGTTGCAGTGAAATAAACATTTTATGGAGCCCTTCCTGAGGTGGTTTTTTTGGTTTTGTTTTGTTTTTTGGAGGTAGGGCCTACTTAAAATGTTTGTAACATATCTACTTTTAAAAACACTTGCCCGTCTTTACCCATGAAGTATTGAGAGCACTTATTGAGGGTTAAAGTGCTTATTAGTGGGAGTTCACCTCATGGCTGCATGGCCAGAGAAGCCCTGCAGTGGGAAAGGGCTGCCCTTGTTGTCTTGCCAGATCTTGAAGGCCTGGCCAAAGCATGTTACTCTCTTTAAGAATTTTCTTTTACTTTCAATAAGGGCTCAGGCTTATAAAACATCCTATGTCATCCTTAAGGAAAACATAAAAATAAATGACTGTGAATGGCCAAGGAAGTCTATCAGGGAGGAAATATAGTGGAGAGAAAAACAACCACAGGCTCTCTCATCAACTCTTGGAGAGGCAAGAAACATGGCAACGTCAGGGTGAGTTTTTACTCATCCTTGACCTCTGTCTGGAGAGGGGCAGTGACTCCACCTCCCGCCCAGGACAGGATGCTGTGGACGTCAGGAGGGCAGCTCTGGGGATAGCACCTACCTGAGGCCATGCATTCCTTCTAAGCCTCTCGGGCACCTGGGAGTGACTTTTGGAATACAGGATATTTGTTAGTCTACTCACGAAATGCTAGATCTTGGGCAAGATCTGTAACCCCCAGGGGCCTCGGTTTCCTCAGCTGTAAGATGGGGCTGAGAAAAAGAGCTTGTAATCCCTTACCCAAGACCCTTGGGTCAAATGTGTCTCCAAATTCAGGATTTTCAGATCTGAGAAGGGCAAGAAGCTGGCCAAAAGTATCCATCGTATGTACTACACAGAAAAGAAAAGAATTTCACATTTCTTGAGGCAGCCTGGGAAACTTCTAGAATAGAGAAAGTGGTGTCTGGAGCAGTACTTGCAATCGAATACACTGAGAGACACACTGAGGATGGAGAAGTTTCCACTGAGGCCGTGGCATGTCCTCGTCCTCCACAGCCGTTTTTCCACCCACTCTAACACATGACCTTAGCCCCTAACTGCTCCTCCTCATCGCTCTTAATGAAATCCAAATTGCCTGAACAACGGTGGTTGATGTGCAAGAAGAATTCCTCTCTCTTCTAAAATCCATCCCTCATCTACCATTCCTGAACTTCCTGAATTAGGGCTGACGCCCCTGCTAAGGCCCTATAACGGCAACAACAACAACAACAACAACAACAGCAACAAACAACAAACCAAAAACCCTCCCTCCTCCCCCAAGGTATTTGAGAATACTCCTTTCAGGGACTGCTCCTGCCTGGCAGTCTGGATTAAAGTCTATGGTCATGGTGTTCCGGTTGCGTTTCCTCCACAACATTCATAGTTCTGCAGTGAGACATAGGAACACCTGTGGTGCATAGGAATGGATAAAAAACACGAAGAGCCTCACCGAGGGAAGGTGTGCTGGTAAATGACTGATGAAAATGTCCCGTTTTCAGAGCTTTTTGAATTTTAGAAACGAGGATGTGAAATTGACGACCTTTGGTGCTGTGTGGTCGGGTTGATGTGAAAATGAAATGAGACAGTACATGAAAGTATTTGGAATAGTATTGGGCACAAAGAGCTTAATAAATATTTGCCATGGTGATTATGCTGAGAGTTTTGTGTAACCAAGGAGCTGTCACATTGGGGTTCAGACTCACGGGTGCACAGAGGGACCACAGCTTAGGACAACGCCATGGGAGAGGGCATCCTCTCATCCCTGCACCCTGAAAAACTTTGCAAGGGCAGGTTTCCAGCCACACCTGCATCTGGCTCTAGGCTGCCTGTTTCTGGGAGAGATCCTGTGCATCCTCAATAGCTCCACATAGAGGCTCTGAATGCAGCCTTTCTGCAGAAGACTCCAGTTTCCCAGTTATCCAATGATTTATTTTCGCACAAGGCAATTGTAATTGAAGAGCAGCCCAGAATTCTTGAGCTTCTTACTGGGGCACATAGATAGAAAGAATATATTCTTTTGATAGAAGTATAAGAATGTAGAGTGACATCATCTTAAATTGTACTTCAAGTTATACAAACTATAGAAGTAAACATAGCTAAAATCATTTAAAACAAACTTGTGCAACCCGTGGCCCATGGGTTGCACAAATTCGTAAACTTTCTTACAACATTATGAGATTTTTTTGCGATTTTTTTTTTTTTTTTTTTTTTTTAGCTCATCAGCTATCATTAGTGTTAGTATATTTTACAAGTGGCCCAAGACAATTTTTCTTCCAATGCAGCCTAGGGAAGTCAAAAAATTGGACACCCCTGATTTAAAACATGGCCCATAATTTAATCATCCACATATTAATTCATTTAACAGTCAGTGCCCGTGCACCTGTGTGGCCCAGGCACTGATCTATGCCCAGGGATTCAGAGCTGAACAAAACAGACAAGTCTCTCCTCCCATGGAGTTTCCATCCTAGTGAAGACAGTGGACAAATAACTAAATAATATAATTGTTAATTGTGGTGGGTGCTAGGAAAAAAACAAAACTGGGTAATGGAGCTGGGAGTGTCTGGAAGTGGGTATTTTGAATGGGGTAAGTCAGGAAAGGTCTCTATGAAATTATCTTCAACAATTGAGAAGGGGGTTGGAAAGAAGCTGGCTCATGAAGACCTCAGAGACGAAAGTTCTTAGCAGAAGGAGGAGTAAGTGTAAAACCCCTGAGGCAGAAAGGATTGGAGACGTTTGGGGAGCAGCCAGGAGAGGCATGTGGATGGAGCTGGGGATTGAGAACAGGAGGTGTGGTTGGAGAGGTGTGCAGGGGCCTGCTCCACCGGGTCAGACCCTGCAGGCCATGCCAAGCAGTGTAGATAGTAAGTGTAAGGAGTAGCCACTGGAGGGTTTAAGCAAAGACATGATACAATCTCATTTATAATTGCTTGAGGAGCAGGATAATTATTTTCTATAGTTCCGTTTTTCATACACCCTTAAGGGAATTTGCTAGGCATAGCTTTTAAAGGGCTCTGAATTCATTCTGAATTCATTCTTGTGACTGTATCTGGTATTCTAGTAGTCACCTAGGTCACTAACAGTGCCTTGAGTCACCACCTCCAAAATTAAGCCATCCCCACATATGAAAACCTGTGACTATCAGACTTAATGCATATGATGTTGTGTGGCTTTTTCTACTGTACAAAAAAAAACCCTTACATTAAATATAAATGCACATTAAATATTTAGCAAACACTTGTTTAAGGAATGATGCACGTAGAGCAAGAAATAAATGGCATAAGCTCCCGACATACAAGTCACATAAGATCATGACAATTCAACCTTACCTGTCACTACTTAACTTTCATTTTCCTTCTTGCTTTTAGGAAAAACAGCCCTAGCATTCCATATCTCCTGACGCCTCCCTGCATCACACATCCACATTTTGGGTAGAAGGAGACTTTGACACCCAGCTCAAGACTCTCGGAGGTTGTAGACAAGCAACAAGGGGAACGTAAGGACCAGCCAGTCTGGATTCAGTCCAGCAGCTGCCCAGTTGACACCTCGACCAAAGCCAACTTCTCACTCACCTCCAGCATAGTTACTATCTATCTAGCTGATGATTTCTCCTTCCTTTCAATGAAAGCTTTACCTACATAAGTGGCTTCTGTTTGCCTGGGAGACAAAGTGGGTCACATTCGCAGTAGCACTTTATATTGATGACTATTGTCTCTCCTCATGTGGGGCCTCTAGTTCTCCTCCAAGTCGCTCCTATCACCAGAGGCACCTCATTTATGAGCTCAACCTCCATTGCCTGCTGGGGCCACCTCTGCCTGCACAGCTGCACAAGGGCCCTTATTCTGTTGTCACAGCCCTCAGATGAGCCACTTTCATGGGGAACTGTTGCACCAGATACTGCAGCTCTGCACTGGCCTACAACCACCAGGCACCATCAAAGCTGGGCCTCCACTGTTGCCAAACATTATTGCCAACATATGCACTTTCAGTTCATGTTGTTGAGGGTTTTTTTTAGCCCCTCCTTCCCCTTTCCATCATGTTCCACTTCTAGACTAAGGCATGAGACCAGGGGAGTATGGTCATAAAGCTGGACTGGAGGATAAATATAAGTTGTAGATGTTCTTCTGTCTGCTTTGTTACCCCTCCTCTCTGAATACTGGAGTAGTATAACAGCAGCAATCACATATGCTTGCTTTCCTCACCTCCTGGTAACATGCCCTGTGTTAATCCCCTCTCCTTGAATGACGGAATGTCATTCTGAAATTATGAAAAAATTGTAAGACTCCAGTGGAGCCCTGAGATGACTGCAGCGCCAGCCAACAGCTTGATTCCAACTATTACGGTAGACCTTAAGCCAGAACTATTTAGTCAACCCACACCTTGATTCCTGACCCAAAGAAATAATGAAATAATACATGTTCATTATTTAAGTCACTAAGTTTAGGGGTAATTTGTTAAGGAGCAACACAAACATAGACACATAGAAGGATATAAATCAAGTGTAGAGCTCAGTGATTATTTCATAAGGTAAGCACACCTCTATAAGCACTGCCCAGTTCCAGAAATGAACATTGCCAACAGCCTCGAAGCTCCCCTCATGCTCTCTTCCAGTCATTATCTCCCAAAAGGAACTGTTGTTTTCATATTTAGACTTTAGAATTATTTGTCTACTTTTGAATTTTATATAAGCAGAATCATACATGTGTTTTGTGGCTGGCTTTTCTTGCTCAGCATCATCTTTATGTGATTCACTCATGTTGCTTCATGTAGCAGCACTCATTGCTGAACTATTCCACTGTGGGAATAGACCACATTTTATTTTCCATCCCACTGTTGATGGACATTTGGGGGCTATTACAAATAATGCTGCTATGAATATTCTTGTACACATCTTTTGGTCAACATATGTCAGTATTTCAGGCTGGGTATGGTGGCTCATGCCTGTAATCCCAGCATTGTGGGAGGCCAAGGTGGGTGGATCACTTGAGTCTAGGAGTTCAAGACCACCTGGGCAACATGGTGAAACCCTGTATCTACCAAAAAGTACAGAAAATTAGCCAGGCAGGATGGCGTGCGTCTGTAGTCCCAGCTGCTTGGGAAGCTGAGGTGGGAGAATTACTGAGCCCAGGAAGTTGAGGCTGCAGTGAGCCGAGATCGTGCCACTGCACTCCAGCCTGGGCAACCGGAGTGAGACCCTGTCTCAAAAACAAACAAAACAAAACAAAAAAAAATATAAGTATTTCAGCTGGGTATATACTGGGGAGTGGAACTTCTGGGCCATATGTTTAATAGACACTGCAAGCTGGGCTCAGTGGCTCATGCCTGTAATCCCAGCACTTTGGGAACCTGAGGCGGGCGGATCACAAGGTCAGGAGATCGAGACCATCTTGGCCAACATGGTGAAACCCTGTCTTTACTAGAAATACAAAAAATTAGTTGGACGTGGTGGTGCGTGCCTGTAATCCCAGCTACTCAGGAGGCTGAGGCAGGAGAATCGCTTGAACCAGGCAGTAGGAGGTTGCAGTGAGCTGAGATCACACCACTGCACTCCAGCCTGGTGACACAGGGAGATTCTGTCTCAAAAAAAAAAAAAAAAGACATTGCCTATCAGTTTCCACCCTGGCTGCAGCAGTTCAGATTTCCGCCAGCGGTATACAAAAGTTCCCACTGTTTCACATTCTCACCAACACTTAGAGTTTGGCTATTCTGGTGGGTATGTAGTCATATCATATTGCGATTTTAATCTGCATCTCATGAGTCATCATGCTATTGCTGCACTTCCGATGGACCATCTACACTCCAGAACTCCTTATGAAGAGGGGCTTTGTCAGGCCTGCACTGCAGGTTGGCTTCTCTCTCTGCCCAATTCTGCTGTCACCCTTTTTTTCCCCACCAATGTTGATCCTTAGTAAGTACAGCTGCTCCTCAACTTACGATGGGGCTCTGTCCCAACAAGCCCATCATAAGCTTGAATATTATAAGTCAAAATGCATTTAACTTAAACCTGCCTACCTTAAACGTGCTCAGAACACTTACATTAGTCTACCATTGGACAAAGCCATTTAACACAAAACCAATATTGTAATAAAGGATTGAATATCTCATGTAATTTATTGAATACTGTACTGAAAGTGAAAATAGAATTGTTGTGTGGGTACTCAAAGTATGGTTTCTACTGAATGCCCATCACTTTTGCACCATCTTAAAGTCTAGCAATCGTTAAGTCGAAGCATTGTTAAGTCAGGGACCGTCTGTGCTCTGCAGGCCAAACCCTGTCAGTGTCTCCTTCTGAAGAATCCAATCTGTAACAATTTGCCTGTTTCTACCATAGTTCCTACAGCTGTCTCAATTACTGTCATGTACAGTATGTTTTAACCTATGAGCTTTTGTCAATGAACACATATATATTTGTTTTTCATGACACCATAAGGTAGCAAAAATCAATCTAAGTCCTACAAATGGTATTGTAATATGTTTGTTAAAATTATGCTTTAAAGCTTTAAGTTATATTGTTACGTTTTCTTGGAGAGATTACAGTATGAATGATATTTATAGTGCAATTTCCCCCTCACTGCTTTTCTTTTGCAAAAGTATCTTAGTTATCCCCATAGATTACAGTTCCAAATAAATTCCAAAACCAGCTCATCAGTTTCCCTTACAAAATTCTGTGGAGATTTTGGTTGGAAGTCACTGAATTAATAGGATAACTTGGGGAGAACAGATATCTTTATAAAATTACATTTTCTTTCTTTCTTTCTTTCTTTCTTTCTTTCTTTCTTTCTTTCTTTCTTTCTTTCTCTCTCTCTTTCTTTCTTTCTTTTCTTTCTTTCTCTTTCTTTCTTCCTCTTCCTTTCTTCCTTTCTTTTCTTTTCTTTTCTTTATTGTTGAGACAAGGTCTAACTCTGTCACCTAGGCTGGAGTACAGTGGTACAATCTTGGCTTACTGCAACCTCCGCCTTCTGAACTCAAGTTATCCTCCCACCTCAGCCTCCCCAGTAGCTGATACTACAGGTATGCACCACCATGCCCAGTTAAATTTTTTTGTATTTTTTGGTAGAGATGGGATTTTGCCATTTTGTCTAAGCTGGTCTTGAACTCCTGAGCTCAAGTGATACACCTACCTTGGCTTCCCAAAGTGCTGGGATTACAGGCATGAGCCATCGTGCCTGAACTGATCTTTCTAACACATGAATTTTCTATGGCTTCCCAAAGTCAAAATCTCTTCTTGGCATGATACATTTCCCCTACCCAGCTGAACATGCTCATCTCCCCGCATTGGTTCTTCACATTCTCTTCAACTTAAAATGGCTTTTTCTGACAAATCATGTCTTCTTGCCTATGTACCTACTATTTCCTCCGTGTAAAACTCTTCCTCTCCTTCTCTCTCTCTCACCTCTTCACTGTCTGCCATGCTTCTATTTATTCTTCAAGTTTCCACTCAAGAATACCTCTGATATGAACATTCCCTCGAGACAGGCCTCTGCTCCTTCTTCCCTGGCCCCTTTGCCTGTGGATAGCCCTCCACATTGCACTAATGACATCGAATTATAATTTGTCTCTGTGCTTATTTGTGAATTAATTAAGCAGAAATTTTTCTTAAAATTAGGGATAATGTCTGTTAATAATTTTCATTCTCAGCACCCATCACAGCACCCAGGGCTTGTTTGGCACTCAATGCATACTTGTTAAATGCATACATATAATGTACAAATGCATAAGTAGTGCAATTATGGGCATCTGGCAGGCAAAGTGGACAGATATTTTGTTACAGGGCACTCTTTCATTTGTGCTTTTAAAACTGCTGTGGTGATGATGTGAAAGGCTGGCCTTGTTTTAGTGCAAATTCTGATTTAATTATTTTCTTCTGACTTGCAGGTAACTTTCTTTTCCTGTTTAATATGACTGATATATTGGTACACCATGGAATAATATGTAGCCATAAAAAAGAATGAGTTCATGTCCTTTGCAGCAGTAAGCCATCATTCTCAGCAAACTATCACAGGACTAGAAAACCAAACACTGCATGTTCTCACTCATAAGTGGGAGTTGAACAATGAGAATACATGGACACAGGGAGGGGAACATCACATACCAGGACCTGTCGGGGGGGTGGGGGTAAAGGGGAGGGAGAGCATTAAAACAAATACCTAATGCATGTGGAGCTTAAAACCTAGATGACAGGTTGATGGGTGCAGCAAACCACCATGGCACGTGTATACCTATGTAACAAACCTGCACGTTCTGCACATGTATCCCAGAACTTAAAGTAAAATTAAAAAAATAAATTTTACAAATATATTGAAATACTGGGATGACTACTCTTTTAAAGCTTAGTTACTGAGTTTTTGATTAAACAAATGCAATCCAAAAGATACATATTAACATGTCTTTCTATGTACCAAGCACTGTCAGGCATTTGGAAAACATGTCCTCCAGATTGAAAGGAGTCAAGAATTGTTCCCCAAATGTCTGGAAAATAATTGTTATCCAAATGTAAATGTGCATGAAAGAGAAAAATGTAAAACTCAAGGCAGTCAGCAAAAGGGCAAGTTTTCATTGCTACCTTTTAAATTCGGAACACTTGATTAAAGTGAAGGGATGTGAGAAGAACCATGGGGAAAGGCTATCTGCTTAACGAAAAATAATAGGCATCAGCATTTTCTCCCTCAAAGCTGGGGTGAGCTATGAAAGTTCTTCCTCAATAGCTGCCTGGGGACTTTCAAGACATTTTATAAAGTTATTTTTTTCAAGAGGTTCCTTTTTTCCCGCAGAGGCCACAGTGAAAAGTGTGAAAAATCTATAGAGAAATTAAATGAAGTAATCTACAGTTTTTTAAAGTAGAAAGTGAGAACAGAAATAGTGGAAAAAGGCCGGGTATGGTGGCTCATGCCTGTAATCCCAGCACTTCAGGAGGCCGAGATGGGCAGATCACCTGAGGTCAGAAGTTCGAGACCAGTCTGGCCAATATAGTGAAATCCCGTCTCAACTAAAAATACAAAAAATTAGCTGGGTATGGTGGCACGCGCCTGTAATCCCAGCTACTTGGGAAGCTGAGGCAGGAGAATCGCTTGAACCCTGGAGGTGGAGGTTGCAGTGAGCTGAGATTGCACCGCTGCACTCCAGCCTGGATGACAGAACAAGGCTCCGTCTAAAAAAAAAAAAAAAGAAAGAAAAAAGAAATAGTGGGGATAAAAGCTAACACTTACTAACACATAGCTAACAACTACTGAGCATCTATTCTGTTCTAGGCACTATAATGGATATTTTAAATGCATTCTCTCATTTAATCCCCATAAAAATCCAGTGAAGGAGGAGCTATGATTTTAATGACAGGGAAATTGTGGTTCAGTATCATCCTATGTAAGGTCATGCTTAAGTGGCTAACTCCAGAGCTAACTCTCTTCACTGTTTCATTAGCTATCTACTATTTGAAGCATGCATACCACAAAAGAGAGGTTTTCTATTCTTTAAAGACTAAAGCCTGAGCTACGGCAGACAGCCTGGGAAACCTCTGCCCTTGGTGTGACTGTTCTGATACAATTCATTTGTCAATAACATGTAATGGGTACCTGCTGAATGCCTGGATCTGTGCTCGGTGCTGGGGCACAGAAAGGACAAAGCCACCGCTTCTAACCCAGAAGGAACCGGTGGTGGCCTAGACAAATAAACAAGGGCAACACCATGTAAAAGAAGGAGTTGGCAGGGTGGGTTCGTCACAAGGATCAAACCTCAACAGAAGGAAAAGATAGCTATTCCACAGTGGGCCTGTGGGGATGGGGACCAGTGTAGGCTGTTCAAATGAAAACATAAAGTCAGGATGAGAAGCAGCAGGATCTGGAATGACTATTTCAGCCACTCCTGGCTGAGGGCTTCCCCTAATATCCCAACGAAGAGGATTTGCTAAGCAAAAGCTGGAGTGTCTGGTTGTTAGCTTATGCTGATTTAGTCATCCTCAATTCCTATTACATTTATACAGCTCTATGTGCAAAGAATTTTGCCAGGTATTACTCACCATCAGGTAGTCATTCAATAAATATTTATGTAGTGCCCACTCTGAGCATTGGGAATATGAAGGTGGACAGGATAGACAACATTCCTGCTCTCCCGGAGCTCCCATTCTACCAGTGGAGACAATTAACACGTAGCTAAAAAAAATAGATAAATACTGTTATGATAGTATTTATTTTTGTTATGATGAATTAATGATTGCTATGAAAGAAATAGAGTTGGCTGATGGAGAGTAACTGGGGAAGGCCTCTCGGAAAGAGTGCTCTAGGAATCACTACTGAGGAGGGACATCTAAGTGGAGGTCCTGATGGGAGTGAGGCAGCCATGCCAGCAGCTGAGGGAAGAGCATTTTGAGCATAGGGAACAGCAAACACAAAGACAGATACTGAGGTGGTGTGCTTAAAGCCGGAGGGTTTGTAGACCTCATTCTCCTGCTCTGATGCCTGAGACCAAGCTCTAGGCTCGTGTTTTATAATGGAGTTGTAAGAGGGTCTTATTGCTATTTTGTATGCCAGCAATAAATGGTGTAGCAATAAATAAATGTTTTCATCTTCTTGGAAAAAAATTCACATTGTGAAACTTACAAAGGGCTCATAATTTGCATGTTAATAGAAAAATAAGGCCAGGCATAGTGGCTCATGCCTATAATCCCAGCACTTTGGGAGAATGAGGTGGGAGGACCAGTTGAGGCCAGAAGTTCAAGACCAGCCTAGGCAGCATATGAGACTCCATCTCTACAAAAAATTAAAAATTAGCCAGCTGTGGTGGCATACATCTTTAGTCCCAGCTACATGGGAGTCTGAGGTGGGAGGATCACTTGAGGGAGGATCACATGAGCCCAGGAGTTTGAGGCTGCAGTGAGCTATGTGCCACTCCCGCAGTGTAGCCTGGGTGACAGAGCAAGACCTTGTCTCAAAAAAAAAAAAAAAAAGAAAAGAAAAGAAAAACAAACAAACAACCACAAGGAAAAAGAAGATACAGGGCTACGAGAGGCATCAGATGTTAATATCATCTAATCCAACTCCTCATTTTAGATGAGAAAATTGAGGCCCAAAGGTAAGATAAAATCACATGGTCACATGGCAAGATAGTGGCAGACCTGAGATTAGAACTCCAAATGTGAGAGTATTCTTTCCTTAACAGGTAAGGGATGAAATGTTTATAACTGGCAGGTACTCATACTATTTGTATTAATCATTTGTTTTTAAAATGATGAACCCAATTTTCCTCCTTTTGAACTTCTCCCACTTAGTTTTCCATCTATTTTGAAGTTCTTCCAAATTCAGTTGTTATAAAGCAAACCAACTTTGATTAAGGATCCTTCTACCCCAAAGTCGAAATCAGGGTGTGTGACATCATTTGGCCACCAGAGGGCACTGAAGTCTCCTATTCAGAGTAGATGATCTTGCTTCTGATACACAATTCCTACTGAGTAGCCTGAGAAGTTGGCTGAATATTAGGAGGCTGGGTTTGAGAAGGGAAGTAGCGGTGGGACTTTGGCTCACACACCTGTTGCCCACAGCTGCTCACATGACTGTCCAACAGCAGCTGAGTGAAATTACTTCACCTCTGTTACACAACTCAGCCTCACAGGACCAGGTGTCTGCCAGAGCCAGCTTTACAAGATGACAAACTCTTGCACTAACACCACCATACAGTCTTTATAACAACAATTACAGTGGAAATTTGAGGCCAGGCCAAAAAGATTAAGACTTGCTCCAAAAAGACGTGACCAAAGCTTAAAGTCATGAAGAATGGAGGCCAGGTGCTATGAGCTTATTTACCAGTTTCTAGAATAGCAGAATCAGGAGCACCCCTGAAAGAATGAGACAGGTCATCTTAGAAGAAGCAAAAGGAATGTCCCTTACATGGAGCAGGGAAGGGCAGCAGGGGCAATAAATTCATGAAACCACTGACCCCAAGCTTTATGTCTTAACAGGTCCTGAACTGGTAAGTTCAAATTTATAGTCAATAATAATTTAAGTGTACATTTAAAATAACTAAAAGTATAGTTGGATTGTTTGTAACACAAAGGATAAATGGATATCCCATTTACCCAGATATGAGTACTATGCATTGTATGCCTGTAGCAAAATATCTCATGTACCCCATAAATGTATACACCTACTAAGTACCCACAAAAATTAAAAATTTTAAAATAAGTAAATAAAAAATTTGTAAAGGTCTTGAACTTTTGGGTTTCTGCCTAACTTTACTACTAGTGTAAGGGGGCCCCTTGAGATTTCAGCACCCCAGCATTTGTTAGTGACTGAAATAATGAAACTTCTGATTAGGCTCTTGCTTGCACATGTTAACAACTCTCTTTTTGCCCAATATCCCTTGTTCCTACAACATAATCATAAACTGCTGATGTACTTTATCTTTCTCAAGCAGGAGGAGATAACTTCAGGGTTACGAAAAAGTTTGCAGGAGGAATAAGTCCTTTGAGGTACATTGTGACCAGCTTCTGACGCCCAGAAATCTGATTGTTCAAGGAATTATCTGAGATTGAAGAAACACAGACTTTTTCCCTCATTCCCCGAAACTCCTCCTCCCCGACTCTCTGGCCTCATGAAGACTCTCTACTTCTTCTTTTTGTAAAGGCGGATTTGAGAGATCTTGCCCTCCCGCCTTCTCGCTTTGGCCAAATCGAATAAACGTTTATCTCCAAGCACCTATATGTCAGTATTTGCTTGACCCTCACTGTTCTTTGGAGCTGATGGTAAATTCAACAGAAAAGAGGCGCATGGGTAGAAAATGCAGCATTTCCTTTCAGATGCCAGATATTCATCTCCAAAGGTATTAAAAGGAGGGGTGTGTGCCTGTGTAAAGATGCTGGTCTTTTCCTAGCAGTACCACTTGGGCAAGTTGCTGAATTTCTTCAAGCCTTTCTTTTTCCGCCTGTCAAACAAAACAAAACAAAACAAATATCCCATTTAGGACAAATTCACAATAAAGAGGGCGGGCGGAGCGATTGGAAGGGGGATGAACCAATCGCGTCTCCTGCAGGTTGCGGAACAGCAGAGGGACCCCGCCCCCTGCATTGTGCTTAGCTCTGATTGGCACATCGCGGAGAGGCGGGGCCTGGGCGCGCTGGGTTCACGCTGGGTCGCTGCAGGTGTTGGGGCCTGGGACTCTGGCTGGAGATACCGCCATGGCCGGGCTAGCCCGCGGGTCTGCGCGCGCCCTGCTCGCCGCCCTGCTGGCGTCGACGCTGTTGGCGCTGCTCGTGTCGCCCGCGCGGGGTCGCGGTGGCCGGGACCACGGGGACTGGGACGAGGCCTCGCTGCTGCCGCCGCTACCACCCCGCGAGGACGCGGCGCGCGTGGCCCGATTCGTGACGCACGTCTCTGACTGGGGCGCTCTGGCCACCATCTCCACGCTGGAGGCGGTGCGCGGCCGGCCCTTCGCCGACGTCCTCTCGCTCAGCGACGGGCCCGCGGGCGCGGGCAGCGGCGTGCCCTACTTCTACCTGAGCCCGCTTCAGCTCTCCGTCAGCAACCTGCAGGTAAGCTGGGGCCCGCGGCTTCCCCAGGCGGGCTGTGGGCGGGGCGGCCACCGAGCAAGCCTTCACCTTGGCCCAAATTCTTCCCAGGAAGTGGAGCGTGGCTCGAACGTCTGCCGCTTTTCTGCAGCGCTGGCGGGTGGGCGTTGCAGCGTCCCGGATGTTGGGCGACTAGGTACCAGGAATTTGGCACACGCCCCTGCGACTGGGCCACGCACCTGGGGTATAAATTCTCTGTCAGCAGCCCGAGGACTTCTCATCCCTGAGTGGTTCTGAGTCGTCTTGGGGCACAGTGTCTCTTTTAACTGTGCTCCTGTTCTTTTTTTTTTTTTTTTTTGAGACGGAGTCTCCCTTTGTGGCCCAAGCTGGAGTGCAGTGGCGCTATCTTAGCTCACTGCGACCTCCGCCTCCCAGGTTCAAGCGATTCTCGTGCCTCAGCCTACCGAGTAGCTGGGATTACAGGTGCGTGCCACCACACCCGGCTAATTTTTGTGTTTTTAGTGGAGGTAGGGTTTCACCATGTTGGCCAGGCTGGTCTCGAACTCCTGACCTCAAGTGATCTACCCGTCTCGGCCTCCCAAAGTGCTGGGATTATAGGTGTGAACCACGGCGCCCGGCCTGGGCTCCTATTCTTAAAGGTTTTACAGGGCATAGAGATTGTTGGGTATTTAAGCACTTTAATATGTGACTTCAGGGTTTCTTGCTCTTTCTTTCTTTCTTTCTTTTTTTTTTTTTGAGACGGAGTCTCGCTCTGCCGCCCAGGCTGG
>NW_016804379.1:1485834-1489266 GCF_001698545.2 Rhinopithecus bieti
AATTTTTTTGTATTTTTTTTTTTAGTAGAGACGGGGTTTCACCGTGTTTGGCAGGATGGTCTGGCTCTCCTGACCTCGTGATCCGCCCGTCTCGGCCTCCCAAAGTGCTGGGATTACAGGCTTGAGCCACCGCGCCCGGCCGCTCTTTCTTACGCTTCCCGAATTAAGCTTTTCCCTCCTGCAGCAAGAAGCTGATGTACAATATCGTGGACGATTACAATGATTACTGCAGTCTTTAGGCCTCCACAGGCATAGTGGCTCCTCAGTAAGATGCAGAGCTAATTGAAGGTCCATCTCTTCCTCGCCCTTTGCCCACCTTCTGGTGCAGGGCCACACTTACAACTCTGGTGGACCTCTGCTGTCTCAGGGATGGGGTCACAGACACGGCTTGGGAGGGCGGAGACGCAGAGAGTCCAGGAACGAAACCTGATTTGATGGAGGGTCTTTTTGACAAAGCTCTCACATTTGAGTTCAACTCTGAAAGTACAGCGTTGTTGAAAAAGACAGGACGTAAGAAACTGATGCTTGATTCATCACTTTTCCATTCGCCTTCCATTCATTGTCTCTTCTGTTAATTATTTGAAGTAGGTATTATATACCCCATTTTGCAGATGAAGAACTTGAGGCCTACCTAGGTTAAGTAACTTGTTTAAAGCCAGCGGGCAAACCCCTAGTTTCATCTCAGGTTCATCTTTCTTCATACCACATATCCCAGGCTGGCGGCCCATCAGCTGAATATGTCCCACAGACTAGTTTGGCCCACACAAGTTCTGTTTTGTTGTTAATAAATTTGAATTTGTGACCAACATTTTAAAATTTAGATTTTACTTTAAAATGTAAATCTCTAACTTTTCTTGAAAAATGGGAAGATCCAGTGACACTGTGGGCCTGCATTCTCTGAGCCAAAACAGAAGCAGTGCCCTCTTTTAGCTAAGGCGGATACACCCCAGTTCACCATTTTCTCATTCCCAGCCCATTCCACACCTCTAGGCATTTGCTCAAAACAAACTCACTCCACTCCATCAGCGGTGCTCAACTTTGACTGCAAATCACAGTCACTTAAGAAGGCTTTAACAGTGGGATGCCGAGGTATTTTATTGAAAACACATTTTATTTTAAGACAACACCCCTTCCCCCTGCCCCACAAACCACTCCCTGATGATTCTAATGGGGAAGGAGGGAGGTTGAGCAATACATAATCATATTTAAATTTGTGAGGTGACCAGGGAGTTGCTGGTATTATTGTCCCCATTTCAGAAGTGAGGAAACACAGACTCAGAGGTACAGGGACTTACCCTGTGACCAGCCAGCTAATGGCTGTCAGGTAGGACTTTAGCCCAGGTCTTTCGTGTTTCTAGAAATAGATAGGACAGTGGCAAGAAACCTACCCAGGGCTTCAGGTTTCCATGATGGCAGTGAAAAGAAGTGGCCACGTCAGAATTTGTCTGACTTGGTTCCATCAATTAGCCAGTCAAAGTTTCTGCTTTTTTCTTTTCCTTCTTCTGACCTCCAGGGTGCTCTACGTTTCTTCTCATTGACGGGTGAAATTTTTCAGAAGGAACAAGAAGACCTAGGTTTGGGACCATTTCTCACGTGTAAAATGCCTGTCCTATGTAACTTAGAGATAGGTTGTGAACCGCAAATGGACTTACCACCGGGATGTGTCTTTTGTCTGTCTCTTTCTTTGTGGCATTTTTGTATAGTAAATGTCTGTAGGACAGAGTTGCTGATGTTAGCTTGTAGCAGGACCATGTTTGGCTGCAGAGCCAGTGAGTCAGAAGGGAAATCTTGGGGTTTGATTATCTGCACTAAGACCTCTTACTATTAGCCCCCCTTCCGTTTTGGCATTCTTTTCTTGTGATGTGCCCTTTGTGTTCTCGTCACTCTTGATTTTTTTCTCTGACCCACTAAAATAAGTATCCCTCAAAGTCAGTTTCCTACTCTTGTTCCCTGTAATGATCCTCAGAAGATTGTATACACTGTCATTGTGTACACTCTCTTCTAGTCCTTACTAGGACTCACTTCCAGATGTATGTCCATTTCTGACCTCTTCACAGTTTTCTGTATTTCTGCTTGCTGTTCATTTTTACTTCATTAGTTTGCCACCACCTCAAATTCAACATGTTTAAATCCAGTCCTTTCGCTTCCTCCTGAAACCAGCTGCTTTTGATCTTCTGCATTTCTGTTAGTGGAATTACTGTTTTCTCATTAAACCCAGTTGGTTCTCACTGCCTCCCCAAATCCCTCGGTTCCCAAGTCCTGACAGTTTTCTGTTGCCTTCTTTGCCTCTGTCCTTGCCCCTTACTCTTTATTCCTGCCACCTCTTCCTTAAGCTTATCACCTCATGCCTAAAAGTACTAGAACAACTCTTACATAGTCTTCCTGTGTGCCCCATCCACCTTGCCTACCCAAATAGATTAACAAAAATACCTGTCACAGCGTTGCCGTCTGGCCAGAAACCTTTAACAACACCCAACTGCCTAGAGCTGCAGAAGAGTTACCTGGAATGTTTGTTTAAAACGCAGATAGAGGCAGGGTACGGTGGCTCCAGCGTGTAATCCCAGTACTTTGGGAGGTCGAGGCGAGCGGATCACCTGAGGTCAGGAGTTTGAGACCAGCCTGGCCAGTATGGTGAAACCCACCTCTACTAAAAATACAAAACTTAACTGGGTATGGTGGTGTGCACCTGTAGTCCCAGCTATTTGGGAGGCTGAGGTGAAAGCATCACTTGAGCCTGGGAGGCAGAGGTTGCGGGGAGCTGAGATCACGCCATTGCATTCCAGCCTGGGTGACAGAGCTTGATTCTGTTTCTAAATAAATAAAATGCAGATAGAGGACAGCTTGGTGGCTCATGCCTGTAATCCCAACACTTTGGAAGGCTGAGGTGGGAGATCACTTGAGTCCAGGATTTTGCTCCCAGCCAGGGCAACATAGTGAAACCCCACGTCTACAATAATTAAAAAAAACATTAGCTGGGTGTGGTGATGCACACCTATAGTCCCAGCTACTCAGGAGGCTGAGATGGGAGGATCACATGAGCCCTGGAGGTCGAGGCCACAATGAGCCATGATTGTGCCACGGCACTGGGTGACTGCCTGGGTGACAGAGTGAGACACTGTCTTAAAAAAAACATTGCAGGCCAGGTGCGGTGTCTCACGCCTGTAATCCCAACACTTTGGGAGGCTGAGGCGGGCAGATCACAAGGTCAGGAGTTCAAGACCAGCCTGGCCAACATGATGAACCCCTGTCTCTACTAAAAATACAAAAATTACCGGGCGTGGTGGCACACACCTGTAATCCCAGCTACTCAGGAGGCTGAGGCAAGAGAATCGCTTGAACCCAGGAGTCGGAGGTTGCAGTGAGCTGAGATCGTACCACTGCACTCCAGCCTGGGTGACAGCAAGATTCTGTCTCAAAAAAAAAAAAAAAAAA
>NW_016804379.1:1491918-1510908 GCF_001698545.2 Rhinopithecus bieti
AAAAAAAAAAAAAAAATTGCAGTTATCTGGGTTGGGAGTGAGGCCTGTTTCAACATTTTAACCCAAATCAGCATTTTAACAAGCTCTCCAGGCAGGTGGTTCTTCAAAAACACTGCCTAAGGCTGGCCTACAAATTACTATCTAGACTCCTTAACTTGGGTTTGAGCCCTCTCCACTTCCAACCCCAGCCTCCTCCCGTAGGAAAGCCCCTCTTTCCAGCAAATCAGGTTTCTTGGTACTCTTTATCAAGTCTTAGGCTCACCCAGTTCTGTGTTTTTTGCAGTCAGCGTCTCCTCTCCCTGTAATACATCCTGCCACCTTCTATCCTGGTTTTGAATGTATTATAAAGCCCCTTATAGTTTCTCTATCACTCCAGTCTATGCTGGACGTACACTTTTGTTTATGTCTGCCTTTTCAACCAGATTCTAAACTCACAGAGGCAGTTTACCTGCGTGTCCCCCTCCCCCTTTTTGGTCTCCTGTGGTGCCTTGCCTAATAGTTTCTAGACAGTGACTATTTGGCTAAATGATTTCAAAGAAATCTTGTTATGACTCTCTGTTCTGATGGATCACTGTGAAATGGCACAATTCTCCACACAAGACACTTAGAGCTTAAAGAGCTAAATAGTCTAAAATGCAATGTGTGAATTTTGCTATCATCTGTCAACAATGCCTTTTATGAAGTCGATTTCCGGATAAGAAGGCATTAAGAATTTTACTTGTGTTACTTTTTGAATGTGGGATAAGACTTACTGTTACTGAAGCAGGAATGAACAACTTCTCCAGTTTTGAAATCACATGACAGTTTCTGCTAATGTAAGATAACCAAGCAGCATGATTCAGCTACTTTCTTGCTTAAATCGCATAGTTAGCCAGTTGAGCAACTGTGGTGTATTAGAGTTTATGGTTCTGTATTAGAGTTTAACCCTTTAAATCTTTCAGTGAAGCCTATAGAACAGCCTTGAATTTGGGTGTCACTATAATTATAATTCTTCTGATGAATATGGATTAAATTCAGGGTTTCAGAAAAAGTATATTGAAATAATTTTTACCAAGTCAGTTAATTTTAAATATGAAACCCCCCCACCCCTTTGGGGAGTGGTCAGGATACTATCCAAGTATTATTTTCCCCTGAGTGGAAGGTGATGTTTTACAATTCATTGTTTCATGGAAGACCAGTCAAGTTCTAGGGACATAACGTATGCAACTTTTGAAATTTACTACCTCTCCAGAAACCATATTTCACATGAGAGGATCTTCATTTTCTCTCTACAGGAGAATCCATATGCTACACTGACCATGACTTTGGCACAGACCAACTTCTGCAAGAAACATGGATTTGATCCACAAAGTCCCCTTTGTGCTCACATAATATTGTCAGGAGCTGTGACCAAGGTAAGTAGTTATCCTACAGGAAGGGAGATAGTTCCAGAACACCATCGTATTCACAATGAAAGAATAAATCTTTTTTCTTTTGAGACAGAGTCTCACTCTGTCTCCCAGGCTGGAATGCAGTAGTGTGATCTTGGCTCACTGCAACCTCTGCCTCCTGGGTTCAAGCGAGTCTTGTGCCTCAGCCTCCCTAGTAGCTGGGATTACAGGCACGCATCACCACACCCAGCTAATTTTTGTATTTTTAGTAGAGATGGGGTTTCACCATGTTGGCCAGGCTGGTCTTGAACTCCTGACCTCAAGTGATCCACTCACCTTGGCCTCCCAAAGTGCTGGGATTACAGGCGTGAGCCACCATCCCTGGCAGAATAGATCTTTTGAGAGTGAAATGCAGTTGATTTGTGAATGCCATGCCCAGTCAGGACATGTTCTATTCTAATAGGTGAAGTAATTCCATGAAAACCAAACGTTTTAATAAGTTGTTTTCATATAGGTGTCAAATAAGATATGAGGAAAATGAATGATTTTCTGAAACCAAGCAGATGTAACAACTATGAAGCTCCTGTATATAAAGTTATTCTTACTAAAGAACATCTGGTTGACCAAAGCCGTCTACTCTCCATTACATTTTACATTGGTATAATGTTTCTTCATGTCTGGACTCCGTGTCTCCATATTTTAACAGTGGCTTAAAGCAGAGAAAACATATTAAGTAGGGCAACCAGAGGACTGTCCGTTACTGAAAACTGGAAGTGAATTTAGTTTGGATCACCTGCTGAAGGGAAGAGGTCAAATACAATCTCAGGAAGAGCAGTGGGCACGGTGTCAGGAGCGCTGATCTGATTACCCAGCCAGCAGATTTGATTTTTGACCGTGTCAATCATTAATTGACACGGTCAATCATTAATGACAAGTGTTATTTATGGTCTGAAAATTCTTTGTGGATGCATCTCTGTAGCTGAGTGTCCTTCACTGGCAGGAAAACGATGGAGGAGCAGCACATGCTTTTGAGTTCTGTTATGTGGCTTCCAAACATTTTTATCCTTCAGTACATGCATCTGTATGTTTAACATGTCCATGTTATGGGGTAAATATGCTAGACATTACATGTCTTAGGCACCAGTAATGTTACAGTACTTAGTGCTGGTTATTCTAATAGCTCAAAATGCCTTTTTACCAATGGAAGTTGGTATTATACTTACAGTGGTTTCCCACTTCGTTATATCTGTTTTCACCAACAATTGAAATCTTTATTCTCTGCATTCTTTACATTTCCTTTGTTTTCTCTTGATTCCATAAGGTTAAGACCAAGATTTACAACTAAGTAAACTCTTAGGATTTATAGAATGCTAGAATCACACATTCTTTTTTTTTTTTTTTTTTTTTTTTTTTGAGGTGGAGTCTCGCTCTGTCGCCCAGCCTGGAGCGCAGTGGCACGATCTCGGCTCACTGCAAGCTCCGCCTCCCAGATTCACACCATTCTCCTGCCTCAGCCTCCCAAGTAGCTGGGACTACAGGCGCCCACCACCATGCCTGGCTAATTTTTTGTTTTTGTGTTTTTAGTAGAGATGGGGTTTCACCGTGTTAGCCAAGTTGACCTCGTGATCGCCCGCCTCAGTCTCCCAAAGTGCTTGGATTACAGGCGTAAGCCACTGCGCCTGGCCAAATCACACATTCTTAACAAATGAGAAAATGAAGTGTTACTGCTATAAGAATGTTTATTTCATGTATGTCCTTTAGGTGAATGAAACAGAAATGGATATTGCAAAGCATTCATTATTCATTCGACACCCTGAGATGAAAACCTGGCCTTCCAGCCATAATTGGTTCTTTGCTAAGTTGAATATAACCAATATCTGGGTCCTGGACTACTTTGGTGGACCAAAAATCGTGACACCAGAAGAATATTATAATGTCACAGTTCAGTAAGTACTTATACATCTTTCACCTAAGATTGCTGCCCTTACAGCCATCCTCAGCCTTCTAAAGCGAGGGGGGTTTAACCATTTCATGTACCCTGGACCCCCTGGGCAGTCTGGTAAAGGCACTGACCCCTTCTCAGAATAATGTTTTAAACACATAAAATACATAGAATTAAAAAGAAAATCAGTATAATGAAATACATTTATAAAAATATTTGTAAATATGTGATGTAATAATTCATTGTTTTATTAATTAATATATTAAATATAAGATCTAGTAATGCGTCTATTACTTTTTCCTTTTTTTTTTAAGACAGAGTCTTACTGTCACCCAGGCTGAGTGCAGTGGCACCATCTCAGCTCATTGCAGCTCCAACTCCTGGGTTCAAACAATTCTTGTGCCTCAAGCCTCCCAAGCAGCTGGGAATACAGGCACAGACCTCCACACCCAGCTGATTTTTTGTATTTTCTTAAAGACAGGGTTTTGCCATGTTGCCCAGGCTGGTGTCTTCACTCCTGAGCTCAAGCAATCTGCCTGCCTCAGCCTCCCAAAGTGCTAGGATTATAGGCATGAGCCACTGTGCCTGGCCTTTTCTGTGCTTTTAAAGTAGTGAGGATTGAAGATGATATTTTAAGACATCTGTAACACCTGTAACATGATATGAAAGTATCTGTGATTTCTCTATTTCTGTTGGAGGCAGTCACAGATATGCTGTCACCCTGTGGTTTATTCCCTACATTCATTATTGAAGGAAATGATACATTTCAGTTAGAGCCTAATGAAAATGAAAAAAAAAATTTTTGAGCCAAGTTCATAGACCCCCTGAACTCTTGTCTACAGGCCTGGATACCAGGTTGAGACTCCATTTTAAGGCTGTGCTTGTTGGACCCTGGACAGAGCCCAGTTATGACCCACGATGGCATTTTCTCATGAGGCTTAGACTCGGGTGCTCCTGGACTGTGAACGTCCTTCATCTGAGTCTGAGCAAGTAACCCCATCCCATCAGCCCCAGCACTGCGGATGACTGTGGGGATTGTGGTTTATCCCACCAAGAAGTGCTTGGAAGGGAGGAGGCTGAGACAAACGAGGCCATGGGAGAAAATGAAGCCCAGGACCTAAAGACAGAAAGGGAAAGGAAAGAAGAGTATAATCAGAGTCTTTGGAGTTAGTTCAGGGTTCAAATGAAGGAATACAAGGGACTGGTGCTTCTCTCAGGTGACACAGGGAATTCTGGCATATCTGGGGAGGTGATAAGAACAGTAACAATAACAGCTAGTGTCCATTGTTTATTACTGGCTGGCTGCTGTACTGGATACTTTTCATGTGTTAACTCATTCTATTCTCACCGCATCCCTATCTTGCGCAACCTTCCATTGCAACAGGTAGGTGCTGTTTTTCTCATGTGTGAAATGGAAAGCTGATGCACAGAGACAAAACTGGACTAAAGTCTTACAGTCAGGAAGTGGTGGTGCTGGGATTCAAACCCCAGCATTCTTGCTCCAGAGCCATCACCTGACTTCTGTTCATGATGCTGTACTTCTCCTCTGGCTGCCTCACTGGTAGCTGGCCAGGCTCCTAACTCAGTGTAATTTATAATGCACATTCTGCTTGTAATGATTGACTGCTGTTTCAGGAGATTATGGCGATGATACTAAGGTAGACTTGTAAGTTGTAGGTCATTTGAGGGCTTAAATTCTTAGCATTTATTTAATCTGTGTCTTTTTCAATTGTAGAACAGTTCCATGTTGAACTATTGACTCCCTACCATGATTGGAAATTTCTTGACAGTGAAGCTCAGTTATGTTTTGTTTCTATTTTTAAAACATTCTGAGCAGGGCCTAAGACAGTATGTGTCACAGAGCAGGTGTTTAGGAATGATTGTCTGGCTCATTACTTGAGGCAAACACTCTCACACTCTGTTGGGATAAAGAATCTGACAGTCCTGGCACTTGTTTTGCTGCTGTGCATGCAGGAGAGGCACGGGCCTGTGATTGTCTTCTGGGCTGGTGAAGCCATCTGACTTCGTAGGAATAGAGGGGTAGCAATTACAACTTTATTCCCCGGCAACAAATTATCAGGATGACTGTTAAGAATGACAGGCCTGCTCTTTGAAGTTACAGTTTACTTTCACAGGACATAATATCTGAAGCGCAGTTATCTTTGTATAAATAACATGCCCAAAGGCAGTGCCTGGTTTAATAACAAAATAAAACTGTTTTCCCATAAGTCTTCACACTGAATAAGTGAGTAAAACAGATACTTTTGAGGTTCCCACTTTATTATGCAGACAAAGAAGCACTCTTCTGCAGCACAGAGATAGAACATTATTTCCTTGTCCTGAGAGGAGGCCCAAAGGCTAGAGCAGGATGGGACTCTTCTGAGGCAGTGCACCAGAACCTGAGGGATGGGCAGTCTGCTAGGAGTTGTCCATCACCAAGTCTAGGAGTGCCCCCACTAATCCCACCCACCAGGTTTGCCACCAGAGCTGTTTAATAGTCCAGGGAGTGTACAGTGATATCTGTGAGGACCAGAGCCCCCATCTTCTTGGGGAACCACTCACAGGGGCCTCACAGGCATTCTGGAGCATCCCCCCCTTGGCAGGCACTTTACTTGGCTTGTCCAGATGGGTTTAGGAAGTTATCATTCCTCCAAATACCACAAAGCCCTCTGCATCTGAAATCTGTTTCACACAGATGGAGACTGCCACTTGTGAGAGCTGATAAGGAGCTTAACTGAATGTGGTTTGCCTCATTGGACTGTTGGGTGAAGACCCCGTGAGCATGTTTGCATGCTGAGTGGAAGGCTTAAATGTCTACATGAAGCATTTGCAGGCACCCTGGAATAAGCAGTTCTTTTTTTTTTTTCAGACAGAGTCTCGCTCTGTTGCCCAGGCTGGAGTGCGGTGGCGCGATCTCGGCTCACTGCAAGCTCCGCCTCCCCAGTTCACGCCATTCTCCTGCCTCAGCCTCCTGAGCAGCTGGGAGCACAGGCTCCCGCCACCACGCCCAGCTAATGTTTTGTATTTTTAGTAGAGGCGGGGTTTCACCGTGTTAGCCAGGATGGTCTCGATCTCCTGACCTCGTGATGCACCAGCCTCGGCCTCCCAAAGTGTTGGGATTACAGGCATGACCCACTGCGCCTGGCCAATAAGCAGTTCTTATAAACATAAGCATTGCTTCTGACCACTATTAAGTCTGGACAGCAGCATGTTTGTGCTAAGCCTCATTTTATCTCCTCTGGCGCACATCCAGATTATTTCCTAGCAAACACACAGGTAACAAAAGGTCATGGATTACAGACTTGCCTAGTCTTGATACTTAGAGATGGATTTCCTGGTTGGTGGCAGCAGGAAGGGGGAAAGTTCACCTCCCAGCTGGGGTCAGTATCACTGGGCAGTGGCTAATCACTGCTCTTCTGCCCTGATGTTCAGGACCCCTTCTGTTCTCAACTATTTTTGTCTTTAAACCTTCAGATACTCTTAAATGAGATAATAGCAGCAGCCACGGCAATGGCCTGCTTCTTGCTACATCCTAGTAGAGTTCATCAAAGTGTGTCAGAATCATACTTGGAAAGGAGGGTTGCTTGTTAAAATGAAGATTCCTAGGCCCTACCCTCAACCTATTGAAGCCAAAACTCAGGAATCTGCATTTTAACAAACCCAAGCAGTTCTTTAGTATATTCTGGTGGCTGAAATGAACTCAAAATCTTATTTTAGATCAGAAATTTTATCTAGTCCTTCCCTAGGATGAATTAATTTTTAAAATGTGTTAACTCAGTTTAACAAAATAATTCTTCCTCTCTGTTCCCCTTTCTAGGTGAAGCAGACTGTGACGAATTTAGCAACGCTTATGAAGTTTCTTAAAGTGGCTCATACACACTTAAAGGGCTTAATGTTTCTCTGGAAAGCATCTCAGAATATTAGCCAGTTTTCTGTCACATGCTGGTTTGTTTGCTTGCTTGTTTACGAATAGAGTTGACCTGTTACTGGATTTCTTGGAAGATGTGGTTGCTACTTTTTTCATATTTTGAAGCCATTTTCATAGAGAAATATCCTTCACTATAATCAAATAAGTTTTGTCCCATCAATTCCAAAGATGTTTCCAGAGGTGCTCTTGAAGAGGAGTGAGTACCAGATTTAAATTGCCCATTGGCATTTGAAGGTACTTGAGTATGTGTTCTTTATTCCTGGAAGCCACTGTGCTAGGTAGAGTGCGTCACTCACCACAGCTGCCTCTCGAGCTGTCCGAGCCTCGTGCAAAAGAGTGGCCCTCATTATGGTGCGCCTGAATAAATCTTGCCTAGATAGACAGACAATGATGAAACTCATATGGAGCTTCCTACTCATGTTGATTTATGTCTCACAATCCCCTGGGTATTGTTAATCCAACATAGGGTGAAACTAGTACTGATAAAGAACTTTTGAAAACTTTTACACTCTAAAGTGATACTCAGAACAAAAGAAAGTCATGAAACTCCTGAATTTAATTTCCCCACCTAAGTCGAGACTGGATTATCAAAACACATGTGCACACAGATTATTTTTTGGCCTCAAAACTGGATTACGAAAGAAAGAGGAGAAGAATATTTTGTGTGTTACTGGTATTCTTTTATAAGTAAAGTTTACCCAGCATGGACCAGCTTCAACCAGGGACAAAATCCCCTCCCAAACCACTCTCCACAGCTTTTTTAAAATACTGCTACTCTTAACAATTACCTAAACCTTCCTCAACTGCTCCAAATCTCTTAATAGCTTCTAGTGCTACTACGATGTAAGGTCACCAGAGGGAAGAGAACATAGCATTAAAAGAATCACATCTTCAGAAGAGAAGACACTAATATTATTACCCATATACATGATTTCAGAAGATAACATAAGATTCCTCTTAAAGAGGAAATGTCAGGAATCAAGCCACTGAATCCTTAAATGGCAAAGAGAAAAGTTGAATATGAGTCATTGTGTCTGAAAACTACAAAGTGAACTTAACTGAGATCTAGCAAACAGGTTCTGTTTAAGAAAAATAATTTATACTAACTTCAGTAAAATGGACTTCTTATTCAAAGCATCAATAATTAAAAGAATTATTTTAATGAAATGTGTTGGATTTGTTTTCTTAAACATAGACATGAATATTTATTATACTTTGTTTTATTGTCTACCATCGAAATAGCATGCTCCTAAATCAGTCACTGGCTGTTTCGAAACTTGAAGTGAATAATACCACTCTTTCCAATTGGCAAAAAGCTCGTATGTCCTAAAATTCTGGGCATGGCCAGAATCTAACCTTTGTCACAGGTTTTGCCTCAGAGATTTGGTTGCCAGTGTACCTTGTGATAGAATTAGGTTGAGGGCTGGCTGGGCGCAGTGGCTCACGCCTGTAATCCCAGCACTTTGGGAGGCCGAGGCGGGCGGATCAGGAGGTCAGGAGATGGAGACCATCCTGGCTAACACAGTGAAACCCCGTCTCTACTGAAAAAAAAAAATACAAAAAATTAGCCGGGCGTGGTGGCGGGTGCCTGTAGTCCCAGCTACTCGGGAGGCTGAGGCAGAAGAATGGCGTGAACCCGGGAGGCGGAGCTTGTAGTGAGCCGAGATCGCGCCACTGCACTCCAGCCTGGGCGACATAGCGAGACTCCATCTCAAAAACAAAACAAAACAAAACAAAACAGAATTAGGTTGAGGGCAGCTATTTGGTTTTCTCCCTTTACCCACTTACTTTTTTCTCCAGCATTTGGAACCACATAGATATATATCAGCATTCAGGTAAGATGCAGTTATCATACAGGGTAAAGTCAACCAGTGTTTCTGCAGATTCTTTTATAATTGAATGTGCCAGAATATGTCGCTGTTAATATTCCAGTCAGCCACTAGGGGCACTGTGGACTACTTTTGTGCAGGTGTGGGTTTCTTACACAGCCAAATTAAGGCCCTAGGAATGATTCCCTGGGCTGGGTTAGGAGCTGGAGTAAATGCAGCTCAGAAGGGGCAAGAGGAGAAGCATTTGCTGCTGCTGCTAGGTTTGCTGCTGCTGCTAGGTTTTCCTGGTCTTATCACTCCCTCCACACCATGTGTTTCTACATCAGGCTTCTGGTCCTCTTGCACCCCACCTGCTGCAGAAGGAGAACAGATTCCTGGTCTCAAACAGCTAGGAGATGCGTGTCTTAGACTGGGTTGGGGAAGGGGAGTCAGCCTTGGTGCAGAGAGCAGGACAGGCCCTGATAGAGAAAGATAAAAGTGGAAAGAGGCAGTGGCTCAGGAGCCTGAAGCTACAGAGTCCAGACAGCTGCCTTTGGCAGATGCTGTCTTGGACCATTGATCTACACTCAGCTGGTCAAGGCCATTTGTCTTTACCGACCATGGCCAATAATCATAGTTTATTCTGTCTTTTAGTCTAGGTTCAAAGAGCTTGGCAGGTATGTGGGGGAGTGGAGAAAAATCTGAAATGTGACGAGGTCCAATGAAATAAATGCATCAGATATTCTGAGATTGCTAGTGTGATGTTCCCTTCTTAGCAATATTTAGACTGAAGATCACAAAGTAACTGAAAAGGAGACTACTTTCTTTTAATGGAGCCTAGTTTTCGGTTTCGGTACTGAGGAAATCATGCTCTGTGTAATGCTGGTTGGCCAGTGTTTCCTAGGGGAGTTCCAAACTGTCACTTCAAAACCAAGTGTTCTATCAATTTTCATTAGAAAAGACAATTATAATTTAATTATAATTTCTTTTGCAATTAAGGGGGGTACAAATCAACAAAATGTAAAGTTTTTAGTTTTAAGATTTATTGTAAGACACAGGAAATGTGGAGATAAAAGTTTGAAATTTTTTTTTTTTTGTATTTTTTAGTAGAGACGGGGTTTCACTACAGGCGAGGTGGCGGGCACCTATAGTCCCAGCTACTCGGGAGGCTGAGGCAGAAGAATGGCGTAAACCCGGGAGGCGGAGCTTGCAGTGAGCTGAGATCCGGCCACTGCACTCCAGCCTGGGGACAGAGCGAGATTCCGTCTCAAAAAAAAAAAAAAAAAAAGTGTGAAATTTGTAACCTCACCAACCAGTGTGGCTGCTAGTATTTTGAGTGTGTTTTCTTGGGAGCGATGTTTAAACGTAGTCAAGATCTAGCTTTTTAATGATTGTGTATCAGGCTTCTTTTCACTTTATCATAAAAAACTGTGTTCTTAGAAGCCATTCACAAGGATGGCTGAGAATGGCTGCAGAATGTTTCATCAGATCAATATAAGCAGACCACCAAATAATGGTCTGTATTGGGACTCTGTTGCTAGTGACAAGAAACCCAAGTGAAAGTTGTTCAAGCAAAAAGTTCATTGATCTTACATTATTCAGAACTTGGCCTTCATTTCGTGGCTCCTCTTTCTGCCATGTTGGTTTTGATTGCAGCCAGCAATCTTATGGCAAAGAGGATGTGTCCTTCCTAGCTGGGCCCTAACCGTTCCTTAATAATCACTGTGTCTGGGAATGGGGTGCCCTCTGTGGCCGAACTTGAGTAGTGTATCTTCTGAAGTTGCGGGTTCACTCAGCACCATCAGAATCACAGAGACTGGGAGAATGTAGAAGGGGGACTCCTGCAAGGAAAAGGGTGATTATGCGAACTGAAGGAACACTGAGCAGGCAAAACCAAAGGCTATTAGCATTTTCTCCAGTTTTTGGACATTTAGGTTACTTTCAGTTTTTTCCTGTTACAAGAAAAATCTTTACACATAAACATTTTTTACATTTCTGTTTTTTTCCTTAGATTCCCAGCAGTAGAATTCCCAAGCCAAAAGCTTTTGGAACATGTTATAAATTGCTTTTAAGAATGTATATTGATTATAATGTCTAGTATTTGCTTTAAAACATTCTAACAAAGAAAAAGGTGTAGGGGATTAGATGAGGAGAAATTGGCAAAATGGTAAAGTTGAAGCTAGGTGATGTGCCTGGAGATTCATTTTGCTATTATTGTCTTTTGTTATGTCTGAAAAATACAAATATTTCTAAATTGAGTTAAAAAAAAAAAAAAGAATTGGGGATCTGGAGAGGTTGATGTTCCCAAGCCCACCCAGTTCTGGTCTCCAGGCTCGAAGTCCTGGCCATTTCTTCTACTCCATACTAAACTGGCATGTGATTATACTGTTTGAGACACAGGTTATGCCAGCACAAGGCTTCCTGACTCTTCTTTACCCCACAACACACCAAGGCAGGAATGCAGAGCTAATCTATGTTTGTGGTGGGGAGGGGGCATGAGTAGTGGGTGCTAGGGAGCTAGATAACAAGTTTGACTTGGTTATTCAGGAGTTCAGTAGAAATTTCTTGGAATGATGTTTTCAGTAAAATTTTGGAAAATATATAATAATGGGGGAGGGGAGAGAATTTACATCAATGAACAGCCCTGCAAGCAGTGTATGAAAGTGCTTACTCTGCGATGGGTTAAAATAGTGTGTTATTTTAATTGGCAGTTCTTAAGGATACTAATAACATTGAACATTAAAATTTCTTTCGGTTTATTTTTCCTCACTGGAAACTGTCAATTTATATTCTTTGTCCACTTATGTTTGGGGGATCATTTTAAAAAATTGATCTTGGTGAATTCTGTATATTAAGTCTATGAAATCATTTAGTTAGTAAATTTGTTGCTAATACTCAGTTTTCCTTTTAAGTTATTTTGTTTAAAACCTATAAATTTTCTATTTCTATAGAAAAAATTAACATATTTTCCCTTTGACTTCTTTAATTTCCTTTAAACTTAGTATGTTTGTTTCCTTTGAGAAATTTGATAAATGTCAATTCAGATTTTCTCATTCTTATGTTTAATTTTTATACTTTACTCTTCAATCCTTTAGAATGCATTTTGTATACAATGTTCTTCAGTTTTTTGGATGACAAACCCAGATTATACTTAGCTTTTTTAGTCTAGATGTGGACCCAAATCTAAGCATAGCTCTCTCAGCAGTGAGGATGAAAGTGAGTTAGGGCCGTCGGCCTAGCCTGCTGGACAGTCTATCTGAGAGAGACTCTGTATCCCTTAGCTTGAACTTGAGGGACTGGGATTGGCAAAGAAGCATGGTTCTGATAATATTCTCATAACCTTTGGAGGTTGTCTATCACATACACTCCTTAGCTAGATTCTCAAGTCCCACCACAACAAAACTTTAGCTGGCTCTCCCAACATTATCTGCCATTCCTCAGTGTATCCTACGCCATGACCAGCCAATCTGATCTGGTCATGCCCCAAACTTTTCCCTTTGGACTTTTCCACATGCTCCTCCCTTAGCCAGGCATCTCCTACCTCCTCACCTCCCTCACTTTTCAGGAGTAGGTAGTCTTTTGAAGGCCGAGTCTGCATCTGATTGATTTATCACTGTAGCCCCAAAACACCAAGTGTCAATATTTCATTACATGGAGTAACTCCTCAATGAAATTTTAACAAATGTTTTGCTTGCAGACTTTCTACTTTAGTGAATATAGTGGAAGATGGAGGTTGGACCTCCAACTTGCTGTGTGACTTAGAATGAAGTGATTTATTTCAGTGAAGGCACATTTAATCCCAAGCGCTTGGCAAATCTCAAGGAGACTTTGCTTGGCACCTCAGACATCAGACTCCATTAAGGAACAGCATTCCACATTACAGGCTTGGATGGAGATGTCTGTCTCATGGGCACGCTTAGCAACTCTGCCACTAACATTCCATGAGGAAGCAAAGGATTTCGAAGTGAGTTCATTATCGTGTCTTTGATTTTCGGATTTGGGGGACTGTCGGATTTGGGGGACTGTGCCTCATTGTTCTCTTCCCAAAACCTGATGTGTAGACGCTGCTCAAATACGCTCGAGGAACGAGGGTAGAGCAGCTTAACCAAGAAACAGTCTCCCGTCTCTCTACGGCTGCTCTGAGAAGGACAATTCAGCACATTATATGCATGCCCAGAGTCGGTCAACACAAACTCTCCTATTTGGTTGCCAAGAGTCATCTGTGTCCCTGGGATTTATCTTTGTCTTAGTTTGCTCAGGCTGCCAGAACAAAATACCATAGACTGGGTGGCTTAAACCGCAGATATTTATTTCCCACAGTTCTAGAGGCTGGACATCCGCGATCAGGGTGTCAGCATGAGTGGGTTCTGGGGAGGGCTTTCTTCCAGGCTTGCAGACGGCCGCCTTCTTGCTGTTTCCTCAGATGGTGGAGAGAGATCTCTTTCTCTCTTCCTCTTTCTCTTCCTCTTCTTCTAAGACCACAGTCCTGTCAGATCAGGGCCCCAACCTTCCAACCTCACCTAACCTTAATTAGCTCCTAAAGACTCTACCTCCTGATGCAGTCATAGGGTGGGTTATGGCTTCAACATATGAATTTGGGGAAAAACAATTCAGCTTATAGTAATTGTGTTTGGAAGAGAATAAATGATAAGGCTTCTTTGTTCATCCCAAACCTTTCCCGCTTTGATAACTCCCAGGCCCACCCATGCAAGATGTATCCTCAATGGTTTCTAGTCCATTCCTGCTTAGACTGTGGTTTTATGGGCACGCTTTTGCAGGTTGTATCCTGCACAAAGGCCCCAGCTGAGGGGAAAGCAGGGACTGAAACCCAGCCTGAGCTCATGCCCTTGTCGTGGTGTGAGCAGCATCACCCCAAAGGGCATCTTTCCTAAAATCTCAATGGCACTTTATGGGTTGGTAGTGCCTGGCTTTCGGGCCATTTCTTTCTTTAGGTTTGTTTGTTTCTTATGCATGGAATCTCAGAGAGGGCAAAAAAGAGTGTGAATAGAGCCCAAGGGAGTCCTGGGCTGTGGGGGGCCCCTCCGGTGGATGGGTGGGGGGAGCAGCCGAGCAGGAGCAGCATAGCAGAGGTTAGGAGCAGTTCGGCTTTGAGAGGACTGGGTTCTAAGCCAGTCGTGCACTTGCTGCACGTGGCCCTGGGCAAATCATTCTACTTCTCGGAGCCTTAGACCCCATCTGTAAAGCAAGGACAATACTTCACAGGTGGGAGTGCAGGTTAGCAAAAATGTTCACACATCACTTAACACAGTGCCTGACAAAGCAGTGATCCTTGCTAGGGGCAGTAAAAGAGGCATCCTCAGGCTCTGGTGGTCCTCATAGCATCCTCTCTCTGAGGCTGGAATGGATCCTTGAAGAACAGCAGAGTGAGTGTCAAAATCAAGCACACTGGCTCTGCAGTGGGACTGCATAGGAGCAAATCCTCGTTCCATCACTATTTCATCACGGACAAGGTGCCTCCCCTGTGTGGGCTGCAGGGTTTTCATCAGTAAAATAGAAAATAAAAATAGAATTTGCCTCCCTGGTTTGTAGGAAAAAATTCGAGCTAATATGTAAGAAGTACACAGAACACTATCCAATATAACAAACATTCGATAAATACTGGTTGCATTTTTTTCTTTAACTTCAAATATCAGTTGGTAACTACAGGTTGTTTTCACAAAAATAAAAGTTATAATTGTCAACTTACTTAATTTTTTTTTTTTTTTTTGAGACGGAGTCTTGCTCTGCCGCCCAGGCTGGAGTGCTGTGGCCGGCTCTCAGCTCACTGCAAGCTCCGCCTCCCGGGTTCACGCCATTCTCCTGTCTCAGCCTCCCGAGTAGCTGGGACTACAGGCGCCCGCCTCGTCGCCCGGCTAGTTTTTTGTATTTTTTAGTAGAGACGGGGTTTCACCGTATTAGCCAGGATGGTCTCGATCTCCTGACCTCGTGATCCGCCCGTCTCGGCCTCCCAAAGTGCTGGGATTACAGGCTTGAGCCACCGCGCCCGGCCAACTTACTTAATTTTATAAAATACGTTCATACGTGGCATTTCAGCTAACCCTTGCAACAAGCCCTAGAGATAAGCAGGACACTCTTTATTTTTCTTATTTCATGGAGGAGGTTGGATTCCCAAATGGTTACCTTGGGCAAATTTACACGTGTCAGACCCATTCCTTCAACCTAGCTCTGTTTCCAAGAATCCAGTGACCCCTCAACTGCTGGTGACACATGGATCCTTTGAAGAAATGTCTTCTCACTTGTTTTTTTTTTTTTTTTTTTGAGACGGAGTCTCGCTCTGTCACCCAGGCTGGAGTGCTGTGGCCGGATCTCAGCTCACTGCAAGCTCCGCCTCCCGGGTTCACGCCATTCTCCTGTCTCAGCCTCCCGAGTAGCTGGGACTACAGGCGCCGCCACGTCGCCCGGCTAGTTTTTTGTAGTTTTTTTTTTTAGTAGAGACGGGGTTTCACCGTGTTAGCCAGGATGGTCTCGATCTCCTGACCTCGTGATCCGCCCGTCTCCTGACCTCGTGATCCGCTCGTCTCGGCCTCCCAAAATGCTGGGATTACAGGCTTGAGCCACCGCGCCCGGCCCTTCTCACTTGTTTTAAAGGTGCCTCATATAGAAATGGCAAGTGCCATGTGCTAGAAAACACCAGGTTTTCATGAGCACACTCACATCTTTGGGGGCAGGCAGTATGAACTCTGAAGTCAAGCGGCAGCGTTCAAATCCCTGCTCAACCACTTAGCTGGGTGGCCTTAGGCAAGTGCTCCTCGAGAGGCTCCCCTCTGTGAATCAGGAATGCTACCTAGGATAGATGGTGATTATTAGTATTACTTAGTATCCATCCAGGTGTGGAATGTCCTGAGGCTGGTAAGGCTGGAGACCGCAGTTTGACAAAACAGCCGCTAGAGGTCCCCATGGAGCCGCATTGAACATCCAACTGGAAGGCTCTACCCGGGACAGGAGAATTCTGTTCAATCCTGTCTTGGGCCAGACCAGCTGCCTGCTGGAAATGGGGGCCCATCTTTGTCCTGATAAGCACTCTTCCTTCCCTTTAAGCTGGTGACCCTTCTACGGGGCTGTCAAGGGCTAATGCTGAGACTCACAGGTTCCTGACCTTCAGTCCCCAGAAGTGGGCCCTCAGGTTTAATCCTGAGGCGAGGGGATGCAGGCCTGTTCCAGTGGATTCCCAGGGGCCAGGCTGGGCTCTGTGAGGACTCCAGGTCAGGATGTCTCCACCCTGGGCAAACTCAGGCGACCTTTTCGTCTTTCCTTTTTAGAAAAGACAAAAATGTAATCTGCATGACATCAGGGCATCTCCAGCACAGTTAGACTCCGCAGACCCTGCAGGCCAGGAGCCAGACCCTCACATGGAACCCTGGACATGGGCCATCACTGCCTGCCTGGGATGTGGCCCAGAGGCAGCACACAGCACAACCCTGTGGAGAGGTAACAGCTAGTGGAGCTGAAAGAGAAGGGGGCGCTGGAGAAGCAGGAATCATTATACGAAAATGTAATTTCCAGCTGGAAGACATCTTGTGGAGACTATCTAGTTCAGCCCTTCATTGTATAGCTGAGGACACCCAGGCCCAGGGAGGGAAAGTGATTTGGTTACAGTCACACAGCAAGTAAAGGACAAAGGTGAGAGCAGATCCCAGGTTTGTGCATTCCCGTAGCAGCTGCTTTCCACACACCCCACTGAGGGAAGACCATTTGGTCAAGTCAGAGCAGGGGGGTGGGGGGGGTTTAAAAAGCAGAGCTGAGGAACTTAGGAATACACACTGCTTAGCACATGCTTATTAGCTGGTCCTTCAGATGCCCCAGGGTCTCAGCGTTTGAAGCTTCCTCATTCCACAGGATAATTTTGTGTTTGCTCAGGTGCCTAGCAAAAGCCTTTTTAAGATTTCTGAGAATCAACTCATCACCTTCAACAGTCCCAGGAATTGCAACAGTCTGTTCATAACGAATGAGAGGCAGGTGCATTAAATTCTGATCTAGTGCTCAAGAACTTTGGAGGGATAAAAAGAGGAAGCACACAGGTCCCTATTCTAGGGGTGTGGGGCCTCCTCCCCTCCCCGTAGGAGGGCTTGTCCACACCATCTCCTCTTTCCTCCTCTTCATCTCCCACCCTTTCCACCGAGACAGTGACCCCATCCCCCATGCTGGGTTCCAATCATTCCTGGAAGGATTTTTCCCAGAGCACTTGCCGGCAAACATTTTACAGTCCTCTCCTCCTCTCCGTGATGTACCATTTCCCAACACCTTCTATATACTAGGCATATAACCTATACATCTTACTCATTCCTCCAACAGGACAGTACAGTGGGCATTGTTAGCCAATGTGGGACACAAGATTTCAGATATTTATTAACTTGTTCAAAACATACAGCCAGCTAGTAGATGGAATTTGGAATTTGAATCTAGGTCTAACCTGTTCTAAAGCTCATGTTCTTTCACTACTGTGAACCAGCACCCAGAAAACTTGAGTTTTAGTTTTGATTCTACCAGCTTTGTGACCTTAGAAAAATTACTTAATTTTAAGTTTCCTAAACTACAAAATGGAAACTGGCTGGGCGCGGTGGCTAACTGGTAATCCTAGCACTTTGGGAGGCTGAGGCAGTCAGACCACTTGAGGCCAGGAGTTCGAGACCAGCCTGGCCAACATGGTGAAACTCCATCTCTACTAAAAATACAAAAAAATTAGCTGGGTGTGCTGTGGGGGGTGCCTGTAATCCCAGCTACTTGGGAGGCTGAGGTAGGAGAATCGCTTGGACCTGGGAAGCGGAGGTTGCAGTAAGCCAAGATCGCAGCATTGCACTCCAGCCTGGGCAACAAGAGCAAAACTCCATCTCAAAAAAATTTTTTTTTTAATTTAAATAAATAAATAACATGGAAACTGCACACCAATATTGACAACCTTACTGAGTCATCAAGATTAAAAAGACAATATGGCTGGGCATGGTGGCTCATACCTGTAATCTCAGCACTTTGGAAGGCCGAGGTGGAAGGATCCGTTAAGGCCAGGAGTTCAAGACCAGCCTGGGCAACACAGTGAGACCCCTATCTCTACTAAAAAATAATTAAAACATTGGCCGGGCATTGTGGTATGTGCACCCATAGTCCCAGCTACTCAAGTGGCTGAGACAAGAGGGTAGCTTGACCCCAGGAATTTAAGGCTGCAGTGAGCTCTGACTGCACCACTGCACTCTAGCCTGAGTAACAGTAAAACCCTGTCTCAAAAATAAATTTTAAAAAAGACAATATATTAATACGTGAAAGTGACACACAAATGTAAGACACCCCCATTAAAGCAAAAAAGGTTATTTTCTCCAATGGAAGGGGCTTGGCTATCAATAGCAATCTTTAGTAGGTTATATATAACTATAGTTGACCCTTGAACAACATGGGTCCACTTATGCGTGGATTTTCTTCTACCTGTGCTACCTCTGAGATGGCAAGGGCAACCCTCCTCATCCTTCTCCTCAGCCTACTCAATGTGAAGACAACGAGGATGAAGACCTTTGTGATGGCCGAGCACAGAGGCTCATGCCTGTAATCTCAGCACTTTGGGAGGCTAAGGCGGGCAGATGACCTGAAGTCAGGAGTTTGAGACCAGCCTGGCCAACATGGTGAAACCCCATCTCTACTACAAATGCAAAAAATTAGCCAGACATGGTGGTGGGCACCTGTAATCCCAGCTACTTGGGAGGCTGAAGCAGGAGAATTGCTTGAACCTGGGAGGAGGAGGTTGCAGTGAACTGAGATCACTCCACTGCACTCCAGCCTGGGCAACAGAGTGAGACTACGTCTCAAAAAAAAAAAGACTTCAAACACATATACAAAAAGCACTGAAAAACAAAAACAAAAACAAAACAGATGCCCATATTTCAACCTCCAACCTTGAGCACATTTTAACATTTTTCAATAAATCTAAATCTTTAT
>NW_016804379.1:1511001-1557094 GCF_001698545.2 Rhinopithecus bieti
GAAAAAAAAAAAGAAAGAAAAGGAAGAAAGAAAGACCTTTATGATGATCCACTTCCACTTAATAAATAGTAAATGCATTTTCTAATCCTTATGATATTCTTAAAAACATTCTTCTTGCTTTAGCTTACTCTCCTGTTAGAGCACAGTATATAATACATACAGTGTACAAAATAGGTGTTAATTTACTCTTTATGTTGTTGGTAAGGCTTCGGGTCAACAGTAGGCTATTAGTAGTTAAGTTTTTGGAGAATAAAAAGTTATACGCAGATTTTTTTTTTTTTTTTTGAGACAGAGTCTTGCTCTGTCTCCTGGGGGTGGAGTGCAGTGGCGCAATCTTGGCTTGCCGTAACCTCTGCCTCCCAGGTTCAAGCGATTCTCCTGCCTCAGCCTCCCAAGTAGCTGGGATTTCAGGTGCTTGCCTGGCTAATTTTTTGTGTTTTCAGTAGAGATGGGGTTTCACTATGTTGGCCAAGCTGGTCTTTGAACTTCTGACTTCGTGATCCACCCACCTCGGCCTCCCAAAGTACTGGGATTACGGGCTTGAGTCACTGCGCCCGGCTATAAGCAGACTTTTTTTTACCGCATGGGGTTCAGCAGCCCTAACCCTTGAGTCATTCAAGGGTCAACTGCAATTCATCTTATCCATTCATAGTATCTCTCTAATCTTACCCATGTCCCCAGCTTATTTTTTGCCATCTTTCACCATGGTTTTTGATATATAATCTTTGTGTAGTCTTTTACTTTCTTTTTTTTTTTTTTTTCTGGGGTGTTTGGACATTAGGTGTGTTTTTCCTCCTTAGTGTCTCCCTGAAAAAAGGCCCCAAAATTGTGTGGTTAATTTTTTAAAGGGCAATTAGTCTTTTGAGGGGTATGGCACACTAGGTAAACCTCCCACCAAAGTGAACTTGTGCCAGCTGTGAAGTTTGCAAACATGTCTTTAATAGCCATGCAATTTCAGCATCTGTAATACTCAAGACCATTTCAATTCCAAGTTGCAGAATCAAAGTCAAATAACTTAAGAAAAAAGTTACTGGCTCGTGAGATGGAAAAGCCCCTGGGGCAGGCAGCTAGGCATGGGACGATCCAGGTTCTCAACAATGCAGCAAATGCTGTCTGTCTTTGCTCAGCTCTTCTCTGTGTTGGCTTCATTCTCAGGCAAGCTTCTTCCATCTGGTGAGAAAGATGGATACCAGGTGTGCCTGATCCTCCCAGAGGAAGAAGGGAGCATGTTTTCCAACAGCATTTCTGTGAGAGATGGGATACTAAGGTGGCCTCCAAGATTTACACACCGTGGTACCATCTCCGTGATCATAGGAAGAACCTGTGAATACCATGAGTTATCACTCCTGTGCTTATGTGGTTTTATATGGCAAAGGGAGAGTGGTCTAGGTGGACCTGACCTGATCAGGCAAATCCTCTAGAATCAGAGTTTTCTCCAGCTGGTTCTAGAAGACTAAGTCAGAGAGATACTTTCTGGTTGGCCCAGAAGAAAGCAAACATCCACATTGTGAACTGCCTATGGGGGCCACCTGGCAAGGAACTGCAGGTGTTTTCTAGGACCTGAGAGCATTCCCTGGCCAATCATTAGCAGGAAAACAGGAAGTCACTCCTATAATTGTAAGGAAATAAAATTTGCCAACAACCATTGAGCTTGGAAGAAGACCCTGAGCCTCAGATGAGAACTGTAGCCCCAGCCAACACTGATTTCAGCCTTGTAAGTACCTGAGCAGAGAACTCAGCCATGCTGTATCAGGACTTTTGACCTATGTTACTGTGAGATCATAAATGTGTTGTTTTAAGCCACTACATATTGATAGTTTGTTATGCAGCAATAGAAAGCTAAAACAACTTCCAAAAATTCTACTGTGTAAGTTAGTATCCTTTGGTTGCAAGCAACAGAAATCAGCTCTGGATAGCTATAGCAAAAAGGAAATTTGCTGGAACAGTGTTTGTATAGTCACAGAATATGAGCATCTCCTGGGATGGACCCAAGAAAGAGAAACAAACAAGGGTTATGTCAAGGTCTTGTTTCATTCCGTTAAGATTTAAATTCCAGGGGAGAAAGCAGCTGATTGACATTACCTGAGATTATAATCGGCAGGCACGGTGGTTCACACCTGTAATCCCAGCACTTTGGGAGGCTGAGGCAGGTGGATCACCTGATGTCAGGAGTTTGAGACCAGCCTGACCAATACGATGAAACCCTGTCTCTACTAAAAATACAAAAATTAGCCAGGCATAGTGGCAGGCACCTGTAATCTCAGCTACTCAGGAGGCTGAGGCAGAGAATTGCTTGAACCTGGGAGGTGGAGGTTGTAGTGAGCTGAGATTGCGCCACTGTACTCCAGCCTGGGCGACAGAGCAAGACTCCATTAAAAAAAAAAAATGAGATTATAGTCATGGAGAATAACTGACTCTTCAAAGCAAAATTGATACTGTTGCTAGAAGATGGGGGTCTTAATGCCAGGCCTGCAAAAACATCCCTGCATTAATATGTTCTTCGCCTAATCAGTTACAATGGCCAGGAAGACAGAATACTCTAATGGAGCAGGTCTAGTCGTGTGACCATCCCTGAGTGCAGAGAGGCTATGGGTTAGCTCCACTTGTACTGCATGGGTTAATATGGGGGATCGGGGAAGGAAGGGATGCTGGGTGTAAATGTATGTATATAATGTCTATTATGTCATCCCGTTTACTGAGAATCAGAGCACTTCAGTTACAGTCTGGACTCTGAAACTAGCAATTCTGTATCTTCAGTAAGTCATGTTACCTTTCTGGGTCTCAATTCTCTCATTTACTAAATAAAGGTTAGACTAAATGATTTTCAGGCCCCATCTAACTGGGACAATGGTCTATGACTCAGTATTTAACACAAAGGTAGAAATAACTGATAAGGCTTTATATATCTCTCAAGGGCATGTGCTTCTGAGCGGAAGAAAAGCGTTCAGTCAGTGGTGTGCTGGGGCATACAGAATGAACTTTTATATATAATGTCTGCCCCCACCACAGCCAATTTCAAGTTACCGATGATCTAACAACCAAATGGAAAAACCCCTGAAAATTTAACAGCTGGTTCTCATGTGCTGATATCAGCCAGCTCCCGCACACTAGTATTACAATTTTAGCCAAAAGAGTGACTCTTTAAGCATGTATTTTTGGGTGGATATTAGTGGGTGAGTGGAGAGGGTGTGTTTTAGGGATCAGAACTCCACTGAAATTATATTCTATATGCAGTCATATCCTGGGCCACACTCGAAGTCAGCCAAATTCAGCTCAGATAAAGACTGGTGCTGGGTGTGGTGGCTCACGCCTGTAATCCCAGCACTTTGGGAGGCTGAGGCAGGCAGATCACTGGAGCTCAAGAGTTCAAGACCAGCCCGGGCAACATGGTAAAACCATGTTTTTACAAAAAATACAGAAAAAAGTTAGCTGGGTGTGATGGTACACGCCTGTGATCCTCACTACTCGGGAAGCTGAGATGGAAGGATCATTTGAGCCCAGGAGGTCGAGGCTACAGTGAGCTGTGATCATGCCACTGCACTCCAGCCTGGGGTGACAGAGTAAGACCCTGTCTCAAAAAAAAAAAGGACCAGCAGTTACTGATATGTCAGTTTCCTCAGCCTCTACTCGCAGCCAGTGGGGGCTCCTTGAGGCTCTGCCCCCACCTCCAGCTTTGGTCAGACATGAAAGAGTCATGGAACCCAAGGAGTCAATCAGAGCCATAAGATGTGGATCTGTGTGCAGGAGGTGACAGGAGGGGGCCTTGCTTGGCCCAAATTTAGTGTCTTAGAAGGCAGGTTCTACCTGGGATACCTTCACTAAAGGGATGCTTGGCCCCTTCTGCAAACCCATTCCCCTCTCTCCCCTCTTGATAACAGTAGTTGGGGTCATGCCCCTGCATTCCTTCAGTAAATTTTGATGGAGCACCTTCTATGTGCCAGGCACTGCATTCAGTTCTGGCCATTCAAGTTGCCTAAGACATGGTCTCTGACCGTGGGGACTGAATTTCCCAGAGAGCATTTAAATTTTGTTTCCTGCTGCTCTCTGTCCCATCTAGTTTTCGGGTCAGGAATGGTCCTGTCTCTCTCCCTTCCTTCCCTCCCTCCCTCCCTCCCTCCCTTCCTCCCTTCCTTCCTTCCTTCCTTCTTTCCTTCCTTCCTTCCTTCCTTCCTTCCTTCTTTCCTTCCTTCCTTCCTTCTTCCCTGCCTTCCTTTCTCTCTCTCTCTCTCTCTCTCTCTCTCTCTCTCTCTCTCTCATATTAAGTATCAATTATGTACTGGACACTATAGATTGCAAAATGAATAAGACCCCATCCATGCTCTTGAAGAGCTTGGATTATCATCGTGAGAACATCTATGTAAACAAATAACCAAGGCAAAAAAGTGACAAGTGTTTTTTAACGGAGCACTAAAAGTATGCGATGGACATAGCTAATAGGCTTGGTAGGTGTGGGCCAGGCTTCACAGGGAAGGGATATTTACACCTTGTCTAAGAGCAAGCTCCTCGGGTGGGGAAAGGAGAGAAGGGCCTTCAGACAAAGGGATTCTTGTGAGCCAAGGCTTGTGGTCACAAAATGAAGGGCTGACACACAGGCTATGACTGGGGAAACTTCAGGTTGAGGCTGAAGAGATGAGGCTCCATCAAGGTGTTTGGCTGGGATCCTGCCAGTGGAAACGTGCTTTGTGAGGGAATAGCCTGTGTGGGCCTCCAGCTGCTTGCCAGGCCTGGACCAGTCGGGCACAGGGCCTGGATCAACATGCTGGGGTCTCAAGGGCTGGGGAAGTGCTTCCTCTCACAGGGGTCTTGGGAGACGCTGCCTCTGGACACCCCAAGGGACAGAGACCAATCCTCTTTTTTGTGCTGCTTTCTCTGATGATCAGGAGCCAGGGAATTGCGAGGCTCAGTGCTGAGTCCCTGTTGCCTAGAAGGGGCTGTTGTAGAGAAAGAACCCCAGGGAAATCTGAAGCCTGGGAGGCCCCTTGGGAGCAAGCGTTGTGAGAAGTAGACCCAGCTCACCTGAGGCACGATGGCGCCTCAGAACAGCCTCTCCTCTAGGTGCAGGCAAAGCTTTCCCACTAAATTCTGATCGATCGACCCAAAGAGCAAAAAGGGGTATTTATTGGCTCCTGTAATTGATAAGAGGACAATGGGAACCATCCTTCTCTTCCTGTCTCTGGGCTCTGCTTCGCTCTTGTTGGCCTCATCCTGTCAGGCTCTCTCCCGTTGGGAAATAGATGGCCTCCACTGCTGCAGGCTGCACTACCCCAGGATCACCATTCTCCACAGGAAGATGATGCCCCTTTCCCTGGAGTTCCAGCAAGAATCTTGAAAAGGGCTCTCCTGGGCCCTCCCTGAGCCAGTCTTTGTAGACAGCAGGATATGATGTCTGACTGGCTGTCATGGGGTCCCATGCCCATACCTGGAGCCAGCCAGCGGCATACATCCCACTTTTGTTCAGGGAATATGCGCTCCCCTCCAAGGGAAATGAGGTCACTTCCACAAAAGGGAGGGGAAGAGATGCTGGACAAGTTAAAATAATTACTTCACCAGAATTACTTATTTGAAAAATTATGATAATTTATTTAGCACCAGCATCTCCTTCTTACCACATGGCTGCTTATGTTCTGCTTGGCCCTACACTTTGAATTGTTCCTGCCTGTAGCTGTAGCCATTTGGCTTCCATCAGTTCAGTCCCAGTCCTGAGCTCCAATCCCTTCCCCCATACCTTGTCTTTACATTTTCTTTATGCTACCCAATTTTCCAGTCAGTCAGTCGCAGGGGCCTTTTTCTCTAATGACAATGACAACTTTTCCAGCTAAAAGCTCCATTCACCAGCTTCTGGGTTTCCCTTGCTATGCTCTTCCTGAGAGGAAGCTGGAGCATTCTCCTACATATTATTGGACTTCCTGCCATCCTGAATGTTACCATCCACCCTCCTACCCATTCATCCATCCAGCCACTCACTCACTGGGTCACCCAACCATCCATCCATGCATGCATGCATGCATGCATGCATCCATCCATCTATCCATCCACCCACCCATCAGAATATATCAGGAAGTAGGGATTCAGTCATGAGGAAGAGCCAGAGCGTCCCTGAAGAGAAACTCATAGCTCCCAGTCATCACATTCTATCCAGCTTCCTCTAAGCTCCAGCTCCTGGCCTTGCCTGTGTGCCCCTCTGCAAAGTGTGAGCCTCGTTCTAGTTGCCAACCCCATCCTACTGCACACACCAGGGCAAGGCTGGCTGTTGTGGACAGTCATTGTTGCATGTATGCCCAGAATCCTTTCTCCTCATTTCTTCTGTTACAAATGATTCTATAAAGCTGTTAACTAGAGTTTACCAGCTCCAATCTCGTCTTGACCCCCTAGAAGCAATGGTTAGCCCAAAAAGTGGGCATATGGCCCAAGGTGGACCAATTAGAGCAATTCCTGAGATTGATATGGGGATATTGAGTATTTTGGTTATCATTTGGTATGTCACAATCCTCCCAAACTCAGTGGCTTAGAACAACAACCGTTTTAGTTCATTATTCTGTAGGCCAGCAATTTAGGCTGGACTCAGTTAGGCAGTGCTTTGTCTAGTCTCACCTGATGTCACTCACATGGCTGCAGTCCTCTGTTGGTTCAGTTGGGTCTGGATGATGTCAGAGAGCCTTACTTGTCTGGAAGTCAGTGCTGGCTGTCAGCTGTGAGTTTCCAGAGGGTTAATACAGGCTTCTTAGTGTGGAGACTGGATTCCTAAAGCAATAAGAAATATGGCAAGTTCCAATGTGCAAATGCTATATAAGTCTTTGAGTTTTTTAAGACGAGAGAAGTAACATGCTTGTATACTGATAGGAATGATCCAGTTTAGAGGAAAATACTGACGTACAGGAGAGAAAAAAGAGAATTTCTGGGGCAATGTCCTTGGGAAGCAAAGGAAGACGGAACCCAGTGGAGAAGTTGATAGCAATCTGATATGTAAATAAATGTATTCACTGTAATTTTAATTTTGATTTTTACCTACTATGAGTGATTTTGGTAATTTTTCATTCATTTGAAAGCTATGTGTTACTTTTTTTTTTCCCCATGAACTCTCTGTTCAAGTCCTTTTCTCATTTTTCTAACGTTGTTTTAGACTCCTGTCAGCTTAAACATTTCACGAGGGCAAGGATTCTGTCTATTTAACTCTCAGTTATATCTTCAGTGTATAGTACCATGCTTGGCACCTGGTGGACACTCAAAAATTATTTGCTAAAACTGAATAACGTTTGGGTGCTCTTTATGTACTAAGAAACTAAGCCCTTCGTCACAGTGCTGCGAGTGCCTTTTCTTAGTTTATAGTTTGAAATCTGTTACAACAGATTAATTTAGATTTTGTAGAATTTCCTATAAGTAGAATCTTTCAATATGTACTCTTTTAGCCTGGTCTCTTTCACTCAGTATATTGATTTTGAGATTCAGCCATGTTATATGCACTAGTAGTTTATTTTTCTTTTATTGTTCAGTATTATTTCATTGAATGGATATACCATAATTAGTTTTTCCATTCATTTGTTGATAAATATTTGGGTAGTTTTCCAGTAGTTTATTGCAAATAAAGCTGCCATGAGTGTTGATGTACAAATCTTTATATGGATATATATATATATACACATATATGTATAGTTTTTCTCTTGGTTAGATACATGAGTGCAATGGCTGGATCGTATGGTGAGTGTATGTTTAACTTTCTAAAGAAACTGCCAGATCTTTCAGAAATTGTTGTACCATTTTACATTCCCCCCAATCAGCATATGAGAGTTTCAGTTCTTCCATATCCTCGGCAACACTTGATAACAACCAGTTATTTAATTTTAGCCATACTAACAGGTATGTAGCAGTGTCTCATTGTGGTTTTAACTTGTTTTTCTTTAATTATTAATGATATTTAGCATCTTTTCACATGCTTATTGGCTGTTCATTTATCTTCTTTTGGGAATTGTCTATTCAAACCTTGTGCCCATTTTCTTATTGAGTTGATTACCTTACTATTGAGTTAAAATAGTTCTTTACATATTCTGGGTATAAGTCCTCTATCTGATGTATGTGTTTGGAAATAATTTCTCCTAGTCTATGGCTTCTTTTTCATTTTCCTACTGGTGTCTTTCAATGAACAAGAGCAAAACCTTTTAATTTTGTTGAAGTCCAGTTCACAAGTTTTTTCTTTGATGGTTTTACTTTTGTGTCCTATCACAAATATTTTCTCCTATATTTAATTCCAGAAATTTTATAGTTTTGGGTTTTACATTTAGGTCTATGAGCCATTTCAGATAATTTTTGTGTATAGTATGAACTGAGGGTCAATTTTTTTTCAATATAGATATCCAGTTGTTCTACCACCGTTTGTTGAAAAGACTACCATTTCCTGCTGAATTTTTCTTGTATCTTTATTGAAAAACAATTGACCATATAGGTTTAAGTCTATATTACCCTAAGTACTGTCTGATAATTACACCCCTTTTAATATTTGATATCTGGTAGGGTTATTTCACTCTCTTTACTCTTCTTTGCAAGAATTTTCCTGACTATTCTGGTGTTTGTTTTAGCATTATTTTTGCATCGAGATATAATTCAAATAACATAAAATGTATCCTTTTAAAGTATATACTTAAATGGTTTTTAGTATATTCACTACGTTGCACACCATCACCACTGTCCAATTCTAGAACATGTGCATCATCTCAAAGGAACCCTCATAGCTATTGGCAGTTAGTCCCAATTCCCCACTCTCACCATCCCCTGGCAACTACTAACCTGCTTTCTATCTGTATGAATTTGCTTATTCTGGACATTTCATATAAATGGAATCATACAATATGTAACCTTTTGTGCCTGGCCTCTTCCACTTAGCATAATGTTTTCAAGGGTCATCCAAATTGCAGCATGTAACAGCGCTTCATTCTTTTTGATGGCCGAGTCGTATTTCATTGTTTGGATACAGCACATTTGCTTATCCATTCCTAGTTGTGGCCATTCGAATTGTTTCCAGTTTAGGGCCACTATGAATAATGCTGCTATGAACATTCTTTTATTAGTTTCTGTGTGAGCCTAGGTTTCTGATTCTCTTGGGTATATACCTAGGAGTAGAATTGCTGGGTCACATGATACTATGTTTAACTTTCTGAGGAACTGCCAAATAGTTTTTCACAAGGACTTCACCATTTATATAACCCACAAAAACTATATGAGAATTCCAGTTTCTCCACATCCTTATCAACACTTGTATTGTCTGTTTTCTTATTTTAGCTTTCCTAGTGGGTGAGAAGTGGTATCTCACTGTGGTTTTGATTTGTATTTCCCTAATGACTGATGATGTTGTACATCTTTTCATGTACTAATTGGCCATTTGTATGTCTTCTTTGGAAAAATGTCTATTTAAATCTTTGGCCAATTTTTAATTGGGTTATGTTTTTTTTTGTTGAGTCATAGGGGTTATTTATATATTCTGAATCCTAGACCCTTATCAGTATATTTATAAATGTTTTCTTTCATTCTGTGGGTTGAGTTGTCTTTTCACTTTCTTTGTTCTTTCTTTTGTCTTTCTTTGTCATCATACTTTATGATTTCTTGTGAACCAAATATTTTCTAGAGGACAAGCATTCTAAGTATTAACATCGGAATCAGTGAAAATGATCAGTATAGATCAAGTTTTTAAGCGATACTTTCTCAGAAATGTATGTGTACAGGCCATTGAAGATTATCTATAAGCAATTGGTCTTGGGACGGGTGGATTGCGAGGTCAGGAGATTGAGAACATCCTGGCTAACACGGTGAAACCCCGTCTGTACTAAAAAATACAAAAAACTAGCCGGGCGAGGTGGCGGGCGCCTGTAGTCCCAGTTACTCGGGAGGCTGAGGCAGGAGAATGGCGTGAACCTGGGAGGCGGAGCTTGCAGTGAGCTGAGATCCAGCCACTGCACTCCAGCCCGGGCAACAGAGCGAGACTCCGTCTCAAAAAAAAAAATAAATAAATAAATAAATAAATAAAAAATAAAAAAAAAGGAAAAGTATAATTTTTGAAGAACTCTCTTGCCCTGCGAGAGTGATCTAATATGAATGAATAAAATATATTTCCGTAGTTGAACTGAAAATAGTTACATCTCTGTTGTTGAATTCTAATAATTTTATTCTCTTTAAAAATTCACATAGAGTACAATTACCAGTGTTCTTTTGAACTTGCTATTTTCTCAAAATTCATATAGCTATCCCAATAACACTCTTAAAGCCTTAAGCGTGGTAATTTTATAAAGCCTCTTCTTTCAATGTGTCTCCTAAAGTCCCCTTATAAAATGTCTTCTTTTAAAATAGCCATCTTCGGAATACTTTATGATGCAGAGTTTTATTTATGTATGTTGGTTGTTTCAAGCCACTTCACATCATGGTTGTTGTATGATCAATGTGGCAAGACTGAAAGTAGACAATGCAAGTATGGACCACTAGTTATGTTGAAACTCAGACCCTTTGAGGATGCAAAAGAGAACCAGCAAGTATGCATCCTTCAAGTTGAGTAAAAGTTAAACAAACATACACCGGATAGAAACAAACAACAACAAAATCCTTATGGCTTTGTTGATCACCGTGGTGTTTAATTGACTCTATTTTAAGACGTTTCTGCACTTAGCCCTCTCTCCCTACTCAAGGTGCAGCAAATCACTTTCTTGTTAATAATGCATGTCTATATCTTATCTTGGCTGTGTCTGTATTGCAGTCCACGGTTCAAGTCCTCAAGGCCACTGCCAGCACCCTGGCACACAGGGGCCCTCTGCTGTCATTGTTGTCCTGTTGACTGCTAAAGAACTCAGACTAACAATGGTACTGCCCACATTCATAAGTTACTTTGTGCTTGTTGTCATCTGTTGCCTTTCAAGTCTTTTCTGGAATCTAATGGGTTTTTTTTTGTTTGTTTTATTTTGTTCTGTTTGGTCTGGAACCCAGAAGACATTTATCTAGTAAAATATTAGGTGATAATTTCCTAAGACTTATTTCAACAGATTTAAACATTTTTTCTTTAACATAGGTGAGTCAAAGTCACACTACACAAAAGTTAAGCATGTTTCCATCACCACTTTGCAGATAATAAAACCTTTTCATTTCCATGTCCATGGGGAACTATGCACCCCAAGGTCCTCCACACGTGAGAGGGAAGAATCTGTTCAGGAACTCTCTGAAGTCAGTATTCATCAAGAAATGGGTATTTTGGATGATCACACCACATAAGCATTTCCACGAAGCGGACATTTTCACTCCAGGCTTCAATGTCCTTCATTCAGTGAGAGAAAAGTCAAAGGCCTGAAGGTTTTCCTTGATCCTTTCAGGATTAAAGCTTTTAGGAATGACAGCCACCCCTTGCTGGATGTTGAAATGCAAAACAACTTGAGCTGTCATCTTATTGCATCTTTTTAGAAGTGCACCCTTTAACGAAGGCGGAGAAGACATATTTGTCAAGGTGGGATTCCTAGTGGTCTCCAAAGGGCTATATGCAATCATGACAATGTCATGTTATTGGCAAAATTTCAAAAGTTTTGTCTGGGTGTAATATGGGTGGCACACAATGTCGTTGCTGACTGGCTTGGGTTTGAGTCCTGGGTTGTTCTGGATGAGCTCCAGCTGGCCTGCTGTTAAAACTGGATACTCCGAGGGATTTCACCAAGCCAGCATCTTTGCAAGCTTCCAAAGTTTCCTAAGTGGCACACAGATTTGACTTGTGATATAACCATTTGCCATTCTCACGTATAGGGTAGACTTCATCTCCTGGCTTACGGACCATGGGTATTTCAATGATGTAAAGATCCACACAGTCTAGCTGGAGGACCTTGAGCATCCTCTCTAGGCTTGGGCAGACCAGCTCTGGGTCATGATTTGTAGCCCACAGCTTTCCACAGTAGAAGATATCCTTCCTCTGCACCTTTCCTTCTGCTATTTCCCCTGATGGCCTCCCCAACTGTGTCTCCATTTTGGTAGATGTAGGCTTCATCAGTGTGTCAGCACCTCAGGTCGATGACAACCTTCACTGATGCAGACTCAGACTAAATGTAGAGACAGACTACTTGGGCTTTAGTGACATCTCTACCTACCACCTATTTGGTGTGTGGCCTTGATTAAGTCATTGGCTCTCTTAGGGGCCAATTTAGACTCTGAGTAGGTACCAAGTCTGACGACAGGAATGCTGTTTCCATCACTTAGAGGTATGTGGTGATTTGCAGGACTCACTTCTTCATAGTGTCCTTTGATGCACAAAAGCTTTTAATTTTGATGAAGTCCAATGTATTAATTTTATATTGAATTGCTGTGACTTTGGAGTCTTGGCTATTCTTGTACGTTAATTTTTTCATATCAGTTTTGGAATCAGCTCATCTTGTCCTAAAACTTTTGTTGGTATTTTCAATGAAATAGATTGACTAATTAAGGGAGAAGTGTGGTCTCCTTAAAAGAGAGCTTCCTATCAAAGAAGGGTATGCCTTTCCATTTACCCAAGTCCTTTTGGCGTTCTTCAGCAATGTTTTAAAGTTTGTTTCATATAGATATATTACAATTTTTAGACGAAGTTTATGCCTAGGTTTTAATGTTTTACTATTCTAAATTACTCTGATGTTTAAATGTTGGCAACTAACACAAGTGTTTAAAATACTATGTGAGCTACAGTATTTCAATCTATTCTATGATCCAAATTCAGGCCAAGTTCAGATCTGCAAACTCAGATCTACTCCAGCTCTTTGCTTTATAGATAAGGAAGCTGAAGTCTAGAGATGTTGAGTGACTGACTCCAGGCCACACAGCAAGTAGATGGTAGGTAGAGATGCCACTAAAACCCCAGGAATCTGTCTCTACATTTGTCCTGACTCTGAATCCAGGGCTCTGTCATTTTACCAGCCACCATAAAATATTTGATAGTCTAGGAAAACGGCAAATGTTCTTATATCCATCAAGAACTTGTATTTGCCTAGAGATGGACTTTACCAATCAAGATAGGAATTAGATAAGAATTATTTTTTAATTTTTTTTTTCATCTTTTTTTCTGAGATGGAGTTTTGCTCTGTCGCCCAGGCTGGAGTGCAGTGGTGCGATCTTGGCTCACTGCAAACTCCACTTACCAGGTTCACGCCATTCTCCTACCTCAGCCTCCCGAGTAGCTGGGACTACAGGCGCCCGCCACCACGCCCGGCTAATTTTTTGTATTTTTAGCAGAGATGGGGTTTCACCGTGTTAGCCAGGATGATCTCAATCTTCTGACCTAGTGATCCACCCACCTCAGCCTCCCAAAGTGCTGGGATTACAGGTGTGAGCCACCACGCCTGGCCAAGAATTATTTTTTTAAAAAAGGAACATTAAAACAACGGTCAAATGAGAGAAAAAGCAAAATTCAGACAGACAGATACATACACACACCCCAAACCCTCAGACCTCCAGGGCTTCCTGCCTGTGAACCGAAAGGGGGAGTGTGAGTTTCTTGGCCTGTCGGCAGGTGCTTCTCAAAGGCCCCACAGTCTTCCACTTCCTGGGGAGGTAGCAGCAGAATAAAACCAGCAGACACTCCTTTTCTCCTCATCCTCCCGGCCACCGCTGCCTCAGCCTCTGCCTCCCAGCCTCTTTCTGAGGGAAAGGACAAGATGAAGTGGAAGGAGCTTGTCACCGCAGCCATCCTGCAGGCACAGTTCCCAATTACAGGTAGGGCCGATGTGTCCACGGCAGGGAACTTCTAGAAACTCTTTGTGTATGTTATGGGGCGGGGGGGGGCGGCGGTGGGCGTGGGTAGTGGAGGGTGGTGAGGGGCTGGGGTCTCCTTCGAATCCTGCCCTCCTCAAATCAATGGGCAAGTGAGCAGTGAGGGGTTTGGCCCGGTGCTGGCATCGACTCCATCACAGCCGAGCTGGGCATCAGTTCAGAGCCAGCTGCTAGAAAACACAGCTCCTCCGGGTACAGATTTTTCCAGTGATAAGAGAGGAAGGAAGAAGGAAACAAGAGAGCAAACAAGGCAGGCCCAGGGTGGAGAAACGGAGAGGGAGTGTTTCACAGAACCTGGATAGGATCAGAAAATGTCAGCCAGGCCGTGTTTCGTGCTGCGACCTTCTAGTCTCCTCAGCTTCTTTCACCCTCTGGCTGGCTCCGTCACTCAGCCCCTTTTTTCTTCCTTCGCCGACAAAGATTTCATTGGTCAGTCAAGGTCATGGCCTCAAACACCCCAGTGGGCCCGGGAGTAAGTGGGGGTAACCAAGGACGAAAGGGGCACGGGCAGGAAGCACTGGGCGGCAGCCTCCACGGCGCCTTCGCTACCTCATGGCCAAGGGTCCGTGTCTAGGCTCAACCCTGTCATGGCTGTCCCCACACCCCACCGCCTGGGGCTGCCGGGTGACGCACCGTCCCGGGCTCCGTGACTCACGCCAACCCGCCCCTTAGGCGGCCATCTAGCCCAGCCAGAGGGCCAGGCGTTGACAGAACATGGGGCAGATGAGAGGATGTGCCTGGTTAAGTCACCACCAGAAGCAGCGCCCAGCCAACAAGAGCGCTCGCTCCTCACCTCATTCCCGTTCGTGGGAGCTCGGCTTTGCTGCAAGCCTTTAGCTTCCACCATGTTTTCTAGCCTAGGTAATGAGGAAGAAAACCAGTGAAAAGAGGGCAAGACAAACTGCTCAGGGGGGATTGGCCTCGTGGCATCTTCCTGAGAAGTGGGGCAGGCTGAATTTCAATCTAAAGGAACAGGGAAGGTGGAGCAAGCAAGTGTCCTCGGCCCACCTGACCGCTCCTGAAAGCTCACCTTGGTGTGGGAATTTGTGTAGGGGCCCTGTTGGGACGGCGGGAGAGGCCATGGGCACTTCTGCTCCCACCAGGGAGCAGGGCACAGCCCGGACTAGCGCCTGGGGGATTCTGAGGCCTGTGCAGCTGCAGGGGTTTCTGTCAGATCACAGCTGTTTTCTCAGAAGAGGCTTGTGGGGTCTGAGTCACACACACAGTGTGGCAGAGTGAACGTGCCTGAGCTTGCTCAGAGCAGCCCATCCTTATGTGCTGGGGACAAGGGGACGCAGAACAGCTGGAATTTAGTGACTGCAGGGGAGACAGCCAGGGGCAATAGCTCCAGCCTCTGAGCTTCAGCCTTGGGACACCCCACCATGGAGATCATGTAACCTTTTAGGGTCTTTACCTGCAGTTTCCTCACTGGTCCATTTGTGTTCAGCTTGGAGAGACCAAGGTAGGGGCAAAGTGAAGTTAGAAAAATGAAAGGCTGCTGGGTGGATGTGGCTGCCAAGCGTGGTAAACAGAACCCCACCCAGCAGACAAAATGGGGGCCATGCCCCATTTCCACAAATAGGGGGCAGGAGGAGAAAACCGCACATTGGCTGGATTTTTTGCTTCTCAGTGCCACTTACTTTGCCTCTGTGGAGACTGACATTTTAGCTATTTTAAATAAGGCTAATAGACAAAAGTTTTTCAAAGTATAATAGCCCAGACAACAGGTACGGTAAGACAAGGTGTGACTCAGAGAGGCCTCAACACCGAGGGCTGCGGTGGTGCTTGTGCTGCCTGAGGGGACACCTCCACAGTCTTCTATGAGCGGAAAGTCCACTTATAGCATTTCAGTCAGGTCTTCTCTCTCTTCTTGCTCAGTTAAGTGACCCATTGCATACGCCTCTTTTAAAATGTCTACTTTTTACTAAGCTATTGCATTTGCATTTCTTTGGAAACGACCAGATTATTAGGATCAAAGCAAATGATGACCTGGTCTGTCCACATGAGGAGGCCTCCCTAAGAGAGAGTCTACCAAGACGGTCACCCGGGCTTGAGACCAGAAGAACCTATGATGGCGTGCCTGCTGGCATGGGCACACTTGTGCCTGCAGAGCCCTTAGTGCCTCTAACTCCCTACTCTGCAGTAGCCAAGAATGCACCCGGCGGTCAGTGTGGTCTTTGTCTTTTATCAGTGAGGAGATGCAGCTCTGACATGCAGCCTTGGGAAACACAAGGCTTCCAGGCTTGTGAGCAGCTCTGCTTTTAGGAAGGTGGCTGGACGTGGTGGAAAGAGCCAGGCTAATCTCAGGTGGTGTCCCAGCGCTGCCGCTTCCTAGCTGTGCAACCTTAGGCAAGTGACTTAACCTCTCTGGGCCTCAGTTTTCTCATGTCTAAAGAAAGAATTATAATACCTTCTTTGCAGAGATGTGACAATGAGAAGTAATGTAATGTGTTCAATACATAGTAGACAGCCAATAAGTAAAAATTGTATTTACTATTACCATTATTACATCTTGGACTGTCTTCTTGTTCTCAAAACCCAGAAACAGGAGATGGAAACTCACGTCTGGGATTCTTAATTTGCTTTCAATGTGTTGTAAAGCAGCAGTGGGCCTTTTCTCCATCAGTTGCAATCCAACTCATCCCTCTTCTGATTTCTGGGCACACCCATACCAGCACGGAAACATAACAATGATCCCGGGGGTAGGCCCGATGGTGAACAAGGAGCAAAGCTCTGGCTGGTCATAGGATGACTGTTACATCCACCATTTTCATTTTTTAAAGATACTTATTCTGTAGGGGAATATTCTCCCGAAGTAAAAGCATGTCTGAAAAAATATATACAAGATGGGGGCCATGCCCCATTTCCACAAATAGGGGGCAGGGGAATTGGCTGGATTTTTTTACTTCTCAGTGCCACTTACTTTGCCTCTGTGGAGACTGACATTTTAGCTATCTTAGATAAGGCTAATAGACAAAAGTTTTTCAAAGTATCACTTTGAAGGGAATTAGAAACAAAATCCACCCAGTCATCACTGGTCGGGGTAGCCACCTAGATTCTGAAGCCAAAGGGCTATTGCGGGTGCACAGTGACTGAGTATCTAAATGCAAACTTCTTGAACACAAAATCTTTGCTAACATTGCTGCGAGGTGAATGTCAGGCAAGCTGTTAAGTGACACCAGTACACATTTTTCATCAAAGGCATTCTCACCATCAGATTGCTTCGCCCTCCAATCGCCTAGCTCTGCTCATCCAAATGAGCTATTTCATTTTTCGATTTTAGCGTTTCTCAGGCTTACTAGCCTAAAGGTCACATCTGCTGCTGCTAAGCATCCCCCAGAAACAGTCCTGGGGAGCTCTGGCTTAGGTGAATAACCACTGCTCTACTTAATTTTAAATTCTTCGTATTTTTGCTTTTGTTCTTTAAAAAAATGCATTTAATTGTTATTGGATATACACTTTTCCAGTCAAAAGTTACCCAGCATTGTGTCTCTGCTTTGTTCAGAAAGGTCCAGATGCCCTGAGGGAAGTCTCTTAGATTAGAGTTGTCCAAACACGCACTTTGGGAATCCTTTCTCCCAAGCCTTATTTATCTAAGGCTTAGGACCTTACATAGGTCAGATAATTGATTTAATAAATACTGGAAATAGTTCAAAATAAATTTCTTAGCTCTGCTTGGGCCAAGGCTAATTTTTATTAACACTGAAGTGATGGTGTTAGTCACTTTGAACAAACATTCAATTTGGTTAAAAAAAAAAATTGAACCGGTCATTTGACCTGTTAATCGAAACAAAATGATCACTTTAGTCAGTGCATGTACATAGTATGGAGTATGTCTTCCGGTCTAAAAAACAACTTTAAGTTCCCTGAAAACAAAGACACCCCTGTCACACTCACAGTTCTACCCAGCACTTAGCATGGTACCTGGAGCAGAGTCAATGTGCAATAAGTATCAATAAGAATTGTTGAATGCACATTGGGAGGCCGAGGCGGGTGGACCACCTGAGGTCAGGAATTTGAGACCAGCCTGGCCAATGTGGTGAAACCCCATCTCCACTAAAAAATGCAAAAAATTAACTGGGCATGGTGGTGCGTGCCTGTAGTCCCAACTACTTGGAAGGCTAAAGCAGCAGAATCACTTAAACCTGGGAGGCGGAGGTTGCAGTGAGCTGAGATCGCACCACTGCACTCCAGCCTGGGCAACAAAGCAAGATTCCATCTCAAAAAAATAAATAAAATTAAAATAAAATAAGAATTGTCGAACGAATTAAAAGGTGAGTGAATGAAGGAGATCTAGATGCTTTCATATGATTAAATTAACTTTAATAGTTTATTTGGCAGGTATATTGAATTGGCGTTATTTGGACCTTTCCTCTAGAGAACGTAGTATTAAACAATGTATTTTAAAAACAAAACAAAAACCAGAAATTAAACAGGTGGAGGGGACAGGGCAGTTTGAGTGATTAGAATTATTTGAAATGAGTTGCAAGGATGGTTTAAGATAAAACCCTGCCGTTATTAAAATTTTCTGGTTGGACCATATGAAATTTCCACTATTTGTTTATTTCAGATCTACAAAAATGATAATTTCATATGATTCAGCTAACATTACAACTAAAAATAAAGAAATATGTTCATTTTTTTCTGATTAGGCTTTAACACTGGAGAAAAGCAGAAAATAAACAAGGCTAACACTGTTGGAGATTGTTAACTAATGAACTAAGAATAAACTAATGAAAGGCATCAAGTAGAAAAAGACTGGATTATAGTATAAATCGCAGCATCCAATCCAATCACCCAGTTTCCTCAAAATATAGAAAGAAAAAGCAAGATACTTACTGTTAGTCTGGTTTGATCCAGGTTACTAAATAAATATTTCAGGCAGCCAACATTTTTCTCTTCTCTTAGTTTGAGATATTTTAATAAAGATATAAAAACCACTGAAAGAAGTTAAATTTTTTTCAAAATTCCTAACAAGCCAGCCCAATAATATTGCATTCTCACTTCTTTATATTCCAATCCAACTTTTTTTACAAGTGAGTACATATCTTTTTATAGCTATCATAAAAAACTTTCAAGTGCTTTTTTTCTTAGTATTTTATTGTAAGCAGTGTTTTCATGTTTAGCCTTTGTGATTGTTTTTAATTGCTATGTAAGCTTCCGTAACGTCCATGCATCGTATTTTCTTCACTATTTCCTTATTGTTGTACATTTGGACTATTTCTAATTTTTGTTATTTTAGCTAATCCTACAAGAAAATCTTTACATATGTAGCTTTTGTTACTTTCTTGGGCAAATCCAGGAATGACAATTGAAAGAATAGGTTAAAGTAAAACAGCATTTTGCAGGGTACGCTAGACTTCTGTTGAAAACAATCCCATCAAGGAAAGAAAATGTTTCTCTTAACTCTCTGTGACCATCTCCAAGCCTTTGTGTCTTCTCTGGAGCAGGCACTATGGTGGAGGGAGAGGAGGCTCTGGAGCCAGAAGTCCTGTGCAGCCTTCCCCTCCCCACCTCAGAACCCCGTTCTTCCTCTGTGAGATGGCGGCAATGGTGCCTCCTCACGCAGGGGACTGTGGAGCGGAGATCTGATTCGGAAGTGCCTAAACACAAAAGGCACTTGGAAAGCCAGAACCATTAGCATATGTGTCTCAGTTTCCCAATCTGCAAAATAGAATATCATTTTCCCAGTGCAGTAATGGGGAAACACTGGACTGACATGCTTTTTTTCTTCCTCTGTCATTACATTGCAGTATATAGCTGGGCAGAAATTTCTCTCTAGGCTTTAGTTTTAGCATCTGTGAGATAAGAAATGATGAGAGGGTTGAACATCCCTTTTAGCTACAAAATAAGTTGGGTGTGGTCTTGAAATTGCAAAGTTTTAAAGAACGTTTAATGACTCAGCCCCCGATCCTTACCCCACCCCACAGGTATTGGCTCTCAGAATTCAGAGCCTGAACTTCCTTCTTCCTTGCCTCTCCAAATAGTTTTTAAATCTGGGTTCTCACCTTATCACAATATTTTTAACGTTCTAAATGGGAGCCTCTGCTGTGAAAAATCCAAGGACAAAGTCCATCCCTTCTGCTTGTGCATCGGCTGCAGATTTATTGGGTGCCATGCAAGGACTTCGGTTGGTGAGAACGGACTTGAAGAGAAAGCAAATTAGTGCCCGAAGCAGCCAAATTGCAGTGGTGAAAAAGTTAGGCGTTTGCACTGTCCACTTTGCTTGCCTGTTATGATTTGTGCTACTCAGCAACTAATTTTCAGGCTCAAGCAGAAAAAAATAAATAGAAAGCTTTAGAACAAAGACAAGCAGGACCCTTGCCAGTCCAGACCGCCGTTCTCTGAGTGCAGCCATCCCTTTATAGTTGCAAAATGCATTTCCATGCCTTTGTTTACTGGATCCTCATAACCATCCTATGGCAAGTAGCAGAAAAGGTAGCAGGATTTATCTCTTCTCATAAATGAAGAAAGTGAGGCTGATAGGTCTGGTGACTTGCCTACGAGTAGAACCAGGCCACAAGCATGGTTTCTCGGGGCCCTTGTACAGGGCCCGCACCCTGAACAGTGTGCAGCTGCTCGCCCAGGTCCGTGCACCGTCATATACCCAAAGACTGAATTCTGAAGCCTACTATTAAAGGTATTCCCCTTACTAAGCACTTAATCTTTTCCTCTCAATTTTTATAGTAAAAAATAATTATTTTGATGCTGAACATTCTCATTTGATACACATTTTCTGCTGAGTATGAATATTAGGTTATTAATATAGAACTATGTTTTTCTAGAACATATTATTATGGTTCTAAATGGAGAACTTACACTTTCTCCAAATCTGATAAATCCATGGTTTCCATTTTACTCTCAGAAAATGTATCTATTTTGGAACTACTTGAGAGGGATGGGCCTCAATTTGCAGTTCAACCCACTCCTGTGTGTGCAGGTGTGCACTGCTCACCACGCCACCTTATGCAGAGGTTATAACTAAAATGTAAGTTAAATCATATTTGAGAGGTTTTGCCCTGAATGAATTGCCCATAATTAATCTGCTTGGTAAGAGTGGATCTCCATGTGGTGTGAAGGTTTTATGTGTATGAGATTCTCTAAAAGAACAGCACGCCGTCACGCACAGACTCTGAATTGAGATTTGTTTTTTTGCGAACTCCTCCAGGACTGGGAGAGTTATCTTTGAATGACAAATGTCTATAATCTATTCACAATTATTTATGTCACATTTTAGCCTGGGGTTCACCCGCAGGCTTGGCGCAGGTAGTGCAAATCCTTGTGCTGTTGACTAGAGCAAAGCAAAAGATGGTTTTCTGGTGCTCAGAACAAATGCATGAAGCATTAAACAGCTGGAGATGTGAATATCTGAGACTCTTAGTGGGCTACCCCCAAAGCTGGCTGAGAGGAGGGCTGGGAAGAGGGGAAGTATTCAAGTGCTGCAGCAGGATGTCTGTGATGGGCTGTAGGTGCTGTTGCCTTTGCCAAGCCATGGCAGGTGGGGAGGAGGGCTCAGAATGGAAACCAACATCACCATTTAAGATTAACAAACCTCTACTCCCCTCTTTTGCTGTAGACACTAGAGTCTACTGTGTCATCTTGTATTTTGCTAATTCCCCACCATGCAAAATTGTACTGGCTCCAAGACAGAATGTGAATGTCAGCGCTCAGTTAGACCTGCCCTTTCGTCATCTGGGTTGGGCATGATGGTGGAGAATGGGTGAGAAGTATGATAGGGGAAAGAGTGGAAAAGACAGACTGGGGGAGGGGTGGAGGTTGCAACCTGTTCCCCTGGGTTGATTGGCCTGAGCAGCCCGCTGCAGGGAGAAGGCAGCTGAGCCAGGTGACCCATTATGGGAAGAGCCTGAGCCCAAGCCCCAGGGGTTGCAGGTCAGTGTGGGTGCTGGCAATGTGCACGCCAGCTTGTGTTTACCCATATGCTCTGGTGGTTGCAGGTGTCTGTGCCCCTGTGGGCATGTGCTGGCACATGTGGTGCTGTGTGTTTGTAGATGTGTCCTGACATGCATGTGCAGGCGTGCATGCATTGGTGTGTGTGTGGTGCATTGTATGCTCACCTGTATGCTGATGGATGTGAGCCTGCGTCTGCAGGGAAGTGTTTTTATGTGCAGCAGTGAGTGATTTTGTATGTATGGTGTGTGTGTTTAGGAGGGGTTTGGTGGCAGCAGGACAGCTCCATAGAAGGAAGGGCAAATATTACTTGAGCTCAGGGCTGGCAGTCTGGGTTCTGGGTAGGTGAGCAGAGAGGCGGAGATGTCACAGATCATGTTCCAGGGATTCTGCAGAGAAGGGAGACAAGAAAATCTCTGTCGGATCATGAAGAGGTGTGAGTGGCTTCTTCATAGCTGCATAGACTTTTCAGGTTGGTCTGGTCTGACTCCCGTCAGAGCTCTCTCATCTTCCAAGTAAGCCTGGGGTTTTTCCTTTTTTGTAGCTTTCTTCCTCTCAATTCTCCGGACTTAGAATGCAGACCCCACCCCATCCCCCACCTGCAGAAACGCTGTTCACCCCTTAATTCTAAGCCCAGATGTGTGGGGATCTCCCAGACCCACTGTTGACATTGTTACCAGCGTTAAAGTGACACAAGCAGGTGGAAAATTGTTGTTCTCAGAATTCAGGGTTAAAAACCCAACAGAAATAGTTCCCTAGAGTGAGGCGTTCCCAGAGCAGAGACTCGGCACCCAGATAGTTTCAGGAACACTTATCTGTCAGCAGAAAATGTCACCAGCTCCCCAAATTCTCACCAGTTCTTCCCACAGTGACCATCCTACGTATTTTGGCTAAAATAGGCAAAAATGCATTTAATGTTTTTATTTTTTCACCCTCGGAATAGGTTGGCAAACAATTCAATAAGGTGGTTCCCAATGACCTACTTTGCCCAGCAAGATAACCAGATGGATAATGATTTTTTTATTTTTTATTTTTTTTAATTAATTTATTTTTTTTTTGAGACGGGGTTTCGCTCTTGTTGCCCAGGCTGGAGTGCAATGTTGCGATCTCGGCTCCCGCAACCCCCATCCTGGGTTCAAGTGATTCTCCTGCCTCAGCCTCTCAAGTAGCTAGGATTACAGGCATGTGCCACCACGCCTGGCTAATTTTGTATTTTTAGTGGAGACGGGGTTTCTCCATGTTGGTCATGCTGATCTCGAACTCCCGACCTCAGGTGATCCATCTGCCTTGGCCTCCCAAAGTGCTGGGATTATAGGCTTGAGCAGCCATGCCCAGCCGTGATTTTTAATATCTGATTATTTAAACCATCTGACAGGCCACTTGACTTAGCAACTGAGTAAATATTTACCAAGCACCTCTCATGTGCCCTGAATCAAACAGTCCTGCAGATGGTTGGCTCAACCAGCCCACTGACCAGGCCAGTGTCTTGAAGATGAAGGTTAAATGATTGAGAGCCCGTAAGCAAAAGAAAGTGTCCCTGGTCCCGGAAATCACGTTCTCGATTTTTACAAAAAAGTCTAAATTTGTCTTCAGGCTCACTTCTTTATGGTCTCATCTAATTTTCTTCATTGTGTGGGCCTGTGCTAATTTCCATGCTGAGTTTAGTAGCAAAGGAAGCGTATGTGGGGGATACCACCCAGGATTTTTGAGTCAGCCAAGAGAGCTTCAGAAATTCCTCCTTTGATTTCCTCAGAGTCTAGAGAAATCTTTGTCTTTTCTCCCACTTAACTATCAACGTTCAAAGCCCAGACCTACATAAAATACACAAATGCTTTCTGGACAAAATGAATCTTGTCCGTTTTCTTTGGGTTTCATTGGGAACAATAAAGATTGAGCTACAAAAGGTTGGCAAAGAGGATTATCCTTTTTCTTTCTATTAAACATAGAGGCTTCAAAAGAACAGCTCAGAAAGTCAAATAATTGTACTCACTATCGCTCACCCATCCATCTCCCTGCTGACCTGGCCTGTGAAATCCCCTTTAAAAACTTGGCCAGCTCTCACCTGCCCATTGCAAATGCTGTATTGTTAAATGTTCCCATCTATAATTCCATGAGGGAGGCTGCTATAAAGCAAACTCCTTCCATTTCAATGGAGCATCTCGTCGGGGAATAGCTCTTTGGGGTGGGAGTGGTGGGGTGCCTCTAATTTTCAAAGTGTCGTAATATCTTGTTGGAAAGGGAGCTACTTGGAAACCAGAAATGGGCTGTGAATAGAGTTATAGCCACAAGCTCTTGCAGTCCAGAGGGGCTGGTCGGAAGGACACAGAGGGTAAGATTTTGGAAGCCGTTTTTGATCTTCATGACAATTTCTTGATTTTGTTGGTTTGGAAGACACATCTGTTAGTTTTTAGGTATGGCTGTAAACACAAAGTCTCAGACTTGAAGCTGACCTAATTCTTCGTTTGGTTTCAGACCATAGCTTCCTCAGAAAATTCCTGTCAGCCATTTTGAAGAGCACAAAATGGCTCCTATATGCCAAGGGATAGAGAGAATTTGCTATTTAGGGATTTTTTTTTGTTTTGTTTTTTGTTTTTTGTTTTTTTTTAGATAGGGTCCCACTTCTTCACTCAGGCTGGAATGCAGTGGTGTGATCACAGTTCACTGCAGCCTCGAAATCCTGGGCTCAAGCAATCCTACCACTTCAGCCTCCTGAGCAGCTGGAACCATAGGGGCACACCATTGTGCCTGACTTATTTTTTCTTTTTTTGTAGATATAGGCTCTCACTATGTTGCCCTGGCTGGCCTTGGAAACTCCTGGGCTCAAATAATCCTCTAACCTTGGCCTCCCGAAGTACTGGGATTGCAGGCATAAGCCACCATGCTGGCCTATTTAGAGATTTTTAAATTTGGAGTTTAACATTTAATAGCAGCATTCAAGCCTGGAATAATATCAATTAAGAAAGAAAAGAATAGAAATCTAACCTTCTAATTGGCCAACCATCTAAAATTCAGTGTAGAATGATCAACAAAGGAAGACGGTATTGAGCTGCTGGGTCCTCTCTACAGAGTCAGAAAAGAGGCCTGGTTCACTTGGCTATCCATGTTTTCCCTGTAGAGTCCTTCAAACCCATGGTCTTTCTCCACCAACTTTGACCCTGGGTCATCATCTCTCTCTCCAATCACCATTCCTTCTCTTTGAAGGTTAAAAAGAAAAAATTTCAGGCCAGGCATGGTGGCTTACACCTGTAATCCCAGAACTTTGGGAGGCCAAGGCAGGTGGATCACCCGGGGTCCAGAGTTTGAGATCAGCCTGACCAACATGGCAAAACCACATCTCGACTAAAAATAAAAAATAAAATAAAATAAAATAAAAAATAAAAAAAGCTGGGTGTGGTGGCATGCTCCTGTAGTCCCAGCTACTCAGGAGACTGAGGCAGGAGAATCGCTTGAACTTGGGAGGCTGGGGTTGCCATGAGCCAAGATCGCGCCATTGTACTCCAGCCTGGGTGACAGAGCAAGATTCCATCTCAAAAAAAAAAAAAAAAAAAAAAGAAAAAAAAATACAAAGGATCTAATAATAACCCTGATGANCCTGTAATCCCAGAACTTTGGGAGGCCAAGGCAGGTGGATCACCCGGGGTCCAGAGTTTGAGATCAGCCTGACCAACATGGCAAAACCACATCTCGACTAAAATAAAAAATAAAATAAAATAAAATAAAAAATAAAAAAAGCTGGGTGTGGTGGCATGCTCCTGTAGTCCCAGCTACTCAGGAGACTGAGGCAGGAGAATCGCTTGAACTTGGGAGGCTGGGGTTGCCATGAGCCAAGATCGCGCCATTGTACTCCAGCCTGGGTGACAGAGCAAGATTCCATCTCAAAAAAAAAAAAAAAAAGAAAATTCACAGGGAACATATAATAAGCCTTATTTAATAGAGTTCTGAATTATGTAAGTTTGAAAAAAAGCAATCTAAAAAATTCATAAAGTCTCACTATTTGTAATATTCAAGATAATGTAAGATTTTACATTTATTCCTATGAGAAACTAATCAGAATTTTGCAAAGTCTTTAGGAATGCATCTCTCATGTAAAGTGTAACTACTTTGTAGTCAGAAGTGGCTTGTGGCAATATCATGATTACGCTGGGGTAGGGTTAGGGGTGGTGACACTTAGTTCTACCTTTAGTGATAAGAAGAGTAGACAACCAGCCTCAGCAACATAGCGAAAACCTGTCTCTTCTAAAATACAAAAAAAAAAAAAAAGAGACAGAGAGAGAGAAAATATTCACTGGGCACGGTGGCACCCGCCTGTAGCTACTTGGAGGTTGAGGTGGGAGAATCGCTTGAGCCCGGGAGGCAGAGGTTGCAGTGAGCTGTGATCACACTATTGCACTGCAGCCTGGGCAACAGAGTGAGAGAAGGAAGGAAGGAAGGGAAGGAAGGGGAAGGGGAAGGGGAAGAAAGAAATGAAAGAAAGGAAAGAAAGAAAAGAAAGACGGTGTCTCTCTGGGAAGATTTTCTGTGACCAGAGTGGGACTGGGCTGGTATGTCAGAATCTTGGAATATTTGAGCTGGAAAATATTATAGTTACCTTCAAGGTCCACTTCTGGATTTTATCAGGGGAGAAATCATGGCCCTACAGAGAAAAATAATCCAGATCAAGAAACTGCCATGTCATAAGGAAATGGCAGATTCAGCCCTTAAACCCAGGACTTTTGATTCTTGCTCTAGCTGCCTGTCATCTGGGCTGCCAAGCTGCCCTGTTATAAGTAAATGGTGCTTCTGGAGCTAGTCACTTTGGTCTCAGGTGTGTGTGATGAGACCCCACACTAGAATGACAGCCACAAAAGAACTGCAGGTGGCTAGGCCACCTTAGCTCATCCTGTCCTTGAAGGGGATGGCCTTCAACTGTATCAGGGGGTACAAAAAGGTATTGGGTCATCCCTACAGTGAGGAAACCCCTCTCCCGTCCCCCTACCAGGTAGCTGTCAATGCTACTGAGAAGCCTACCGTGGTCTCCCTCCACTCCAGCTTCTGCAGGCCAAATGGCCATTGTTGCTAGATTTTTTTGCCCTATAGTGCCATAGGCCCTGACCTGCCCACCTACTGGGCAACAGGCTGCTGGAGGGTGAGGGGCAGCCCTTGTGCCTTGCCTCACATGAGCTGCACTCACGCCACCTTCCAGAGAAGATGAATTTAGCCTTCTACCTGAACCCTTTCAGGAATGAAGCAGGCAGGCAGGCAGGCAGCAAGAAAGCTATAGACACACACAAGTAAATGTAGCCAGAGTGCTTTTAGTCTATAAAGATGTTCAGTAAAAGTTTAATGAGTGAAGAAATGACAAAAATACCATGTATTATTCGTATATTCTAGGCTCAGACAATGTCTTTTTTTTTTTTTTTTTTTTTTTTTGGACAGAGCTCACTCTGTCGCGGGTGCTGGAGTGGAAGTGGCCGGAATCTCAGCTCACTGCAAGCTCGCGCCTCCCGGGTTTTACGCCATTCTCGCTGCCTCAGGGCTGCCGCCGTGTACAGGCTGGGACTAGCAGGCGCCGGCCACTTCGCCCGGCTAGTTTTTGTATTTTTAGTAGAGACGGGTTTCACGGTGTTAGCCAGGATGGTCTCGATCTCGCTGACCTCCGTATCTGCCCGTCTCGGCCTCCCAAAGTGCTGGGATTACAGGCTTGAGCCACCGCGCCCGGCCAGACAATGTCTTGTGGTATGTAAACGATATCTCAACAACAACAAAAAGTTACTCAGGAGGCCGAGGCAGGAGGATTGCTTGAGCCCAGGAGTTCCAGGCTGCAGTGAGCTATGATCATACCACTGCAGTCTAGGCTGGGAGACAGAGCAAGACCCTGTCTCTAAAAAAAGAAAAAGAAAAGAAAATGTCAGCTATGTGTAAGGGAAACTTCACTCACCAGAGGAAGCCCTTGGAAAGTTTTGTGCAAGAGAATATTATAACAATACGTAAATATAGGTAGGATATTTAAAGAAAAGCTGTAGTGAATTATTTGCTACTATGAGGACTCTTCTAATCTACTTGTTTTCATGAGTGTGAATTTTCATTTATTGAATTTTTGTAGAATCGACAGATACATTAACTTTTCAAAAATAGAGATGTGCCCAGACTTGCCTGTCAGTTGTTCACCAGTGGATGAGATCTCAAAAGGTAGGCAAGATTGATCGCTAGGTTTTAGAAGGGTTTCCTTTTAAGGGCTTTTTAATGAAGCCCATTCGAACTGAGATTCCCACTGCCCCACTGCCCTAGCATCCCATTAATGACAAGGAGGGGCAGATAAATGCCTCTTTGTGCCAATAAATCAACGGCATCCCTGATTCTCTGCAGGGACTGTCCAGGACCATGGTGACCATAAGGACAGTGACCCACTGATCTTAGGCCTTGGCAGGCAAACTAGCCTTTACTAGTGATGGTGTGTCCTGTTAGGCTATGCTAGCTGGGGAGAGAAGACTAAAAACAATGAGAGAAAAACAAGTAATTTTCCTTTTAGTGAAGAGGGCATGTTTTAATCATGCATTTCATCATCAGAAATATTATCAGAGGTAGAAATAAAATGCAGAGCATAGCTGCACATTAATTCATTTTAAATGTATTTTCTGAGCAAGCACGATTGTATGTCAGGGGCTGCATTACAGTTGCTGCTTTCAAAGAACTCACATATTTCTAGAGGAGAGGGATATGCCTGGCTGGTAAAGTGATGGAGGGGTGGTAACTGTGAACACTTATGGAGCCGGGGCTTGTTTTATATGCTGTTTGCATGCATTAGGTCAACTAATCCTATGGCACTTTTATTGATGTTCCCACTTGATAGGTGGGGAATTCAGCCTTGGGGGTCCATGGCTAGCAGGAGCACAGCCAGCCTTTGGCCCCAGGCAGCCTGCCCTCCCTACCCCCACCATGAACCGCATTGCCTATACACAGTACCCCAGGAGCCCAGAGGTAGGAGTCTCCCTCATATTTGCTTGCCATGGACTTGGAGGCAGGAGTTGAGGTTTGTCTGCCACAGGGAGAAGGGAATTAGCAAAGGGAATATCTGGTGGTAGGAATAGGATTTTCTGCCCCAGAAAACCAGGAAACATCAGCTGTGACTCTAGGTAACCCCTATTCCATCCCTGAACCTCGCTTCCCACCCTCAGGCTGGATGAAGAGGGGGGTTTGGGGGCATGGCCCTTCGCACCCTAACTGGTAGCTCACCCCTCCTCCAGGCCAAGTCCTCACCTGGCCCCATGGTTCCTGGTCCCAGGCAGACCCTGTTGCCACCTGCTTAGATGTGTCACCCTTCCTTGTCCCAAGGACCTAGCTCCTAAAGAATGTGTTCAGTGACGTTTATAACAAAGGCACTCTTCCCCAATCTATGTTCAGCAAAATGTTAATACTATACTACAAAAAGAAGGAACGTACATTTTGGAAACATTAGTTTAAGTGCCCTGAAGAAGGGTTTTGTTTGCTGTTGTTTAAGTGCAGGACTTTTCCAAACCTTCTGTCGGCAAATGTGCATTACACATTCCCGGGGGAAGGGAGGAAGATATGGTTATGCAATATAATACAAATTAATTTCACCCCTCTTGGCATCTGGTTTTTCAGGGAACACCTATTAAGTGACCTGCAGAATACAGAGTGAGGGTTCTAAGAGGAAGTTATAAGAAGGCTAGGCTAGAGGAGTAAAAGAAAGCATCCTGGGAGGTAGGATTTAAATGGGTAGGATTTAATGCAAAAAGGAGGAGGAGGAAACTTTGCAGTTAAGGGCATGGCCTCAGCCTGATGACAAATGCCCCAGGGGGACCTCCTAAACTCTGTTCATTTTGAATACCTGTAGGAGCAGACACAAGCTGCCACCCCCTCCTGTGTAAGGCTGAGGTGGTTCTTCCACAGTTTCCTGGGACTTGCCAGCAGGATGCAGTTCCAGTTGCTAACCGCAGTAGCTAGCCTCATAATGATTCCTTTCTTCGCCTGCCTCACTTCCCATGTTCTTACTGTATTCATTTCCTAGGGTTGCCTTAACAAAGTGCCACAAATTGAGTGGCTTAAGTAGCAAAATTTTATTGGCTCACAGTTCGGAAGGCTAGAAGTCCAAAGTCAAGGTGTCTGCGGGGTTGGTTCCTTCTGAGGGCTGTGTGGGAGAATCTGTCCCCTGCCTCTCCCGAGCTTCTGGTGGTTGCTGGCAATCTTTGGTGTTCCTTTGCTTGTAGATGCATCACCCCAATCTCTGCCTTCATCTTCATGCTGCATTCTCCCTGTGTGTGCATAGTTGTCTCTGTGTCCACTTTTCCCCTTTTTATAAGGACACCAGTCATATTGGATTAGAGCCCACCCTAATGACCTCATCTTAACTTGATTATCTGAAAATACCCTATTTCCAAATAAGGTGACATTCACAGGGGGTTAGGACTTCACAGTTCAACCCATAACACCTACCGATGGTTCCTGGAATCATCTCTCAAAATAAACTATCTGTACTCTAATCTTTGTTTCAGGGTCAGCTTCTAGCAGAACTCATGTAAGACACCCTTTTAAAGATGGTACCTCGGAGGTACAGAGAGATTGTGAACCTTCCCTAGCACAATGTAACAAGTTCCTTGCAAAAATCCTGATTTGAGTCAACATTGTAATTTCTTACTTAAATCTAAGAATATGCCTCCCAGCTTCTTCCAAGATTATCTGGGGGAGTTGTTTCTAGGATGGCTCAATTTATTTGTTTTGAACGCCAATGGCCGTTCACCACACTGTGGCTCAATGAGTGTTGAGGATACGTTCACATGCAATAAATGCATAGGGCTTTGCCATTAGGCATCATTAGGGGAAGGACACTTCCAGCGTACTGCAGAGGCATTCTCTTCCAGCCTGGTTGCCTATCAAGCACCTGCTGAGATGACTGGCCCAGACGGAGATTGTGGGGTTGCTGAGCCAGCCCTGTCCCCTCCTTATCTCCGGAAGATGGAATAAATGCGTGTCAGAGGGGAGGTGCCTCCCACCTCGGGAGCACCGGGGTTGCCCTTCAGAAAAACATTGCCTGCACATTTTGTAGTCTTGAAATGAATCTGAGTGGTAATTCAAGAGGCAGAGCTTGTTTTGGATTTTAGACAGTTCTATCTGCGTCCTCCTCTTCCCTGCTCCAGCTCTGACATCTTGGCTCCACATACAGTGGTCTGAACTGGCAGACGGAGCCTGAGAAGAGGAGAGGCCAAGGTGGCAGCTGTGGCTGGCCCCTCCTGCCTTCTGGTCTCCTAGGCTGGTGAGGGAAGTACAAACACTGTTGTGTTTCCAGGTCACAGCTGCCAGGGCTCCACCTGTGGGGTGGGTGGCTCCAGTTCTGTTCTGAGTTAAGAAATGTTGCAAATATGTTCTCCTTGAGAGAGACACTAGGAATTGACCAATTCTTTCTGCAACTTTCTGTAGCCAATAAGCATTTGAGAAACTGGAGAAGAGTTTAGCCCTGACTTGCAAGGGAAGACTGTGTGAGTGTGTTTTAGTTAAGAAAAAAGTTAATTATAGTGAGACCTGCTTGTTTACAAAACAGATGTATAGTCCAGACAGATGTACAGGGATGACCTTGACTTTTTTTGTCACTGCAGGAAGGTGGGATATGTATGACCCCTGGTTAAGAACAATAGGAGGCTGGGCATGGTGGCTCATGCCTGTAATCCCACACTTTCAGAGGCCAAGGTGGGCAGATCACCTGAGGTTGGGTGTTCGAGACCAGCCTGACCAACATGGAGAAACCCCCTCTCTACTAAAAAAAAAAAAATACAAAATTAGGCAGGTGTGGTGGCACATGCCTGTAATCCCAACTACTCGGGAGGCTGAGGCAGGAGAATGGCTTGAACCTGGAAGGCGGAAGTTGCAGTGAGCCGAGATTGCACCATTGCCCATTGCATTCCAGCCTGGGCAACAAGAGCAAAACTCCGTCTCAAAAAAAAAAAAAAAAAAAAAAAAAAAGAACAATAGGATCAGAAGTCAGATGGCTGGGTCCATGTATACCTCCACCTCTCAGTTTTCCATCTCTGTGTTTGAAAAGAAGTCTGTCTGAAAGCCTCTGCCCACCTCTGCCTGTTCCCATCCCATAGCACCAGGCTGACTTAGGCAGCCACACAGCTGGGGTGCGAAGTTGGCCTCAGTGAGCAGATGGTACAGGGGCTGAGCTTAAAACAAAAATCACACACATTTCTTGGGGGTATCCTCAAGGCCGATAACCCTCTTACTAGAGTGAAATGGAAAACCAAATGTGATTGAGCTGCCTGAGCGATAAAAGCATTTGTTGTTATTCTCTGATTCGCTCTGTTCATGGAGAGTTTAGTCATAGGAGTTTCTATTCTCAGAAACTCACAGCACATCGCAATACATAGCTCATTTGTCCTCAAAATAATTCTGTCCTGCATAAACGGGTGTGTATGTGTGGGGGATGGCAATTATAAGAAACCATGTGTGTTGGAATTGCTGTCAGTTCTTTGAGATCATCAGATAAAAGCTAATAAACAACACATACGTGTACAGGCCACCCCTCTAATTCATACCAGAAGTGCTGGTTGTAATCAAAGCATGGCATATTTTATTTTAAACTGTTTTCTAAATAACCTTTGAAACTGTGTTGATTGTGAAAGCCAAAGATCCGACGTCCTGTTAAGGAAAGATGAAAACAGGCTAGAATTAAAGAGCAACATGAGTCTGGATAAAAGCGACAGGAATTACTGTAGTACAGTAAAGCACTGGGTCATGTCAAGTTTTCGTCACATGGAGAATGGAAAGCTGCATCATAAATGCTCTCCACCTAATCATCCTGGGCATTCTCAATTTAGTGTGATGTATTGTCCTCTTGGAAGCAATAACCTCCTTTGGGTCGTGAGTAAAATAAGTTGGGTTCAGTGTTTCCATTTCATGATCTAGAGAATATTTCTCCAGTGCAGCATAAGAAATAGAATATCACCCAGGAGAAGCTTTACATAGGCAGCGATAATGTGGAAAACTCTAATAAAGAGAACCCACGTACCCCAGAGAGGAGAAGCCCTCTGTGTGTGTGATTGTTGTCAGGTGAGCAGTTACGGCACACTTTGTAGTTTTACCAATGCTTTTATGTAAATTACTTTATGAAAAATCCACAGCCCTCTGCAATGTGTGGGTATAGCCTCTGTTACTGATGGAGGAACTAAAGCTTCAGGAAGGCAAGTGATTTGCTCAAGATTGGTTATCAGTAGAGTTGGGGTTTGAACTCCATTCTTCTGGATTCAAATCCAAGCTCGCCCTCTGCACAGTTACATGTGGGCAGGCTGTGCATGCGTATCTGTGGCCTGGAGGAGTAGGTGAGTAACCTTACAGGAAGGAATACCCTGCAATAAATTTGCACCTAAGCTTCCATTATTACACATACTTTTCATTTTCTGTTTGTTTTCCTCTTAGAGGTTAAATTTTCCATTCTTGATTTTAACCCAAAGAAAGGCTAAGTAAATTCCAGGGGCCACTCTCGAATAAGGGCAGCTGGAAAAAAATACACAGTGCCCACCATCTAGCTTCACAGGAGGTGGACACCTTCAGTCATGGCTAAATCTGTACAGTTTAACCCTAGGAACAATTTCCCAGAAATGAAACAGCTGCTCTTTCTGATATTTGGTTAGTCTCCGGTTGGGTCAAGTCCCTCTTGATCGAATGTTTGGAGCAGGGTTTCTCGACCTCTGTACTAAAACATTTGGGGCCAGATAATTCTCCGTGGCCGTGGGTCCTGGGGAGGCTGTTCTGTGCATTGTAGAATGTTTAGCAGAATCCCTGACCTCTACCCACTAGATGACAGTAGCACTTCCCAAGTTGTGACAACTCAGAATATCTTTAGACTTTGCCAAATGTTTCCTGGGGGCAAAATCTGCTCCTGGTTGAGAACCAGTGGATTGGAGTCATCATTTGAGTTGATCAATCACTTCATGATGATTAGGCTATGATGGACAATTCAGGCTGACTTTATTTTGCTCATTAAGTTGACCAGAAGGCTGGCAATTGATCCATTGCTAAGCACTTTCCTGACACAGCTGAAATGATGTCCTTAGGGACTCCATGTGAGCATGGCTTTTGGGATGGTTCTTCCCAAGGAGGACAGCCATAAACCATGGAAAACAATCACTTGACTCTGGGTGTCCCTGGTTTGCAAGCTCCTCTTGTGTCTGCCATCTGCATTTTTGTCTAGATGGTAAGGTTGAGGGAGGTCAGTTTCAGCAGAAAGTGAAAAGAGCATAGATTCATGAGGCAATCAGACTTAAATTAAAGTTTTGGCTTTATCACTACCCAGCAGTGTGATCTTGGGCATGTTTCTTGTCCTCTCTGAAACGGTCCTCTTCTTTATAAAAAGATTACCTACCTTGCAGGGTTATTGGGAGATTTAGAGACAATGTGTGTTATGGGCCCAGATGGAGCTAGGCCCATAGCAGCACTGTAATAAATGTTTTCGATTACTGTAAATTTTAAAAGAATGAATGCCTGAATGGAAACGTAGAAAGGCCCAATAGAGTGCCTGAGGCATCTCCATGGAGGAGGGTGCCGGCGGCCATGTCTGTCTGTGGCTGACTGCAAGACTCTTTTGATGGTCCCTGAAGCCTGTGCTCATCCTCAGCTCTCTTGAGGCCCTCTTCACCTGGCCTCACCCAGTGTCCCTGCTCCTCTGACTCCGAGGGACCTGAGCATTCCAAAATAGATGTTAGGAAGATGTGGATTCATGTAGAAGGCATTGTTGGTTTTAGCAGTTGATCCTACCCGGGATGTGAAAGACAACCGAAGTCTGTGAGCAGCAGTGATAGAAACGTGAGCACATGGGCAGGATAGGAAGGCAGTTCTAGACCTGAGCAGCAGCAGAAGCCACTGCCTTTGGCCAGGACTGGAGGAGATACAACAGAACAGGACTGACAGAAGACACCACAGCCCAGTGTCCCCAAGACCAAGCTATGGCACCATCACCCATCTACAGCAAGATCTGTAGCAGGCACCAGGGAGAAAGGTCTAGACCCTTAGTAAACTCTATGGCCAGGACAGTCTGAGGTCAAGCCGTAAAAGAGGCTTTTTTGGCATCTTTTTTCTTCTCCCTTGGGCATCATGGAATCTGTGCTTGGTAAAGAACCTTGGAGATCCCCTTTGCCTTGATTTCTTTGTTTCACTGGCCCTGAAAAAGGACGTGGCAGAATCACAAAGCTGGTGGCTGAGCCAGAAAGATTGTAGGTGGAATTCAGGTTATGGATTGGGTTGGGTTCCGCTTGAAGAGGGAGTACTGAGTTTGTTCCATTGAGAATTTGTGGTTCTAGTTCTGTAACCCAGGACTGAGTCTCAGCCCGGTGTTCTTTCTGTTATGTGAGGACGCCTCCTCATCCTATATCTTATTTTAACTCATATTGTTTCCAAATCAAATACCAACAACATTTACAACCTTTACTTTCTTATTTATTTAATGCTGCCCCTGAAAGTAGTAATTTGCCACTGAGAAAACCTGCCCTGCCTTAGAATACTAAAGAAAACGAGAACTTGGCTGGGCGCCATGGCTCATGCCTGTAATCCCAGGATTTTGGGAGGCCGAGGTGGGCAGATCACAAGGTCAGGAGATCGAGACCATCCTGGCTAATACGGTGAAACCCCGTCTCTACTAAAAATACAAAACAAAATTAGCCGCGCATGGTGGCAGGCGCCTGTAGTCCCAGCTACTCAGGAGGCTGAGGCAGGAGAATGGTGAGAACCCAGGAGGTGGAGCTTGCAGTGAGCAGAGATTGCGCCACTGCACTCCAGCCTGGGCGACAGAGTGAGACTCGGTCTCAACAACAACAACAACAACCACAACAACAAAAGAAAGAAAACGAGAACTAGGCAAAACAGGACCTGTAGTCAAAAATTTCACGGTATCCTATTTAAACTGAAATGGACTTTATTTTCTGCTCTGAGAACCTAAAACACCACACTTTAAAAGATGATATTTATCGTATCTTACAAGGTCAAAGCATAGTTATTGTGTAAAATTTGGAAAAGGTAGAAAAGAACAAAGAGAAAATAAAATCATTTAAAAAAATGTTACCCCAAGACTCATTAGCATGTTGGTGACTGTCCTTCTAGGTACATTTAATTTTGTAACTGTTCTTTTTACTTTAACAATAAATCATGGTCATCTCTCCCTGTCATGAAATATGTCTCTACATCAACTTTAGTGCCTGTAAAATGCCATAATTTATTTTACCACTGTCTTTTGTCGGACATTTAGATGGCTTCATGTTTTGACGAGTTATGAATAGTGTCACTGTGGACATTCCCATGCATACATCTGTTCTCATCTTTGCGGCTATTTCTTTGGAATGCACTCTTGGCAGTGGGGTTGCTAGGTCTCCCCTCACTGCCAGTGTCCCTGCTCTCCAGGGCCTGTCTTTTGCATCACCTGCCTCCCCATAAAGATTCCTAAGTTCCAGGACTATCTCCTTCTGATGGAGATCTCCCGGGTGATGTGGTGCACATCATCCACACCCCTGCCACCAGCCTGCTGTCCAACAGATGGAGCTGATAACCAGTGAGGAACAATCCTCAAACTTCTAACCAGCTCAGTCCCTGATTAGACTTCTTGTCTTGTCTTATTCCTGGTTATGTCCCTTCTCCCTCCCAACCCTTGCCCACTTCTCAGCCCCATGCAGGAGACCCAGTTTGTCAGCTGGCCTTCCTAATTTCTCTCTTGACCTGGCCAGTCAGAGATCGTCCAGGTTCTTTCTTCCTACTCTCTGCCCGCTCTGTAGAGTCAGACCCTCCACAGGATGGAGAGCTTCGAGGCCAGAGAGATGCAAAACCTTCTTACTTCAGGATCCGGGGACAAGCTGCAGCTTTTGAGCAGATCCCCTCTCAGGCAGGTTCAAGTACTGACCCAAAGAGCAGGGGGGTTGCAGGGCTCTAGTGATTCTTTTGTGGCCCCAGCAGACTGGAGCTGGTGTAGCAGTCAGACATTTGGTGATATCTACAAAATCATCTAGTCCAACCTCTCTTCCAAAAGAACTCACACTCAATAGCTTCTTTGATGAATGGAAATCCAGACTTCTGGGAACACTACTGTGATGAGCTACTCACTACCTTCCTTCCTTCCTTCCTGCCTTCCTTCTTTCCTTCCTTCCTTCCTTCTGCTTTATTTCACAATTCTTGCCACACAAAATGAACAAACACACAAAAACCACTACTGATGTTATTCATTCATTCATTTATTCAACCAATACTTATTATTTACTATGCAGCAGGAACAGTCTAGTTGCTTTGGAAACAATCATGAACAAACTGAACAACAACAACAACAAAATCCCAGATCCCATAGAACTAACAATTAAAGACAGAGACAGGGAATAAACGAGGTAAACTGAAAAATATATAGTTGTGATACATGCTGAGAAGAAAAATAACACAGAGAAGGTGCATAGGAAGTGTCAGGCTGGTGGCGTGGTGATACAGTTTTGGGTAGGGTATGCAGGGATGTCCTTGCTAAGATGGTGGCATTCGAGTCAAGCCCAGAAGGAAGTGAGCGAGCAAGACAGGTGAGAACCTGGAGAGGGTGGAGGCGGCAGTGCAGACTGGTGTGTTCCTGGAACTGCAAAGAAGTGGTATGAGCGAGGGGAAGGCCAGTAGGAGGTGAGGTCAGACATACGGAGTTCTGGGGGGGATGGGGAGAGAATGATAGTTGTAAACAGGCTTGAAGGACATTTTGCTGTAAGGGAGGTGGAGGTCAAGGACTTGGAGCAGAAAAGATACATGATTATATGTTTTGGCAGGATCATTCTAGCAGCTGGGCAAGGAACATGCTGAGGGGGAATAAGGGCAGAAGTAGGCATTACTTAGTGATGTTTGTTCAAGAAATATTTGTTGCGTTCCTATGTGCCAAACACTGCATACATGATAAGGATAAAACAGGAGCTCACTCTTCTTCCCTCCGGTAGGTCACTGCAACAACTACTCCCACCTCTGTCATTAACGAGTCCTTACCCGGTCCCAAGCTCTGGGCTGAGCACACCCATCCATTATTGCATTTATTCCTTTCAGCAAACTGTAAGGTAACAACCCCAGGATATCCTCATTTTACAGATGAAGAAACTGAGGCTTAGAGAGGTTATGTAACATATCATAAACCACACAGATACTAAGTAGACAGCCAAGATTTAAACCCAGGACAGTCTCACTTCAAAGCCTGCAATACTAATGACAATGCTGTTGCTGGAAACTTTTTCTTACGCTGGCCTTTGAAAGTTTGCCTAAGACAGCATGAGAAGGGATCATATCTTCCAGGAAGCCACCTGGGCCGCCAGCCCTCCCCTCCTTGGGATCTGCCTTCCCACTGTATCTGAATTGAGGGTCCAACACTGCTCCTCGGACCAAGGTCCAGGCGGGGAGAGAACAGAGTCCAGCCCGACCAAGGCAAGTCACCTGGGCTCTCTGGAACCTAGACTGCTTTGCTGTAGAGTAAAGCCCTGGAATAGGTCTCTACCCCTCTTTCCAGCTCTGAAATCCAAGGCGTATGTGATTTGAGGTAATCATTGTCTTGCCTCTCATGCTTGGTTTTTGATGAGACCTTCACATTCTTTAATAAACATTTATCTGCATCCAGGAGTTATAGGAGATACAAAATGCAAAGCAAAGCCCCTACCCTCTGAGGAACGCACGACTCATGAACTTTTTTGATCCTTTTAACAATCCAGAGACATGGGCTGTGTAAAGCCACATTGCAAAATAAAACTAGGAAAACACAACAGTAAGACCACTATAGCTTTGAACGGTGCTGTCCACTAATTATTACCTCCCCACCCATTTTCTAACCTGACCCTCACAGCAGCCCTGTGAGGTCGACAGGGTGAGGACATTATCCCCATATCACAGATGGGAAAACTGCAGCCCAGAGAGCTATGCGATTGCTCCCGTGGTCCTCCTCACACTAGTGTAGTGGAGCCGCTATATTTATTGACCCCAAATCCAAGTCAACCCAACAGTCTCTAGCACATTCCAATTACCTGGCCAGTCCTTATTTAGGAGAACATCTGACTCTTTCAGAAAAGATGAAACAAATCCCTAATTTGTTGGCAGAGGTTTTCCTGAACTGGCCCTGGGGATCCAAATTGATCGTGGCCATCAACACAGGCAGCAAAGCCCCTTCAGAAGTGTTTTATTAACTAGCCACCTCCATCCCCCAGCCCTCCATCATCTAAAGTCTCTCCTGACTCAGTTCTCTCCCCCTGCTTGTCCTCTTCTCCTATTAGCTCTGGGGACCCAGTCCAGATCATAGCCCCAAGCTCTGTCATCCTTTTGCAACCTCCAGCCTCCCCCACCCCACCCAGCAGAGGCCTGGGAAGAAAGTCCTGGGTCCCTGAGGCTGCACCTGCAGACACAACAGATTCTGCAATGGTGAGAACATATAGGATATTGTGGGTCTCCGGGGGGTGGTGGTGGGAGGGGAGGTTTTGCTGATTCTGTGCCTGGCCAGGGCACATGCTTCCTGGAATTAATATTCTAGATGGAGAAGCCTAGCAGATGCCCACCTATGGAAAACACTTCTTAAATAAGAAGAATCTCGGAATTAGGAGGCCAGCTTCTGGTTCTCAGCACTGCCCCTAACTAGCTGTGTGGGGCCTCGAACATGTCACTTGATGCCTCTGGTCCTGTTTTCTTCTGTACATTATGGAGGATTTGGACAGAGACGATCAGTAAGGTCCCTTCTAGCCAGACTGTCAAGGTTCAAATCCTAGCTCTGCCACATTCCAGCTGTGTGATCTTGGACAAGTTACTTTATCTTTCCTAAGCCTCAGTATCCCCATCTATAAAATGGGCACAATAGCACCTATCTCATATGGCTGTTGTGAAGACCCAAAGATACAATGCATGTCAGCCCTCAGCACAGGGCCTGGCACAGAGACAGTGCTCAGCTAAGTAGCTGTTTCTAAGTAGTTTATGATTTGAAGCTGAGGATAGAGATGCTTCTTCTGAGAAGCAGAAAGGAACAGATGGAGAAGGAAAAAGAAAGATGGGACAAAAGGAGAAAAACTGACTGGGTGCGGTGGCTCACACCTGTAATCCCAGCACTTTGGGAGGCCGAGGCTGGCGGATCGCCTGAAGTCAGGAGTTCGAGACCAGCCTGGGTAACATGGTGAAACCCTGTCTCTACTAAAAATGCAAAAATTAGCTGGGCATAGTGGTGGGCACCTGTAATCCCAGCTACTCAGGAGGCTGAGGCAGGAAAATTGCTTGAACCCAGGCAGTGGAGGTTGCAGTGAGCCGAGATTGCACCACTGCACTCCAGCCTGGGCGACAGAGCAACACTCCGTCTAAAAAAAAAAAAAAGGAGAAAATTAAGGAAAATAGGGCAAAATTGGGGATGGAGAAAGGCAGGAAAAATTGGAGGGTAGAAACAGCAATAACTTCAACAGAAAAGTAGAACGATAAGCATACACCCCCGCAATACTCAGCCCTTTCCTGCCTCGCCTTCCTCTCTGCCCCCAGCAGACTCCATGGTAGCTCCTGGAATGACGCCTTTTATAACTGTGGGACATGTTCTTCCAGGCTGACACCTTCTCGGGGGGTCCCTGAACACAGCACGATCTCAGCCTCACTCCCACACACCCACCCCGGGAGGCATCCCTTTGAGATGGATCTGAGTGGTTTCCCACCTCCTTCTAGGCATGAACTGTCAGTTCAAGAAGGAGGTTTAGGGGGATGGGATGTCCCCTACCTGGGGCTAATGGGGAGACTGGGAAGGTGGTTTATGAATTGAAGCCGAAGACAACAGCCTACGTGACCAGAAAGGAAAATTCCCCTCCCTGCTAGGTAAGAAGCTTCACAGAAGCTCACCAGCCTGTTGTTTTCTTTCTTTCTTCTTTTTTTCCTTTGTGCATACATAAGCTTCTAAATTTTGCAAACTGTTGCCTACCTTTGTCTCTGAGAGCAGTGGAAAATATTGGACTAACAAAAATAAGTAACAGCCAGTGGGAGAATAATAGAGAGGCCAGGTCTCCTGGTCTACTTGGCGCTGCAGGGGTTAAGCCTTTCTGTTGGTGAGGCAGCCTAACAGCAACCCCTGAGCCTGCTGACCTCTTCCGGCTCTCCTGGCCCCTCACACATGCGAACTGTGGGCATGCTCCAACACTGACAAGACAGTCTTACGCCTGAGATCATTTTCATAGCATAGGCTGCTGATTTTTCCTCCCGGTTGTTTGTTTTTTTGCCTGGTAAAATACACATAACATAAAATTTACCCTCTTAGCCATGTTTAAGTGCACAGTTGAGTGGTATTAAGTACATTAATGTTGTTGTGCAACCATCACCACCATCCGTCTCTAGAATTCTTTTCATCTTGCGAAACTGAAACTCTGTACCCATTAAACCATAACTCCCCATTCCCCCCTCCTTCCAGCCCCTGGCAACCACCATTCTACTTTTTGTCTCTATGATTTTAACTACTTTAAGTAACTCATATATGTGAAACCATACCATATTTGTCTTTCTGTGTCTGGCTTATTTCACTTAGCCTAACGCCCTCAAGTTTCATCCATGTTATAGCATGTGTCTGAATTTCCTTCCTTTTCAAGGCTAAATAATATTCCACTGTACGTGTCTCCTGCATTTTGCTCATCCATCCATCTGTCGATGAGTGCTTGGTGCTTCCACCTTTTAGTGATTGTGAACAGTGCTGCTACAAACATGGGTGCACAAATATCTCTTAAAGACCCTGCTTTCAATTCTTTTGGGTATATAACCAGAAGTAGAATTGCTAGATCATATCTGCTAGATCATATAGTAGTTTTAGTTTTTGTTTTTGTTTTTTGAGACGGAGTCTCACTCTTGTTGCCCAGGCTGGAGTGCAATGGCACGATCTTGGCTCACTGCAACCTCCCCCTCCCAGGTTCAAGTGATTCTCCTGCCTCAGCCTCCCAAGTAGCTGGGATTACAGGCATGCACCACCACACCCAGCTAATTTAGTATTTTTAGTAGAGACGGGGTTTCTCTGTGTTGGTCAGGCTAGTCTCGAACTCCGGACCTCAGGTGATTTGCTTGTCTCAGCCTCCCAAAATGCGAGGATTACAGGCGTGAGCCGCTGCGCCCCGCCAGTAGTTCTATTTTTAACTTTCTGAGGAACCACCAGACTGTTTTCCACAATAGCTATACCATTTTACCTTTCCACCCACAGTGCACAGATCCTTCTCCACATCCTCACCAACACCTGTGATTTTCTGTTTTTTTAACTAGTAGCCATTTCAATGAGTATGGGGTGATCTAAATTTTTTAAGAAGCAAAACATGCCAAAACTAGGATTTCAAAAATTGTAAATATAGAATAAAATAGACTATTTTAAATGTGACAAATTAACAAATTAATTTTAGACTGCTTATATAAGTTCTTTCAAAGATACTTTCTATTTATTTATTTATTTTGAGACGGAGCCTTGCTCTCTCAACCCAGGCTGGAGTGTAGTGGTACGATCTCAGCTCACTGCACCCTCGGCCTCCCACGTTCAAACGATTCTTCTGCCTCAGCCTCCTGAGTAGCTGGAATTATAGGCACCGGCCACCACACCAGGCTAATTTTTGTATTTTCAGTAGAGACAAAAGTTTACCATTTTGGCCATGCTGGTCTCGAACTCCTGATCTCAAGTGATCCACCCGCCTCAGCCTCCCAAAGGGCTGGGATTACAGGTGTAAGTCACCGCGCCCGGCCTTCAAGAATAATTTATTTTATTTTATTTTATTTTTATTTTTTGAGATGGAGTCTCACTCTTGTTGCCCAGGCTGGAGCGCAGTGGCGTGATCTTGCCTCACTGCAACCTCCGCCTCCCAGGTTCAAGGGATTCTCCTGCCTCAGCTTCCTGAATAGCTGGGACTACAGGCAAGCACCACCACGCCCAGCTACTTTTTGTATTTTTAGTAGAGACCGGGTTTCACCATGTTGGCCAGGATGGTCTTGAACTCCTGACCTCGTGATCCACCCACCTCGGCCTCCCAAAGTGTTGGACGTACAGGCGTGAGTCACCGCGCCCGACCTCACAGATAATTTCTAAAGGAAGAAAGGGAGATAGAGAGGGAAAGATAGAATGAGAGAAGAAAAATTAAGAAAGATGAGGTCAGATGGCAGGGAAGGTGGAGAAGCTTTGCAGGCAGCATCTGGAATACTGTTTTTGGAAATGTGAGGACAGGCCCCGCGCCTTCCTAATGCACCCCATCTTTCCGCTGGCTGCCGTAGGTCCGGATACATGGATTTGCTTGGGGACATTGCTTGCCTTCACAGGGAGCCTCTGTGCCAGGCAAGGACACAAAGATGGGCGCTGCACAGTTCCCTATTTGGGCCAGAAGGTCAAAAAAGGGGGTGGGGTGGGGGGCACAGGCAGCTAAACTGGCTCTGTCTCCTGGGGCCAAAAGGCCAGCTTCCTCCCTGGGCCTGGCTGCCCAGAAACCTCGGCGCGGGCACAGGTCAGAGGCCGAACTGGGTGGTATTCAATCTTGGGTTTAATGCATTTTAAAAACTGCTTTTGAAGGCGCAAATGCATCACAGTTCTTTCATTTCAGGGAAACCGCCTGTGAGAAAGGGGGAGGTGGGGAAAACGCTGAGCCCAGGAGGGGGCTGCCCTGGGCTTTTGTCTGACAAAGCCGCAGCTCCTCAGCAGCAGGGCTCTTGCCCTTTGAAAACCAATGGGGCAGGAACCCTTCAGCCTCCTTTCTGAGAGCCAGTCACATCACATTTTACAGGTCTCAGAAAAGAGAGCCAAGTCCCTGCGCTATGTCACTCTGGGTTTGCGTCCCACGTCTCTGACACCCTGTTTTTCTGAGCAAACAGCCTCTAGGTGAACAACAGTATTTTACTTCTCTCATCACTGAATAGGGTCAAACTTCCCATGGAATTCCACTACCAAACCAGATGAATAGAAAGAAAACTGAGAGATACTAAATAGACAGGGCATTGCTGCTATCTCAATGGGAGTGTCACCTACCCACAAAGCAGGCAGGAAATCTTTAATTAACCCTGTTTCTAGACACAAAAGCCCTCAATAACATTTCATCCTATTTAAATAAATATTTTCAAAGAAGGTGATGTAGGAACACTTATTTTTGCTATTGGAGTGTTAATTTAATATCATATGTAGTTTAAATTATCATATAAGAACCTATAAGCAGAGTTTGGGGTGGGAAAGGGGGGTTGGATCCTTCTAGGAACTCTCCTTTATCTCTTTCATTTTTATTCCACTGTGACACTTCCCTCTTGGGAAAATCCTGCCCTGGATTTTTATTAGTCTTTTGTCTGCTGTCGGGTATTAAAACCTCACAAATCCATTATGTGCTTCTCGGCGCTGCCTTTCAAGTTGCCTCGCCACGAGGTGTGGACTAATGAATCAAACAGCAAGGGAAGCAGCTGCCCTCAGCCCTCTCAGAAGAGGCTGGGCCCACAGCCATCCTTCAGAAAATCCTCTTGGCCGGCCCTCCCTGTGCTCAGCTCACCCTTGCTTCCCTGGGTTTTTATTCAGAGCTGTCTGAGCGACAAGAACATATTCACATACTTGGCATAAAAACACGCATGCACGTGCAGAAAGGGAAATACTTGTTTGGCTCCATCAGAGAGAATATTTTTTTCAAAAATATCTCAATATTGTCATTATATCAACTGCTAAAGATTCTCTGATTGACTAAAACTTAATCAGGCTTCCAAACTTTCTCCTAGGCCCATCCGTGTACTTTCTTGCAAAATCCAGGTTTAGCAAAGAACTCTGCCAAGTTAGTTGAGCACAACTCGCTCACGACCCTCAACCCTCAATATCTGGTCCCCCTCAGTGTCAGATCAGGGTCCTCATCCTCCTCCATCTCCTGAGTGAGGTCTGATCCCCCTGGCCTGTGTTCAGCTAGAGTCCTGTTAAGTTGGTTTAGCCAGAATCCCTCTCACTCCTGATATTTCCTTTTGGTAATTTTCTATCCATTGGCCCCCTACCCTGGTCCTTGGCATAAATGCCCACTTGCTGTACTTGGAGTTGAGCCCAATCTCTCTGTCCTACTGCAAGACCCCATTGCAATCGTCCTTATACCTGTCATGACAGTTTTGAATGAAGTCTGCCTTACTGTGCTTTAACAGGTATCATTGAGTTATTTATCTTTAACACATCTTAGCAGTAAAATTATCTTTAAAATTTTCTTAGAATGTATGATCATCGTCTCTTATAGCTGTATCCTGATTTCCACTTCACAAAGAGTACTCATATTATCATCTCATTTGTGCCTTTTAACAAACCTTTGGGGGTAGCAATTGTTATTTCCATTTGACAGCTGGAGAAACTGAGGTTGAATGAGTTCCTCAGGGGGATACAGCTAGAAAGTAGTATTGTGGGGCTGGCACACAGTGGCTCATGCTTGCAGTCCCAGCCTTTTGGGGGCTGAGTGGGGAAGATTGCTTGGGGCCATGAGTTCGATACTGACCTGGGCAACAAAGTGAAACCCTCCCATCTCTACAAAAAAAATGTTTTTAAATAAATTAGTCAGATGTGGTGGTACATACTTGTAATCCCAGCTACTCAGGAGGCTGAGGCAGAGGGATTGATTGAGCCCAGGAATTTGAGATCACAGTGCACAGTGATTGTGTGCCACTGCACTCCAGCCTGGACAACACAGTGAGACCCTGTCTCAAAAAAAACAAAGTTGGATGGTGGGACTAGGACCCACACTTCTCACTGCTAGCCTGGTGCTTATTCTTTTTGATCATGCTGGTGTGTCATGAAATGGCACTCAAAAAGTGTTGTTGGAATGGTGGTTTGTGCCTGCCTCATAGACTGAGATCGGAGCCCACTTTGGTCAGTGCCTCCAGTAAGGTTCTACAGTTTAAGCATTGGATGGAGGTGCCAGGCTGAGGCTACGAGTGGGTGCTGGGACCCACCTGTACCTGCTCCCTGGCAGTGTGGGTTCAGGGATGCCCACCTGAAGGAATGGGCATCAGCTGGCCTGAACCTGCCAGCCATGGAGCTGCCTTTTCTTCCTTTCTTTTTTTTTTTTTGAGATGGAGTCTTGCTCTGTTGCCTAGGCTGGAGTGCAGTGGCGCGATCTCAGCTCACTGCAAGCTCCACCTCCTGGGTTGAAGCAATTCTCTGCCTCAGCCTCCCAAGTAGCTGGGATTATAGGCGTGTGCCACCAAGCCCAGCTAATTTTTGTATTTTTAGTAGAGACGAGGTTGCACCATCTTGGCCAGGCTGGTCTTGAACTCCTGACCCCGTGATCCACCCGCCTCAGCCTCCCAAAAGTGCTGGGATTATAGGCGTGAGCCACCGCACCTGGGCATTTTCTTTCTTTCTCTCTCTCTCTCTCTCTCTCTCTCTCTCTCTCTCTCTCTCTCTCTCTTTCTTTCTTTCTTTCTTTCTTTCTTTCTTTCTCTCTCTCTCTCTCTCTCTCTCCGTCCTTCCTTCCTTCCTTCCTTCTTCCTTCCTTCCTTCCTTCCTTCC